>NC_063357.1:5710521-5738283 GCF_021869965.1 Rhincodon typus | reverse complement strand
GCCCAGAGGAGAGGCACATCCTGGAGGCACTGAAGAACCTCTACCAGAATGACGCTATTGACAGGTGAGTGACTGACTCCATGCTCGTGTAAACAGCATCGCAAAAGTCATCCTAGAATATGAGCTTGTGTCCTGGGGGTAATCCCACAACCCTCGAACACAGTGACAAAATGTGCTGCCCAACCGACACTCGCCTAAAACACGTGTCCACAATGTTATGCTGTCTTTCTCTTAAAATTGCTGAATAACCGTTTGAATATTTCAGGCTTGTTTGTTATTATTTGAGGAACCACAATTGTTAGTTAAATCATCCACCACCCTCTGGACTTTGAAGAAAACATAAGCTGCCCACCCCACCCTGTTACAGAAGACAGCTGGCTCACCCAAGACCATACTGGAGGTCCATATTAATCAATAACACAATGATTCATCCATTGAGGACCCCTATGCTCCCTCTTTTAATAGTCCTGAGCTTATTAAAGAGTCTCATGTAACCCTGGTTGACATCCTGTTCACTCTTTTCCAATAAAAGACAAAGACTTGCATTTAAGTAATACCTTTCACATTCTCAGGACATTGCAAAGCGCTGTTGGAATGTTGCAAAGATGGTGGCCTTTTTTTTCACAGCAAGATCTCACAAACAGCAATTAGATTTTTTTTCTTAGTCGTTTATGGCATGTGGGCAGTGCTGGCAACACCAGCGTTTGTTGTCCACCCCAAGTGCCCTTGAGTTGAGTGTTTTGCTTGGCCACTTTGGAGGGCAATTAAGAGCAACCATTATTGCAGTGACTCTGGAGTCGCATGTTGGCCAGACTGGCTAAGGCCGGCAGATTTCCTTCCCTAAAATACATTAGTGAACTGGGTGGGTTCACACCGACAATAGATGATCGTTGCATAATCACTATTGCCGACACTAGCTGTTGATTCCAGATTTTGTTATTTGTACTTAAATGGCACTAGCACCTGATAAACTGAGCCTCAGGGTGTGGCTAGTTCAGTGACATTGCCAACACACCATTGCCACCTCCTATGGACAGCTAATCTGTTTTGGTGATGTTAATATTGTCCCGGGCACTGCAGAGAACACCACAACTCTTTTGGGAATAGTATCTTTGGATCTTTAACATTCACCTGAGGGACTAGCCAGTGGTCAGCAGTTGCAGAGTCTTTACTAATTATTCAGAGATAGTAAGAACTGCCGAGTCAGAAGTAACATTGTGGATATAGAGGAGCACAGCAGGCCAGGCAGCTTCAGAGGAGCCGGAAAGTTGATATTTTAGGCTGGGACCCTTCTTCTGAAGAAGGGTCCCGACCCGAAACGTAACTTTCCTGCTCCTCTGATGCTGCCTGGCCCGCTGTGCTCCTCCAGCTCCCCACTGTGTTATCTTTGCTAATCATTGCTTGTTTCTGTTTCTTCTTTTCTCAGGACAGGCTGTGTGACCAAACTGGGGAGGCTGATGGTGGAGTTTCCTCTCCGGCCATCTCTGACCCGGGCACTGATTAAAGCGGCAGCCATAGGCTGCGAATATCTTCTGCTTCCGGTGGCTGCAATGCTTTCAGTGGAAAGCGTTTTCATTCGACCAGGTAAAAATGGGGCTGAGGAAGAATCTCTTGAGCAAGACCTGGCAACTTATCATGTCACACCCAAAAACTGAGCTGCAGCCATTGTTACGCGGAGGAAAGTACTTTATACTCTGCACTTTATACTCTACAGGATTTTACAGCGATGAAATGGCTGGCCAATTCATGGGCATTTTGCTACAGTAAAGAGGGGCATTGGTGGGGTAGTAGTAATGTCACTGGACTAGTAATCCAGAGTCCCACGCTAATGTTCTGGGATATTAGTTCAAATCGCACCTTTCTTGAAGGTGAAATTTGAATGCAATAATAATCTGGGATAAAAACCTGGCTGAATGACAACCATGCAACCATTGTCTATTATCATAAAAAATCTCATCTGGTTCACTTGTTTCTTTTAGGGAGGGAAATCTGCTGACCTTACCCAGTCTGCCTTATGTGTGACTCCAATGTGATTATCTCGGGGACAGTTAAGAGTCAATGAACGCTGACCAAACCAGTGACACTTACATTTCATGAAAAAATACCCTAAAAAGATGCTATATGAATGCAGTTTGTTATGTTTTTGGTTTTGGTTGCTGGAGGAATGTGTTAGCGTCAAAGGGGTTCTGTTAATGGATTCTAAATATCTACTCACTGAAGGTAATAGGTAAACAAATGTTGGTTGTTAGTTAGATAATTATACTTAGATGTCTAGGGCTCTTCTGGTACAGTGGCAGTGTCCATTCCTCTGAGCCAGGATGCCTGGCTTAAAGTCCTGCCTGTTTCTGAGGTATGTTACAACATCTCTGAACAGGTTGATTAACAAATGCTTAGATGTCTATGTAAAAAAGAGCCAGCCAGCATGAAGTGGGGTGGGGAAATTGTTCAGAGTGGAGCTGTAAGATCTGTGGCAAATGTCAAACCAACTCCACCAAAGCTTTCGCGTCTTGGTCTATTTTTCACAAAGAAGTTTGAGATCCTCTAACAGAATCAGGAAAATCGTCTGCTTTGAATTGAATTTTTATTAGTTGATCAGACAGTTAAACTTCTCTGATACAGAATTCCTTCAGAACTGCACTTAAACACTTACCTATGTTATGGGTTCAGATTTCTATAATAAGGCTTGAACCCATGACCTTCTGACTAGGTGTGAGAGCCCATCCAATGTTGGTGACTTTCTGACACAACAACTTAGTGCAGGAACACACAACTAGGAGTAAATCATGTATGTGACACTTGTATAAAAGCTCCAAATACAGCTGTGTGTACCTTTCCCTGAGAAATAACATACTATAATTGTTGAGTGAACATCAACAGGTGGCCATAGTGCTACTACAGTCCTCCTCCAAGACGTGCTGTACTGAAGAGAAAAACTGGACCAGGCAACAATGGAACTCTTTGCTGCCCAAAAATCACTGCTACATGGGCCTGTGTTAGAGTCATATAGGACGCAACATGATAACTGCCCTTACCCCTTTTCACCGCCCTACCCCCAACCCCTCCGACTTCACCCTCAGTTGAGGTTCCTTAATGAGTCTTCGGTGTGAAGAACAATTGCTTAGGTATCAGTTGGAGACTTCTAGGTGGGTGGTTTGTTGGAGGTGTGGGGGGAGAAAGTGGTCCGCACCCTGGGGAAAGTTTGAAGCTGCAGGAAAATAGAGGGACAGGAGATTTGGCAATGGTACATTACCGGCAGTAGGAACACAAAATTGCACACAGCAGGGAGGCATCTGTAAGCTTCCAGCAGGGGCAGGACTGATTGTAGAGAGAGCAAATCTGGGTGCACCGCTGCCCAGCTCAGAGTTGGTTCATTGAGAGATGGTAGCCCCATGTCATCCAATGGCTAGGCACAGTCCCACAACTGTGATAATGGGAAAACCAATCTCAAACCTCTTGAAACTGTGACAAGTAGCGATGGAGTGTGCTGTTTTGGCCACCTTACTTTGGGAAAGATTTATTTACATTGAAGGAAGTTCATTGAAGATTTACCAGGCTGGTCCCTGGGATGGCGGGATTAATCTTGTGTGGAAAGGTTGGACAGGCTGGGAGTTTAAAAGAATGAGAGATCTTATTACAACAAAGGGGCTTTACAGGTTGGATGCTGAAAGGATGTTTCCCCCTGTAGGGGAGTTTAGAATTAAGAGAGTTTCAGAATAAGGGTGTGTTATTTAAAATGGAAATTAGGAGAAATTTCTTCTCTCAGGGGTCATTAGTCTTTGGAGTACTTTTCCCCACAGAGCAGTGAAAACTGTGTCATTGAATATATTCAAGGCTGAATTAGACAGATTAATGATTGACCATAGAGACGAGAGTTATGGGGCACAGACAGGAAAGTGAAGTTAAGGCCACAACCAGATCTGCCATGAACAAAGGAGCAGGCTCAATGGGCTGAATGGCTGGCTGTTCTTTCTGTCATGGAAAAGAAACGTGTGGGTTGGGTTTGGCCAGCTGGTCAGGAGGACAGTGGGCTGAGATCCTGTGCCCTGTTCCTACAGGGAAGCCGGAGAAACAGAAGGAAGCCGAGCTGAGGCACCGGGAACTGGCGCTGGAGGCTGGAGGCAGCAATGACTTTGTCACCTTACTCAACGTATTCGAGAAGTGCAGAGCGAGGTAAGCGTGGAGTGGGCAATGCGTTGAGGAGGCTGACTCGGCTTAACCAGGACAGAGAGGGAAGTACAGAATGCTTGGGCTTGTGAGAGCACTTGCTTGTAGTAGACAGGAGAGGTGGGGAATCCTGAACTTAGCTGTCTCTATATCGATGGAGATCAGGGACTTCTCAAATGCAATTAAAAAAAGTACAACCTGCTTTTCTCTGATATCTGTTGGGATCTTGGGAAGTCTCAAAGCACTTTACAGGCAATTAAATTATTTTGAAGTGTAGTTAATGTTGGGAACCTGGATTTAATGTTCAAGAAGGACAGAGTTTAATATGGTGATGAGAAGGAGTTCTTTTTTTCTGAGAGTCATGAGCCTTTGGAACTCTCCTCCCTAGAGAGTGATGGAGGTAGCATCGTTGAATATTTTTAAGGCAGATATAGGTAGATCAAGAGAGTCAAAGGTGAACAGGATTAGGTGAGAATGTGGAGTTGAGGTCACTATCAGAGCAACCTTGATCTTATTGAATGGCAGAGCAGGCTGAAGGGGCGGTTATCACCTCCTCCTGCTCCTAATTGACAGGTTCATTCATCTCATTCAAATAACAGCAGTCCCTCAGTGCTGTGCTGGGAGTGTCAGCCTGCATTAAGAATTTGAGTTTCTGAAAGTCTGGCACACTGTGCAACATTGCAGTGGTTTGCCAAGTACATCCACCAGCTGACGTGGTGCTGGCCTTTAGGGGACCATCAAAGAAGTAGCCTGCGCTCTGTTAACTGGTCTTAACAGGATCACCTTGATTATTCTCCGTGCTCCTTGTTGGAGTGGGGAAGACCTGTCAAAAGCTTCTGTTTGCTAATCACTGTTGGGGAAGTGTTCAGACCTTGAGTGACAGGATCATGGCACGGCTATGAAGTCCCCTGTGGTTGAGTAGCTGCCAGAATTCACTGGACCCCAAAGAATGACCCCTTAGGCAAGGTGTGGATGACACTGTCAGGAAAGGATTTGGATGAAATCTGGGACAACGCTGTGTGAGTTCCAGCCCTCGATCCAGAGATTTTTAGGTGCTGTTTATTCTCGGCTGTTGTCGACCTGCTGCAGTGCCCCATGCCTGTGCGCACTGACATGTGATCTTCACCCTCAGTGACTCGCCGGCTTCCTGGTGCCGTGAACATTGGATCCACTGGCGAGCGATGAAGACTGCATTTAACGTAGAGACACAGCTACGAGAAATACTCGATAAACTGAAACAGGTGGGAGTGCTCAAGTGTCTCTTGTAATCGAATTTCAGCTTCAAAACTATTTTTGAAGGCTGCCAGTGAAGAAAAGCTGTTCCTCTTCATTTTCTGTCGCTGACTCGCTTCACTTGGACTGTTATACCTGCTGCTTAAAATTTAATCAAATGTCTATATTGTCATTATCTGCAGAAGAAGGACTTCCCCTCAGAGACCTTCAATGGCTCCAGGTCTGAGCTGCTGAGAAGGTGCTTGTGTGCTGGGTATTTCTGCAACGTGGCCAGAAGGTAAGCAGGCAGCTCCTCAGAATGGCCAGAGATTCCTGACTCTCTTTTACCCCGTGGGACCAGGTTTCTTGTCATTCTTTAATTTTTCTTTCGTCAAGGTAAGACACATTGGTGCTATCTAATTTTTTTTTTATATTACAAGAATATACTTTATTCATGAAAAAATCTTTTATGTACACGCAGTTACTAATGCAGTTCAAATTTGTACAGTCTTTATGTACAGAGGAAAAAGCACAAACATTTGAGTTTTACTCTCTCGATAGTCGCAACAAACCCAAAGGCATTTCTTAATTAAGCAAGGTACCATTTACATGTATCTGAGGCATCAGGAGGGTCTGATAACTGAACGGACCTCCATTGTACTTCTGCAGAGAGACCTCAGATGCTGATCTTTCCCCACATTACTTTGGCAGCAGCTGCCCCAAGCTTTAGTGCGTCCCTCAGCACGCAGTCCTGGACTTTGGAATGTGCCAGTCAGCAACAGACAGTTGAGGTCAACTCCTTACTCTGGAAGACCAACAAGTTTCAGGCAGACCAAAGAGCATCTTTCACTGAGTTGACGGTCCTCCCGGCACAGTGATGTTTGTCGCAGTGTGTGTCCCGGGGAACAGGCTGTAGAGTCCCGTGTTACGGAGCTGCTCAAGATGAACCTCGACAAAGACCATTGCATCTTCCTCCAGACTTCCTTTGCAAAGGCACATTCCAAAAGGAGATGTGTGACAGTCTCCCCCCACCACACCCAACTCTGCCACTTCGAGGGCAGTGTGCGGGGTGGTGCACAGAGACCAGGTGTATAAGAAGGATCTCACAGGTAGAGCCTGCGATGTCTTGGTGCTTGTTGGAAAGTTCTGGTGATGAGGCATTCTGCCAAATGACTTACAGTATGCTCAGGGAGCCACATGGCAGGATCCCCCCTCTCCTTTTCCTTCGGTGTCTCAAGGATGTTACATGCTGACCACTTCCTGATGGAGTGGTGGTCAAAGGTGTTTTCTTTCACAAATCTTTCCATAAGGGACAGGTCCAAGTACTTGGAGCATTCCATGTCAATGAGAGCAGGGCGATCTTTCATAAAAGTGGGAACAGGTCGAACCTCAGCACAGAGTGACACTTAGTATTTGTGTACCAATGGTCTATACGCAGTTCGATGCAACTGCACACAAAGGTGTCCATCAGGATGAGGGTAATGTTGGGTACAACCCCCACCGCAACCTCCGCTCCCCCACTCCCCTATCTAGGGAAGCTGGCTTAGGTGACTGCAGCAGTACAAGCCCTCGGGATAGGCCAGACCTGCACCACATAGAACAACAGAAAGAGTTGCCTCACAGCTGATGACCAGGTTTTTACCCGCAATGGAGAGGGAGCGGTGCTCCCATCTGCCTGGTTTCTGCCTCACCTTCGTTAACAGAGTTAACGTTTTGTTTCCCATATGACCTCTTCAGGAGTTTTGAAGAAGAATCGTACCAAACTCAAAAAGTTAACTGTATTTCTCTCTCCACAGATGCCGATGAGTTTCTCCAGTACTTTCTGTTTTATTTCAGATTTCCAACATCAGGGGAATTTTGCTTTTAAAGGGCTGGCACAGGTTGCCTGGCGAATATACTGACACCTCTTAATTGCAAAACCAAGTACTCATGATGTCAGCCTCACCTGATTTTCTTTTGTATTGTTTTTGTTTTTATTTCCCATTCACTCGTCCTGTCTGGTTACACAGCCCTTCACAGTGGGTGAGAGATTTACATTGTGGCAGTATGCACGTTTTCTGTTACACTGGGAGGTCTGTGCCCCATCCCCCGTTGGATAATGAGGATTTGGAGTGTATATGACCTGACAAAGTTTAAATGTTAAGAGTAACACTTGGTGTATGTTCTTGCAGGTCTGTGGGTAAAACCTTTCACACCATGGATGGACACGGATCAGCTGTCCACATTCATCCGTCTTCCATCGTATGTAATATATTGTAATTGAGTTTATCTTGAATTTATCAAGAATTTGGAGAATGGTTCGTGGGGTGAGGGACTCCAGTTTTGTGGATAGATGAGAGAAATTGGGCTGTTCTCCCGAAAAGAATGTTAGGAAGAGAATTGATTGAGGTACTCAAAATCATGAAACTGGAAAAGGTAGACGATAAGACCATAGCCCATGTGGTTTTATAGTGGCTTGTAACCTGGGAGAAACTGTTCCCTTTGGTAAATGGGTCAGGAACCAGAGGACACTAAAGTAATTAGTTTTTTTTTAAAAAAAAGTAGTGGCTGTGTGAGGATATAAACTTCTACACAAGCAATTGTTAAGATCTGGAATGCACTGCCCAAGAGTAGAGGAAGCAAATTCAGTCACACCTTTCAAACGAGGATTTGATAATCATCTGGAGTAGAAAACAAGTTTTAAGGATACAGGAAAAAGGAGGGGTGTAGGACTAGCCGAGTAAACAACAGAAAGCCAGCATGAACATGACAGGCCAAATGGCTTCCTTCCATGATTCTGTAATTCTGTGATATATGTCTTGTGCACGTGCCCAGTGAGTTTTCAAGGATCTGAGGTAAATTTGCATTTATATAGCGCCTTCCATGTTATTAAAGGTCCCATGGAGCCTCTCACAAGCATAATTAAGCAAAAGCAATTGAGATGTTACTATGGTGACCTAAAGCTTGGTCATTGAGATGGGTTTCAAGGAACATCAAAGGGGGCAGAAATTTATGGCAGAAATTCCAAACCTTAGGAGCTGGACAGCTAGAGGGAATGCTGCCATTGGTGGGGGAAAGAGAATTTGGGGATACACAAGGGCCCAGAATTAGAAGGCACAATGTTATCAATGAGTTGTTGGGCTAAAGAAAGTGACAAATAGTGAGGAGTCTAGATCCAGGTAGAGGACGGGGGTTGATTCTCCCTTGAGTTGAGAATATTGTATGGCGGGAAGTACAAAGTAAATTTTGAAAAAGAATTGTTTAAAAATCGCATTACTGTAGCTTTCTCAAACTTGTTCCCAGCTGTTTGATCAAGAAAGCCAGCTCGATTGGGTCATCTTTCATGACGTTATAGTCACGTCAAAGATTTATGTGCGAACACTATGCCCAGTCCGTTATGAGTGGGTGAAGGATCTGCTGCCCAAGTTACATGAGGTTGACGTGTACCAGCTGAGCAGCATCGCAAAGGATGAGGTGGCAGGGAGCACGACCCAGCAAAGAGAGGCATTAAACAAGACCAAAAAACAATCAGGTGAGCTCCTCCAGCTCCTCCTCCCACTTCAAAACACCCACCCCCCCACCCCAGGAATGTCCTTGAGGTGGTAGCAGTGAGCTGTCTTCTTGAACCACTGCAGCCTGTGTGGTGAAGGTGTTGTCAATGAGGGCGCTCTGGGATTTTGACTCCGCATTGGTGAAGGAAAACCTGAGCTGGATGAATGTTGTGTGTAACATGGAAGTAGTGCTGTTTCCATGCACCAGCATCCATCGACCTCCTACTGAAAGGATGAAAGCCATGGATTTGGGAGCTTTAGCCAGTTATTCATCTCCTTCCGATTGCTTTCTCTCCTGGCATTTACTGGTGATCAGAAGCAAGAATCGCATTCCAAGCCTCCCCTAGCAGCGTCTAACCTATCAGGCTTGGTGTCATTCTGTGCCCTCACCCACTGCCACCTTTGCAACTTGTGTTAGTTGGTTAAATCCATCCTGGTATCGCACTTGTGAATGAGTCGTGGTGCACCATTCAACATCTTATGTCAAACATTGATTTCCTGCAGCTGAAAACTGAACAAATTAAAAATAACTTGGGATATGTAGCTGCTTGATGTAAAATGCCAAATTACTGCACACAACAGCAAATAAAAGTAAAATACTACAGATGCTGGAAATCTGAATGATCACAGAGAGTACTGGAGAAACCCTAACCCAGCCCTTTCTGGCAGCATTTGTAAAGAAAGGATCAGAGTGAACATTTAGAGTTCAGTATCACTCCTCCTCAGGTTCTATCAAAGTGGACAGGTTCATATTTTCCCATATTATACTCCATCTGTCAAACATTATTTGCCCACTCTCTTAACCTAGACCCCTTATGTCCTCTTCATGGTTTAATTTCCTGCTTATCATATGTCATCAACATATTTAACAAGTGTACATTTGTTCCCTTCATCCATTGTTATTGATGTGGCTGTAAATATTTGAGGGCCCAGAACTGATTGCTGTAACATTCCACTTGTTACAACTTGCCAACCTGAAAATGACCTGAAAAGTACACAGTTCCGTGTGCACTTTTTGCCCTTTGATGCTTTGCCCTTGTACTGCTTGCCTTGGCTTAACAGGTAATATTATACAGCTATTTGAACATGTGTCTCCGTGTGGATCCATGCACTTCCCAGTACAAGTCATCAGATAGCAATCGAGAGCAGGAATAATGGATGTATTACAGCTCCATCCCACTGCCCTTCCTTGCCCAGAGATACTCAGGTCAATTCTTAAATGTAGCACCTCAAAAACTGGCTCTTCGGGTAACAGCTAACTCCACACACCGCAGAAAGCAAACCTGGGTACCCCCCTACCTCTGCCGTTCAGCATTGCACCGGGCATGAGATATCGTTTATCACTGATTTCTCATGGCAGCTTACTGTGTTTAGTTTTGAAATGTCTGAACCAAGAGTTAAACTGTGACCAGAAATGCTGAGCACTACTGATATTAATGGAATAGAATTCAATCTGGATAGTGTGAGATGTTGCACTTGGGCAGGACAAACAAGACAAGGGAATACATGATGATCGGTAAGACACTGAGAAGTGCTGACAATCAGAGAGACCTTAGTGTGCATGTCCCTGAAGGTATCAGGACCGGCGAACAAAGTGGTTAAGAAGGTGGAGGGTATATCTGCCTTTTGTAGCCAAGACTTAGAGTTTAAGAGCAGGGATCGTATAAAACATTGGCAAAGTCCTGGCAGCTGTGTGCAGTTCTGGAATTCACACTATAATTGGAATGTGTTTGCACTGGAGAGGGTGCAAAGGAGTTTGGATGTTTCCTGGGCTGGAAATTTTTAGTTTCAGAAAGAGGTTGGACAGACTGGAGCTCTTTTCCTCGATGGGAAAGAGACTGAGGGGGGGACGTGATAGAGATGTCTAGAATTATGAAGGGCATAGACAAAGTAGACAGGAAGGAACTTTTCCCCTGGTGGAGGGGTCAATGACGAAGGGGCATAGCTTTAAAGTAAAGCCTAGGAGGTTCTTAGTGAATGTGAGGAAATGTGGATCAGCATGTGAAAATACAAAATTGTTGCAATCACTTAAGACATGGTTGAAGGAAGGGTAGGACTGGCAGTTCAACATTCAAGGGTATAGACGTTTCAGGTGGGATACGGGGTAATGTAAGAGATGTAAAGGCATTGCATTATTGATAAAAGAAAACATCACTACAGTTATAAGGGAGGATGTTCAAATGAGGACATTTGGGTTCAGCTTAGAAATAAAAAGGGGTGATTATTTTGTTGGGATTATACTGCAGGCCTGCCAATAGTCAGAGGAAGACAGAGGAGCAGATATATAGGCATATCACAGAAAGATGCAGGAGAAATAGTTATAGTTGTAAGGGATTTCAGATTTGCCAACATTAACTGGGATTACCTTAGTGTGAAAGGATTAGATGGGGTGCATGCAGGAGAGCTTTTTGTGCCAGTGCGTAGGTAGTTCTGCTAGAGGAGTTTGGATGTTTCCTGGGCTGGAAATTTTTAGTTTCAAAAAGAGGTTGGACAGACTGGAGCTCTTTTCCTCGATGGGAAAGAGACTGAGGGGGGGACGTGATAGAGATGTCTAGAATTATGAAGGGCATAGACAAGGTAGACAGGAAGGAACTTTTCCCCTGGTGGAGGGGTCAATGACGAAGGGGCATAGCTTTAAGGTAAAGCCTAGGAGGTTCTTAGTGAATGTGAGGAAATGTGGATCAGCATGTGAAAATACAAAATTGTTGCAATCACTTAAGACATGGTTGCAAGGCAAGGGCAGTGCTAGAGCTAATTGTAGGGAATGAAGCTGGTCGCATGGTTGAAGTTTCATTGGCTGAGTATTTTGAGGATAGTGACCACAATTTTGTAAGTTTCAAAGTCATTCAGGTAAGGGATAAAGGTGATGCAGAAGTTGAGTGTCTAAGTTGAGGGAAGGGTAATTTCAATGATATTAGACAGGATCTGGCAAACATAGAATGGGAGCAGCTACTTGAAGATAAGTCTACATTTGTATATTAAGAATTCAGGGCCAATGTGTTCCCCTCAGAGTGAAGGCAAGGGCAGCAAGTCCAGGGAACCCTGGATGTCAAGGCATATCGGGAGTTTGATAAACAAAAAGAAGGAAACATACGTTAGGTACAGCTTATTTTAAACTGTAGTGTGTAGGGCGTGCTTAAAAAAGGATATTAGGGCAAAAAGAGGCCACAAAATATCATGGCAGATAGGATTAAGGAAAATCCCAGGACATTTTTTAAGTATGTTAAGTGTAACAGGATTACCATGGAATGAGTGGGGCCGATTAGAGACCAAAGGGGCAATCTGTATGTGGAGCTAGAGGACGAGGGTGAGGTCTTAAATGAATATTTCTCATCTGTATTCACAAAGGAGAAAAACATTGTTGCCAGGGATTTTGGTTGGGATGTTGAGATTCTAGAACATGTTAAGATTAATAAGGAGGAGGCATTAGATTTTTAAGTAGACATAAAGGTGCTTAAATCCCCAGGACTAAATGAGAGATGTCCCAGACTGCTATGGGAGACCAGGACGGAGATTGCTGGGGCACTGACCGAGATATTTAATATTTCGCTGGCCACAGGTGGAGTGCCAGATGACTGGAGGATAGCTAATGCGGTTACTTTGCTCAAGAAGGGCAGCAGGGACAGGCCAGGTAATTACAGACTGGTTGGCTGATGTCAGTGGTAAGCAAAATTATTGGAAAAATTCTGACAAATAGGATTAATCAACATTTGGAAAGACAGGGATTGATCAGGGATAATTGGCGTGGGTTTGCGAGAGGGAGATCCTATCTGACAAATTTAATTGACCTTTTTGAAAAGGTGACAATATATTGTTGAGGGAACACGATAGATGTGGTTTACATGGACTTTGATAAAGCCTTTGACAAGGCCCCACGTGGAAGGCTGAACCAAAAAGGTAAGAGCCCATGTGATCCAAGGCAAGTTGGCAAACCGGATCCAAAATTGGTTTGCAAATAGGAGGCAGAGGATGATGGTAGAGAGTCATTTTTGTGTTTGGAAGCCTGTGACCAGTAGTGTACTGTCGGGATCAGAGCTGGGACCCTTGAAGTTGGTTATTAACGTTGACAACTTGGATATAATGTAGAAGGTATAATTAGTAAATTCATAGATGACATGAAAATTGGTGTTGTTGATAGTGAAGGGGGTGGTCTCAGGCAAGTCTGATATTGATCAGCTGGTAAATTGGGCAGAGGAATGGCAGATGGAGTTTAATCCTGAAAAGTGTGAGGTGATGCATTTTGATAGGTATAATAAAGGAAAGATATACACAATGAATGGCAGGACTCTAGGGAGACGAACTAAGGGTCCCTGGTGTAAAAGCCCATAGATCTCTGAGGTGTCAGCACAGGGTGGTGAAGGGATGCTTGCCTTCATTAGTCGAGGCATACAATATAGGAACGAGGAAGTCTTGTTACAATTTTATAAAACATTGGTTAGGCCACTGGAATGCTGTGTGCAGTCTGGTTGCCACACTATCGGGAGCATGTGATTGCACTGGAGAGAGAACAGAGGAGATTCCCCTGGATGCTGTCTGGGATGAAAAGTCTCCATTATGAGGAGAGACTGGATAGGCTGGATTTGTTTTCCTTGGAGCAGAGGAGGCTGAGGAGGGATCTGATTGAGGTATCGAAAATTGAGAGAGACGTAAGCAGGTTAGATCGTAAGAATCTTTTCCACATAGCAGATGTGTCTAAAATCAGTGGCATTAGTTTAAGGTGAGGCATTAATAGTTTAGGGGAAAGTTTTTTTTCACCCAGAGGGTGATAGAATATGCAATGTCCTGCCTGAGAGGGTGGTGGAGGCTATGGAGCAAATGCAGGTAATTGGAAGTAGTATAGTTTGGTGTTTGTTGGTTGGCACAGACATGCTGGACTGAAGGGCCTATTTCTGTGCCGTGTATGACACTGTATGACACTGAGAGGGTGGTGGGAATCTGGAATTGACTGCCTTTAAGGGCATAGAGGCAAAAACCCTCATAACATTTAAGAAATACTTAGATGTACACTTGCGATATCAAGCTATACAAAGCTACGGACAAAATGCTGGAAAATGGAATTAGAATAGTTAGGTGGTTGTGTTTGACTGGCGCAGACACGATGGGCCGAAGGACATTTTTCTGTGCTATGCTGTGACTCTACTGTTTGAGGGTTTAACTGACAATGTTTTAACTTTCCACACACTACCCCTTTAGAGCAAACTCTAGAAGTAGTCCAAAAGAAACTGGAAAAGAGAAATGATGAGAAATCTATATCTGAAGCTCGGGCCAGGTACCTACAGCGCAAATTAGACAAGTCGCAGAGTTGGATGGACCAGTGAATGTTCAGAGGAGCCGGTGGAAGATTAAGACCATCTCATGTAGATTCCAGTGCCTCACTGTGGCTGAATGATGTGGATGCTCACAACCATTCCTCGGCTCCACAGGAGGAAGGCTCCAAATCATCTTTGGAAAATTTCATGAATACTAGTTCAGTACCTGTGTCAGTGCATCTGTGGAGTTGAGGCCAAATGTACCACTCATATAGTAGGGGCAGAGATTGGACAAATTATTCTAAAGGTATATATTCTTACTTTTAAAATGTACTTCCATTATGAATTCCACATTTATAGTAGAAAGGATCAATGTTAATGTGCCATGCACCTGTGCACTTTCTGTCCTGAAGAACAAGAACCATCAAACAGTTCACAATCTCTAATGTTGCTATCTGAGAGTTACGATATTGCCTGGACCTTAAATTTCTGCCAGACAGATTTTAGCAACTGCATGTTCAATGTGTAACTAACCAGTTTTAAACCCAGGTTGGAGTCTACTGGTCACAGGAGGTTCGTGTTAATTTGTTATCCATACAGTAATATTTGCATCATAAAGCTTGTTTATATTGTCCTTTTAATATAAAACTCCCTCCATGGCACTTCAGAGTGGGAGAAAAAAAAATGAAGTTAGTAAATGACAGTCATTGCAAGACAGTGCTTTTATGAATGGATGCTGTGATAAATTAATCTGTATTTTCTAAAATCTCATTGGTTATTTTTGTACAATGTGAAATTAAACAAAAGGTTTTGAAAAATAGCTTTGTAATAATGTTCCTTTTTTAAGATTAAGAATAAAATTTAAAGTATTTACAATCATGCCTAAACAAGGGAGCACCAAGGCTGAATTATTGTCTTTTAAAACATTTAGGATTATCATTGACAGCACTTCTGACTATGATGAGGCTATTGAGACATCACACTATCCTGGTCGCTTTGTTGTTCATATTTCATTATTTCATAATTCTGCTGAAGTTTTTCTTAATCACTTATGTTTTACACCGAATGCATTTGTACAATGTTGCATCACCAAAAGTATTTCAAGGAAAATACTTTCTTTTTATAGCTTTGTTCCCCTCAGTACTGCTTCCTGTCTATTATTTCTGCTTCACGTTTTTACAATACAGCAATTCTTGATACATAAAGCCTGTCTTTACTGTTCTGTTCACACTTGGGAGCATAGCCTTGCCGTTCATAGCATCCACATGTGCACTTTACACGTTTCACTACAGAGCAAGCAGGACTGCAAATCCCAACTGATTTAAACCTTCCTCTCAAGCTTGGCAGCTACCCAATGAAATGTGAGTCCTGGGTTCCTGTTCCTGTCTGATTTGTTTAACATTTGTTCTCCATCGACAGTAAAGGACGGGGAATGGAATAAACAAATCTTCATGCAAAAGCAAAATACTTGCTGGAGATCTGAAATAAAAACCGAATGTGTTGGAGAAACTCAGCAAATCTGGCAGCATCTTTGGAGAAAGAGAGACAGATTTAGAGTTAATTTTGAGTCCAGTACGTCTTGAGGGAAAAGAAGATATCAGACGTGAATTATTAACTTTTTTTTCCCTCTCCTTAGAGAATTTATCTGAGGTGAGGTGTTATTAGCATCATCAGTCTGGCTTATGCACTAATGAGTTTGTAAATTGCAAGAATTATTTCGGTAAATCTGCCCTCCTTTAATATGCTCCATAAAACTTAGCTCTCCGGCCAAGCTTTTGGTCATCTGTCCAGTAGCTTCGTGACAAATTTTGTTTGATGAGGCCTTCTGTGAAAGGAATGTTACATCTGGTACCTTAAAGGTGTTACATAAATAAGTTGCCGTGATTGTCCACCCTTGACTTTGCCCCAGAAGTGGGGGTGCAGGCCAGGACCATTGGTGCTCACATTTTGATGAAGAGCATTTTGGAGGACAATTTGAACCATTTCACAATGATGCAGTCGCTTATTGAGTGTCTGTGTGGGCCAGTTGTATTCATTCCCTTTCAGTTGAAGGACGAGTCCAGTCTCTGGATGTGCTAATGCGGTAAACAAGGTCAGAAATCACACAACACCGGGTTATAGTCTAACAGGTTTATTTGAAAACAAGCTTTTAGAGCCTCAGTCCTTTAGGTGTTAGTGAGAGAGGTAGGATCAGACACAGAATTTATAAGTAAAGATCAAAGGTTCACACCTTTGACTCCAAAAGTTTGTTTTCAAATAAACCTGTTGGAATATAACCTGGTGTCATGTGATTTCTGACCTTGTCCACTTCAGTCCAACACCAGCACTTCCACATCATGACTAATGAGGTAAGTGTGAAATACACCAAAGAATTAACGTTTAATGCTGTGGTTCATTCACACACACTTATGTTTGTGCCAGTGAAAAGATACATCTGTTTCCAAGTATTTTAAATTCTTTTGGTGTATTTATTTAAACATGTTCCAATATTTGCAACCTAAATATACTCATGATCAGAAACATATGTAGTAGCGTCTTTTTGCGGCTGTTGGATTTACACTGGAAAGGACAAAGATCAAGCTACATTATAGATCTGGTGCAGCCACACATTCAAAGCTGTGGAATTCACTCAAAGGTTTCACAAGACTAACACCAATCCACAGTAAATCTGATGCAAAGTTGTTGCAAAAGCAATTTTATAAAGATGAGAAAAATTGACTGCCTTTCATCATCACCTTTTCTGGATTATTGGCTTGGGGTTAGTCACTAGTAGCTATTGTATGCCTGAGTAACTGTAAAAAAGACTTACATTTAAATAGCGCTTTTCAGGACTACTGGGCATCACAAAGTGTTTTACAGCCAATGAAATGCTGTTGAATTTATGACCGTCTTCATGCAGGGAACATGGCAGCCGATTGCATGCAGCAATTCTCACAAATGGCCACGTGATAATGAACAGGAATGTATCTTGTCACGTTGATTGAACCATGATTGGCCAAGACACCAGGGATATGTCCCCTTCTGTTACTTGGAATAGTGTCATGGGATTTTTTTTGCACAAACCCAAACATAGAGAGCCCCTCAGTTTAATGTCTCATGTAAGGGACAGAAATTCTGACAGTGCTGCATACCCTCGGTGCTATACTGGGAGTTTCAGCTTTCATGTATTATGCTCAATTGCTCTAGTAGAACTTGAAGCCAGACCCCCTGACTCAGAGTCAAGCTGGATGGAATGGAGTCGTGATTGAGTATAAACTCAGTGACAAAGAAGCAGAGATTGCTGGAGACACACAGCAGGTTAGGATCCTCCTGCAGAGACTGAACTTGAAATGTTAACTCCTACAGATTTTGATTTCCAAAATTCTCTTGTCATATAGTGGATTTTTAACATCTGCAGTATTTTAGTTTCATAAAATGCTCCTGTTCTTGACAGTGCTGGAATATAATTGTTTGGAGACCAGGATTGGTAGGAGTCCAGATGGTGAGTCATGGTAAGCTATCCAAGTGCAACATAGTCCTAGCTAGCCTCTTGTTTTTCACTTTCTGTAACCTTGAAATCATGCAAAGTTCTGCTGTCTATGTCCTAACTTGCACCAAATTTTATTAATTTTTAATCCTTTATACACAGTTTGCTATGTTGGTTGCAGGTCAAGACATACCTCTGTTTTAACATTCTTGTCCCTATTTACAAAATCCTCGATGGTCTTGCCTCTCTTCACCTCTGCAATCTCCTCCAGGCCACAACTCCCTTGGGATATCTAATTCAACCTTTTGAATATACTGAATTTTAATCGCATGCCTTCAGTTGTCTGTACCCTAAAATCTGATGTGGAGGTGCCGGTGCTGGACTGGGTTGGACAAGGTCAAAAATCACACAACACCAGGTTATAGTCTTAACAGGTTTATTTGAAAACACTATCTTTCAGAGCGTTGCTCCTTCCTCGGGTGTAGTGAGAGAGGAAGTATCAAGACACAGAATTTGTAAGTAAAAGATCAAAGGATCATACAACTGACTCAACTGGACAAAATCAAAGTTCTCAGCCGAGGACTCAATTTCTGCTCCACCACCAAAATGGACCCCATTGGTCTTGCCGCAGACACAGGGGAATTCATCGGATGAATGAGACTCCGGTAATTCTTGCAATATGTTAGCAGCAAGCTCAATGAGAGAATAAACTAACTGGAACAGTTGACAGACATATCCATGGTGGAGCGACCAAACGAGTCAAATTGGACCCTTCCCAAAGGCTGCTGCTATAGGCTCGACATGTAAGCTCAAATCATTAGAGAATGTGTGAATGCCAGATTCATCAGCTGCACTAACTAGGCAGTGCAAAACGTCACCCAGGCATAGTGCACCACCATCCATGCTCTCAAGACCTATCGCAACATTGTCATCAAACCAGCAGACAAAGGAGGAGCCATTGTCATACAGAATAGAATGAACTACAAGGAAGTGTACCAACAACTGAACAACCAGAAACTCTACAGACAACTACCTGCCTATTCGACCAAAGAACACACCCGTGAACTCAACAGACCGATCAAGACTTTTGATCTAGTCCTTCAGAGTACACTACGCACTTTCATCCCATGTACTTCTCAGGTAGGGGACTTCTACTGCCTTCCGAAGATACACAAAACCAACACACCTGGACATCCCGTTGTATCAGGCAATGCGACCCTGTGTGATAATCTCTCTGGCTATGTCAAGGGCATCTTGAAACTCATTGTACTAGGAACCTCCAACTTCTGTTGCAACATACAGATTTCCTACAGAAACTCAGCACCCATGGACCAGTCGAATGAGGAACATTCCTCGTCGCAATGGACATTTCAGCACTCTACACCAGCATCCCCCACATTGATGGCATTGCTGCAATGGCCTCAGTACTCAATACCAACAACTGCCAATTTCCAGACGCCATCCTACAACTCATCCGCTTCATCTTCGACCACAACGTCTTCACCTTCGACAACCAGTTCTTCATCCAGACACGTGGAACAGCCGTGAGGACCAGATTTGCACTGCAATATGCCAACATTTTCATGCACAAGTTCAGATAAGATTTCTTTGCTGTGCATTTGGACACACGCATCTCCATCAAGGATGGACACCTCAATACCTCACTCTACCACAAGCCTACGGATAACCTCACAATGCTGCACTTCTCTAGCTTCAACCATAAACATATTTTAAAAATCCAACACCTATGCACAAGCCCTACGCATACACAGGATCTGCTCAGATAAGGAGGAACATGACAGAAGCCTGAAGGTGTTGAAGGACACCCTCATAAGAATGGGATATGATGCTCAACTCATCAATCACCAGTTCTGATGGGCCACAACTAAAAACTGCAATGACCTCAGAAGGCAGACACGGGATATGACTGATAAAGTACCTTTTGTCGTCCAGCACTTCTCCAGAGTGGAGAAACTACACCATGTTCTTCGCGGCCTTCAACACATTATCGATGATGGTGAGCACCTCACCAAGATCTTCCCCACGCCTCTACCTCTTGCCTAAAAAAAAAGGCCAAACCTTAAACAGACCATTGTTCACAGCAAACCACACAGCCTTCAGGACAACATCAACCACAACACCATACAGCCCTGTCATGGCAACCTCTGCAAGATATGTCAGATCATCAACATGGGCACTACCATCACACGTGGGAACACCACCCACCACGTGCATGGCAGATACTGCTGTGACTTGGCCAATATTGTCTACCTCATACACTGCAGGCAAAGATGACCCAGGGCATGGTAAATTGATGAAATCATGCAGACCCTATGACAACAGATGAATGGACACTATGCAAAAATTGCCAGACAGGGATGTTCCCTCCCAGTAGGGAAACACTTCAGCGGTCAAGGACATTTGGCCTTGAATCTTCAGGTAACCTTCATCCAAGGCAGACTTTGGGATACACAACACCGCAGAGTCACTGAGTAGAGGCTAAAAGCCAAGTTTGGTATCCATGCGGACGGCCTCAACTGGGATCTTGAGTTCATGTCACACTACAGGTGACCCCACCACACTATATACTCCCACACACACAATTTTTCACACAAGCTCACTAAACACGCACAGTCTCTCACATTCATATACTCTCTCACACTCTCACACTCTCTCAAGCATGCACACACGCGCACACTTTCTGTCTCCCTCACGCTGACACACACCACACACACACACCTTTAAGTCTGTGGGGTGAATTTGCATTTGCAGATTTGTATTTGCAGATACATTCTATTTTGTTTGAAAAGCACACAATTTGTAGAAACAGTTAGTTAATAGGGCGTTTTATAAATTTCTGCTTTGGAAATAAAACCAGTCTGACTCCAGGTTAAAACACTGACAGATTCTAAACAAGGCCTCACACCTAAAATGCATTGTCTGACCTGAGATTTCACCCCTTGTATCCACTGATGAAACCTTTAGTTATCTCGAGGCCATGACTTGAAAGAAATTTCAGGGATTTGCATTTTAATCAATCAAAACATGCATCTCCTTTCTAACTGATTAAAGATTTAATAGGAGGAAGTCAGTCAGCCACTTCTGGTTTATTCAATACATTTGCATCAGTTATATGATCCTTTGATCTTTTACTTATAGATTCTGTATCTTGATACTTCCTCTCTCACCTGAGGAAGGAGCTATGCTCGGAAAGCTATGTTTTCAAATAAACTCATTAGACTATAACCTGGTGTCATGTAATTTTTGACCCTAAAATCTAGGTTTCTCTCCCAAAACCTCTGCATCTTTCTGTCTCTCGCTTTCTTCCTTTAAGATGATGCTCAAAATCTACTTCTGACCAAATTTTGGTCACCTGTCCTAAATCTCTTAAAACAAAAACAGAAAAAGCTGAAGAAACTCAGCAGGTCTATTAGCATCTGTGGAGAAAAAACACAGAGTTAACGCTTTGGGTCCAGTGACCCTTCTTCAAAACTAACATCTGATGTGGGCTTGGTGTCAGATGGAGTCATAGAGTTGTGCAGCATGGAATCAGACCCTTTGGTCCAACTCATCCATGCCGACCAGATATCCTAAATTAATCCAGTTCCATTTGTCAGCATTTGGTCCATA
Organism: Rhincodon typus; assembly: GCF_021869965.1. Classification (NCBI taxonomy): domain Eukaryota; kingdom Metazoa; phylum Chordata; class Chondrichthyes; order Orectolobiformes; family Rhincodontidae; genus Rhincodon; species Rhincodon typus. Next base: position 5,717,032 of record NC_063357.1, on the reverse strand, counting down.
TCTGTCTAAACTCTTCCTATTCATATCTCCATCCAGATGCCTTTTAAATGTTGTAATTGAACCAGCCTCCACCACTTCCTCTGGCAGCTCATTCCATACATGCACCAACCACTGCATGAGAAAGTTTTTCCTTAGGTACCTTTTAAATCTTTCCCCTCTCACCTTAAACTATTCCCTCTAGTTTTGGATTCCCCCACCCTGGGGAAAAGATATTACTAACAATCCTGTGCAGCATCTTTGGAATGTATCACAATGTTGAGGGTTCCACATAAATAGATGTTTTTGATATCAGTATCATTTGGGAAATGTGTCCAAGGGGGAATGGTCACTGGCAGCAATCATAAAGGGAACACTGAGCTGGTTTCCCCCTGCAACCACCTTGCCAAGTATGGGAATGTTTGCCCACCAAAATAATCAGGGGCAGATGTTTTCTCAGTTTGTGAGTTTGAGCTGCTGCAGGGAATTGGTGCATCAACAACCAATGGACTGATGGGCAGCTGATGCATGTTTGTGATGTTCTCAGACAACCCAACAGAGTCAAACTGCTAATCTCCTGAGTACCAGGAGAAATTTGGCAGCCAAGGTTGTTGTGGACGGATGGATTCAGAGGAGCAGGTTTGTTGCCAACTCCCTTGATGGAAGGATTGCTCATATGGTTTGGTTGGCATCCAAATAAATAATTTGTAAATCTGATATTGAATGACGTATTACAACTCATCATTTCAGAAGCATTTTCTGCTTGGGCAGTTTACCAAAGGAACCATTGATGCAGTGAGTGATAACAGAATGGGATATTCCCTGTACTCTTAAATGTCTTGGAATAAAAATGAGACTTAAATCAGAACATGTACAAAAGTAGAGAGGCAATGGCCTTACGGTACTATCGCTGGACTATTATTGCAGAAACTCAACTAATGTTTTGGGAACCTGGGTTCCACCATGGTAGATGGCGGAGTTTGAATTCAATAAAGAATCTAGACTTAAAGGTCTAATGATGACCATGAAACCATTGTCAATTGTCGAAAAAACCCACCTGTTCATTAATGTCTTTTAGGGAAGGAAATCTGTCAACTTTACGTGGTCTTGCCTACATGTGACAGCAATGTGGTTGACTCTTAACTAATTAGGAATGGGCAATAAATGCTGGTCCAGCCAAAGATGCCCACATCCTGTGAGTGAATAAAAAAACTGGTAAAAGTCCACACAATACTGCTCTACTGCAGAGCCATACCAGAGAAAACTAAGATTGTTTAGGGATTACCAAATGCTGTTACCAAAGCTGTTTTGTTGCAAACAAGTTCTGGGAGCATTGGAAAAGGCATCCTTTAAATGAGACACTAAACTGAGCTCTCTCTGCTGGTCTAGATGAGTGATGAAGATGCCATTGAGCTATTTAAGAAAGATCAAGTGTAATGATCTGACTGGGAAAATGTGCCAAGAATCATGGCTCATGGTTTCAAAATGTATAAATATATAAACTCCTAAAGAAACCACCAAACTAACCAATTTGCCCACTTGACTGCTAATCAGGACAAAAATGTTCACTTCAGGTTTCTTTAGTAACAGAAAAAATATAAACTATTTACTTGCAACACAATAAAAAGAAAAGATTTCTAAATTATATAAGTTATACAGATAAGATAGAAGTAGAGAGGATGTTTCCACTGGCAGGTGAAGCTAGGACAAGAGGGCATAGCCTCAAGATTAGAGGGAGCAGATTTAGGACTGAATTGAGAAGGAATTTCTTCACCCAGAGGGTTGTTAATCTATGGAATTCCTTGCCCAGTGAAGTAGTTGACGCTACTTCAGTAAACGTTTTTAAAGAAAAGGTAGATTTTTTTTGAACAATAAAGGAATTAAGGGTTACGGTGAGAACGCGGGTAAGTGGATCTGAGTCCACGAAAAGATCAGCCATGATCTTATTGAATGGCGGAGCAGGCTGGAAGGGCCAGACGGCCTACTCCTGTTCCTAGTTCTTATATTCTTATGTTCTTAAATTAGACCCCTTCAAAACTGTCAAACACATATTCAATTACAGTTAAGACAGACAAAAGACAAATGGTATACCACATTTACTGTGAATTGAAAGGAATATAAACAGGACAAACAAAATTCTGAAGGTCGAAGGTCTAGACCACAAGATATAGAATTCTTTCTCTTTCACAGTTCTTTTGACTTTCACAATGATGGTGTGATATTGACATTCCGCTGACATCATCCTTTGATTCGATGGTTGATCCATGTAATCTTGGTTTTCTTTCCTCTTGCATGAATTCTTTCTTTTATGAGTTTTTGACTTTTTTACCCCACAGACAGAGAGGGAGAGAGAGCTGGTTGCTTTCAGTCAGCAGGCTCTGGATGTTTTTCGCTATGCCACCTGTGGCACCTATAGCTTTTTTTTAAATGCTCTGCGCTCAACCATTAGGAGGGCTGTTGCCAGGCAGAATTCCCTTAACTCAAAAGATTCTAGGAGCCGTTTAGTCTTGAATTCTCCCCGTGACTGCTTTTAAACGGCAACATTGTATCACGCAGCTCAACAATGTGCAACATTTGATTTTCAAGTTGCAAAGCTTCCTGGCTTTGTTTTCGATTACAGCAGTCCAACTTCCATTTCAGTTTATAATCCCAAGAAATGAAAAATATGTGACCTCTTACACATGAGATTCTGGCTCACATTCCTCCTTCTGCAGCAGTACCGTCAAAACAAATTATTAGGACCATGGGATCTTGCTTTGCACAGGACTGGCTGTAGTGTTCATCTACAAGACAACAGCGAAGATATTTAATTGGCCATGACATGGTTTGGGAATGTAATTGATGCAATAGGAGCCTGTCAGGTGTTTAATAACTATAAGTGTCACCCACTGTGTTATAGACCAGGTAGATTCTTGGCTGTATTGATTTAGCTGCTCTCAGCTGGGGCTGCAGTACCAGTGATGTAATGATGTGATGCCCACTGTTCCCCGATGACCCTTGAATCTCTAAGCTGCTGGCCTGGTCTGATACATGAAGAATCATTACAGGCACTGTAGGGCTGATAACTAAAGGTATTCCAGAAATTTTGGAAGGGGGGACTGGAGTGCAAAGAAACCAAGAAAATAATAATCCTGGGGCTAAAATCTAGCAATGCAGCATTTTGTAGGTTAGTTTAGCTACTAGATAAATTCCCTAGCAAAGCCAGACTGCTAATCAGAGAGAGCTTCCCCAGGAGTACTTCTGTATTATTTGCTTACGCCATCTCAAATGAAGGCTGTGGAAGGTGCGGAGTCATGGGGCTTTAAAGTATTTCTGAAATAAAATTATTTTCTATTCATGGTTTATGGCGAGGGTGGGGTCTGATGGTGCAGTGGAATATCACCTGACTAGTGATCCACAAAATCAGATGAATGCCCTGGGGACATGGGTTCAGTTCATGAACTTAAGTCATGGCAGATGGTGGCATTTAAATTCAATCAGAAGTCGAAGCTGGTTTCAGTAACAGTGACTATTAAACCGTAATCATCATTGTAAAAGCCCATCTGGTTCATTCTTGGCAATTGTTGTGGGGTTGGGGTGGGGGTATTGGTGTGGAGAGAAATCTGCCAATTCTATTCAATCTGTCCTATTTTGTGTGAACTCTGTTGAGATATACTGGAAGCATAACTTCACCCATTTAAAGGTCAGGCACAACAGGTACTGAGTGAGGACAGACTTGGGCCTCGCCCTGATGACTGCTTTGGTTGAGTGATGTGTTGACATTCACCGTCCAGGATTACCCATGGAGTTTTGGGAAGGTACTGCAAGGACATTGTGGAAATGAAACTGCACAAGGGAGCCAACCATCTCAGGAAGGAATGGGGAAAAGTAAAGATTAAAAAACACCTAGACTTGCATCACTTTGAATGTATAGAATATATAGATTTTCTTACAGAGATAGTAGGAACTGCAGATGCTGGAGAATCTGAGACAACAAGGTGCAGAGCTGGATGAACACAGCAGGCCAAGCAGCATCTTACGAGCAGTGGGAATTTCTACAGGTGCATTCTTTAAACATTTGCAAAAAGCTTTGTTACATTAAAGTCATTTCAAGTTTTTCATTCTGGAGTGAAATTTAAACTTTGTCCTTTTGCTAAGGAAAGGGTTAATCAGACTATCTGAAGTCTGGTAATGTTATACTGCTATTGATTTATCTTAATACTGTAGTGATAATAACCTTTCACCTTTGCCTGATAAACAGGGGAGTTTAAGTCAATTCGATGTAGTTCTGGGCTATTGATCCAGGGCTAACCTTAAAGCAACAGGCAATTTAATCACTTAAGTCACTTTAGTTAGCATAACCAGACATAGGGTCTTAGAGTTGTACAGCACAGAGATAGACCCCTCGGTCCAACTCATTCATGCTGACCAGATATCCTACATTTGGCAGCATTTGGCCCATATCTCTCTAAACCCTTCCCATTCATGTACCCATCCAGATGCTTTTTAAATATTGTAATTGTACTAGCCTTCACCACTTCCTCTGGTAGCTCATTCCATACACAATCCACCCTCTGCATGAAAAAGTTGCGCCTTAGATCCCTTTTAAGTTTTTCCTTTCTCACCTTAAACCTATGTCCTCTAGTTTTGAACTCCCTTACCCTGGGAAAATGACCTTGGCTATTCACCCTATCCATGCCCCTCATGATTTTATAAACCTCTATAAGGTCACCCCTCAGCCTCTATTACTCCAGGGGAAAAGCCCCAACCTATTCATCCTCTCCCAGTAGCTCAAACCATCCAACCCTGGCAACATCCTTGTAAATCTTTCCTGCACCCTTTCAGGTTTCACGACATCTTTCTTGTAGCAGTATTCCAAAAGTGGCCTAACGAATGTGCTGTACAGCCACAACATGACATCCCAATTCCTTTACTCAATGCACTGACCCATAAAGGCAAGTGTATCAAATGCCTTCATCACTATCCTGCGACTCCACCTTCAAGAAACTATGAACCTGCACTCCAAGATCTCTTTGTTCGGCAACATGCCCCAGGACCTTACTTCTTGTATACTTCTAGTCTGATTTGCCTTTCCAAAATGCAGCACCTCACATTTATCTAACTTAAACTCCATCTGCCACTCAGATAGCCACTCTCCATCTGGCCCATCAGATCAGGATCCCGTTATAGTCTGATGTAACCTTCTTCACTGTCCACTGCATCGCCAATTTTGGTTACATCAGCAAACTTACTATCCATACCTCCTAAATTTTCAACCAAATAATTTATATAAATGACGAAAAGCAGTGGACCCAGCACCGATCCTTGCAGCACACCACTGGTCACAGGCCTCCAGTCCAGACATGCTGTTGAATAACAATTAATATATTAATCAGTTGATGATAAGCACCAGATTCTGCAGAGGAAAGGATCTGGTTACCTATAACAATCTTTGGTCGGGCTTTCACTGGAAGGAAATTGACTAGTACAGTGGTGCCAAATGAAATAGAGAATTTAAATTCAAATTTCACCTGGTGAAATTCAAAATATCAAGGGAATCACTCTGGTCAATGAAATAGTTAATTTAAAAAAAGCTGACATTATTGATAAGGGACACATCAATTATGCTCTTAAATTTTTATAGTATTACAATCCAGAATTGTGTGTATCTAGGATTTTTTTTCCCCTTTATTCATTCACAGGATGAGGGCATTGCTGGCTAGGCAGCATTTATTGCCCAGGGGGTAGTTAAGAGTCAACCACATTGTTGGGGGTTGGGAGTCACATGTAGGCCAGACCAGGTAAGGATGGTAGTTTCCTTCCCTAAAGGACATTAGTGAACAAGAGAAGTTTTTTTTGCCCCCCCCCCCCCAACAAGTGGCAATGGATTCATGGTCATCATTAGAATCTTCATTCCAGATATTTATTCAGTTCAAATTCCACTATCTGCTGTGGTGGGATTTGAACCCAGGTCCCCAGAACATTATCTGGCTTTCTAGATTAACAGTCCAGCGATAATACTACTAGGCCATCACCTCCCCTGATGTTAATAATGAACATTTGTAAAGGACATCCATAAGATGGAAATCTTAGACTATAATACAGCTTTTGCAGACAGGACCCAAGTGTTCTGCAAAGCAGTCACCCAGTCTGCATTTCGTCTCCCCAATGTAGGGGGGATCTTTTGAAATGTAGGGTAACAGTAGCTATACCAGAGTAAAGGTACAATTTCCTTTACTTATAGCCGCTCTACCGTGCCATGTTCTTTTGGAGTATAATGGGAGGCTGCCTAGATGATACCAAAAATACAGATAAATATGACAGCTGCAGCAGATAGGACTGAAGCAGGAGAGAAGACAGATGATGGGAGCAGACAGTCTTTATAACAGAGCCGATATGGGGTCAATTTTTTAAATAATTTGTTCATGGGATGTGGGTTTCACTGCCAAGATCAGCATTTATTGCTTACCTCTAATCACCCTGCCCTAAGGGTCAAATAGGACACCAATTGTGAATGAGATAACAAGGTGTAGAGCTGGATGAACACAGCAGGCCA
>NC_063357.1:5666778-5710121 GCF_021869965.1 Rhincodon typus | reverse complement strand
GAAGGGTCTAGGCCCGAAACGTCAGCCTTCCTGCTCCTCTGATGCTGCTTGGCCTGCTGTGTTCATCCAGCTCTACACCTTGTTATCTCAGATTCCCCAGCATCTGCAGTTCCTACTATCTCTGAATCAATTGTGAGCGGTCTGGTTCAACCTGAGACTGTGACTAGCGAGGGGGGTGGAATCAGTGGCTAGTAAACAATTTGTGGCTGTTGTCAAAGCCAATGTCTGCAGCCTGCAGACTTTTTAACTGGAGAAAATTTAGAGTGGAAGGAAATGTAGACTCATTCTACATGAAATGTGCAAACTCCACACAGACACCCCAAGGCTTGAATCAAATCTGGGTTCCTGTCACTATGAGGCAGCATTGCTAACCACTGTGCCACCATGCTGCCCATTAAATGGCTACACATTGAGCTGTAATTTTTTTTCAAAAATGTACTTTGTTCATAAAATTTGTAAAATTACATGGCAAAACTTTTCAACTTGGTTATTACAGAATTTGCAACAAAATTCAATGCCTCCATATAGAGTGTTCCACTCGATATAATTGAAACAGTCTTAATATTTACAAATATATTCCATGTAAGGTATGCAGCACAAGATCAAAACATTTCAAATTGGAAATTACTGACAGTGCAATGAAAACAAACTTTTCTCCAAACACTATGCTCCATGCCGAGGTGCCTCACAACAATTTCAATACCCTTGATATTCACAATGTACATTCCTTGTCAGGTATTGAACCTGAGGAGCTCGACAGATTCCAGCCCTCATTGTACAATGGCTGAAAACGCTTTAAACAGCAACTATTCTGGGTGGCACAGTGGCTCAGTGGTCAGCACTGCTGCCTCACTGCACTGGGGACCTGGGTTCAATTCCACCTTTGGGCAACTGTCTGTGTGGAGTTTGCACGTTCTCTCTGTGTCTGTGTGGGTTTCCTCCGGGTGCTCCATTTTCCTCCCACAGTCTAAAGATGTGCAGGGTAGGTAGATTGGCTATGCTAAATTGCCCAGAGTGTACAGGGATGTGTAGATTAGGGGGATGGGTCTGGGTAGGATGCTTTGTGGGTCCGTGTGGACTTGTTGGGCCAAAGGGCCTGTTTCCACACTGTAGGGATTCTATGTAAGGATTTGAACATTCTCTATTGTGCCTCTGCAGTGGCTGCCCCAAGCTTTAGTGCATCACTCAGCACATAGTCATAGACCTTGGAATGTGCCAGTTTACATCACTCTGCTGAAATCAAGTCCTTGAGCTGGAAGACTAGCAAGTTTCAGGTAGACCAAAGGAGCATCTTTTACTGATTAGGAGCAAATTACTCAGGTACTGGAATATGTAATGAAAGCAACAAATGCTGGAGATCACAGTGGGTCAAACAGCAGCCATGCCAAGACAGCAAGCTAATGTGTTGAGTCTAGATGACTCTTCATCTTTCACTGAGTTGATCATCTTCTAGCCCAATTGATTTGTCTCCGTGAGGATCACTAGGAACAATCCATACAGTAGAGTTCTGAGTGATGGAGCTGCTCGGGATAAAAACTCTCTCCAGACCTTATTTACCAAGACACATTCCATAGTGGGGTGAACAATAGTTTCTGCTCCACCACAGACACCTCAACTGCAACATACAGTGGGAGGATGAGATTCTGAGTGTGTAGGAAGGATCTGACAGGAAGGGCCTTTCTCACCTCATACCCAGCTATGTCTTTGTGCTTGTTTTTATTAGTTCTGGCGATGAAGTATTCTACCAAATGAGTTTGGCAGCTTGCTCATGGAACCATCTGACAGGATCTACCATCTCCCTTTGCCACAAGGTCTAGAGGCTGTCATGTGAAGACCACTTCCTGATGAATTTTTTTGGTATAAACTTCTCCACGAGGGATAGGTGATATAGCAAAGTCCATCTAGTTGCAGTGTTCTACAACAATGTGGATGGACCCATCCTTTGTAACACCCAGGGACAGGTAGAACCTGTACACATTTGTATTTGCATATGAAGGGTCTATACACAGCTGGATGCAGGCGCTTGGAAGGGTGGCCATCAGGATGAGGGTGATGTTGTGTATATCTCTACCCCCTCTGTCTAGGGGTTCATACAGTGTGTCTCTGTGAGCATGGTCCTTCTTCAACGTCCAGATAAAATGGAAAATATCTCAGGTGATCACTGTGGCGCAGGAGTGATGAATGGGCCAGACCTGCAACATTGAAAGCACAGTAACTGATGACTAGGTTCTTATCTGCAATGGAGAGGGAGCATCATTCCTCTGTACCCATGCTTTGTTTTATAATAGTTACTTGTTCACATACCCTGGCCCCTCCAAACCATATCCTAGCATCTTCAGGTCATCTGACCTGACGATGAAGAGAACAAAGGTTTAGTTGGCTCAGTTCCCAAAAAGCATGGCCTTGCTCTTTGCTTGATTTATCTTGCCTCCTGAATCAAGTTCATATCGGTCACAGATGTTAATCAGTCTTTTCACCATCAGTGGAACCAAGCAGAAGATGATGACATTGTCCACCTACAGAAAAGCTTTGACCTTAGTGCCTCCACTACCTGGATGGTCACCTTTCTTATTTTCACATTCTTTTTGATTGACTTGGCAAAAGGGTTCTATCCAACACATAGGTCACAGGAAAGAGCACAGCTCTGCATGACTCCAAATTTGTTAGGATGGTTTTCTGATTCCCACCCATTGATTGAAACTGCATTACTTTTGTATAGCGCATAAACTCTAGCACTCTGTGCCAAAAGCTTGACCCTCTAAGATGCTACCTTTCTGGTGCAAGCCTTAATCGCTCGCCTCAGTTTAATCATGACCAAACTCTCAAAAGTCAAAATCAAGACACAGTGAAAACTTTGGGAAAGGGGTGTGTGTAATGATTGACATACTGAATGACCAACGGAAGGAGTGTGGTCAAGCGGTAGTGGAAGGTTGGAGGTCATGTAATGAAATCTCCCAGAATAGGTCATCCAGAGTTAAGAACTGTTGAGTCACAGAGAGATGATCATGTAATTTAATATCAACCCAATTTTTCTTTCTCTGGAGCAAGAAACCATTTCAGCATAGCTACATATAGCACACTGCATATCATCATATAAATTAGTAGCGGGAGTAGGTCATTCAGATCTCAAGCCAGCTCCGCCAATCAGTAAGATCATAGCTGATCTGGCAGTGGTGTCAACTCAACATTCTCAACCATCCCAAAAATCATTAAGTGATGATTGATGACTTCCCAGAAAGCAAAACTGGATATGAAACACTTGTTCAACTTGTACTCTTCAAAATGGAACTTCAGTGTGTTAATTTCCAAGTATTACTTTTCATTGCTAAGCTGATTTGTTCCTTCTAGGAAATTAGATGGGGACTCGAGGGAAATAAACTTGCCAGGTTATGGGGCTACAGTAGAGGAATGATGCTGAAGTGCTCTGAGAGAGTCATCATGGAGCGAATGGCCTCCCCCATACCTTAAGTGACTTCATCATTCCATGAAATGTCCTCTATTCCAAAAATTAAAGACTGGAAGATGAAAGATAAAAGATAAAATTTACTTCATTTATTTGTATGAACTCACACATGCACTCTTTTTTGGGGAATGCACTAATTTTATTGCTGGAATATAAAAAAATCTTCAAAAGGCAAACATACTACCCCCTGCCGAGAGAGAGGGCACAGCCACCTTCCCTCCATCATTACAAATACACCGAGGCCGGCCTTTGCAATGAATGAGGAGCATGAAGGCGGAAGGAGGGAGATAGAGGAACCCGGAAGCCCAGGCGGAAGTTATGCTTAATCATGTGCCAATGATGTGGCCGCCCGAAGGAAAACCCTCCGCCGACCGAAAAGAGTCCCATTTCCCCCCACCACCGCTTCCGAGTTTTCCCCGTCAAATCTGAAGTGGCGGGACCCGAAAGACCAAGTTTATTTTTATTTGGGTTGCAATGACCGAAGGGGTGGACGGGCGTGTGGGGATTGTCAGTGTTTTTTTTAAATTGAGGGTGGGCGGGGGGGGTTTCTGAAGTGACTCCACCCCCTTCCACCTCACTTTGATCTGATGGTCTGGGTGGAGGGGCGGGTCACCGGGTGCAGGGTAGCGCTCCGCCGTTTCCGGTTTTCCGCCATTGCGGCTCCCGCTGCGGCTCGGGGCCCCGTCGACGGTTTATAAAAGGGAGGCGGGCGGCAGGAAAGGTAGCAGCTTCAGGTGAGTGTCCGAGGGAAGTGTCCCTTCCTCACCGTGTGGGGAGGTTTTTGGAAAATTTCCATGTTGGTTGATGTCATTCGATGTAAAATAATTTTTTTGTATTTTTTTTTTCCAGATCCGTACATACACGCCTCGGTCTCTCTCTTCCCTGGCTGTTTTTTCCTCTTTTTTTTCCTCCGTCGCTGCGTTTTTTTTTCTCTCGCCGGAGGATCTCTGTTTTTTCTTCTCCTTGGACTCGCTGAGCGCCAGCGTCGTCTGTCGACATGGCTCAGATCCTGCCTATCCGCTTCCAGGAGCACCTGCAGGTAACTTGCTGAATCAATCAATCAATCAATCAATTAGTCAATCTGTCAACAAACGATGATTTAATTTTCAAATTTTAACCCCCTTCCCTCCCTGAGGTCCCCACCCCCGTAACCTGGGCCTTCGCTTCAGACCGAGCCCTGGCTAAATGTCATCCCCACCCACATACAGTACTCCCGTTTCTAATCTTCGACCCCACCTCCCTCCCTCTCCTGTTTGGCTGTAGATTATTCTTAATCCGGATTTGCTTCTCCTGTATATCTCTCGTTCTGCAACCCCCTTCTCTCCGTAATCTCGGACACTTTTTTCACTTTGAAATATTATCTAGGGGAAGGTTCAACCTTGGATTACACCGTGGCACCGTTTCACAATATCACCCGTATGAGGAAATGTGTGAATGCCTGCACACACTTTTTTCAATATAGCTTGTCTTCTCTAACCCCACCCCTGGTTTAAAGCTTTACCTTACTGGTGGCCCAGGAAATGCTGATGGTGCCCATCTGATTTTTTTTAAAAAATAAATTGGAGTGAGTTCAGGCTGTGAATGTTTTTGCCGAATGGAGTTTAGTGCAGATGTTTCTAATGCTAACCATACCAGGCTTCCACCCCGCTAATGTTTGTCCATCTTTAATCTGAGATGTCAGTTTGGAAGAGGAACAATCATATAATGAGCCTTCAGTGTTTTAAACTGAAATTTGACTTGTACTATAAATAATGTGTACAACCCATGGCAATGTTTGCAGCTAGTAGTGACATAACTGAACTTATTTTTTTCAACTGGTTGTAACTTTGCAATTTTCTGATGTTGAGTTATGCTTCCAAAATGGGCTTGATAGTGGTTCAACTTGTCAATTAAGATCTGCTCACTTTAAATATGTTTGGTTTGCTTGTGCTCAATGGTTGGTGCACTTGATAATTCTGTAGATGTGTTGGAATCTTGAGTGGAATTGTCCATATTAATCTTTAATTCTCATGTAGTGTTTCTTAAACTTTTTTTGTTTCATAGTTTGTGTATTTTCACTTAGTATCTATTTGCAGTTGAAGATGTTAGAATGCATTGGTTCTCCAGTAACTTAACAGGTATTAAATTGGGAACTAAACAATGAATTCTTCAGTTGCTAACTTACCCTGTGTATCACTCATTTTATAAATGAGCCTTTTAGAACAAGTTACACTTTAACTGAGTTACTAGTAGCATTTTTAAACTTAATTGGGTGTTACTTGAGCTGGTGACATAGGAGCTTGGAACGTGAAAAGGCAAGGTTTACAATAACTCACTGCCACACCAGTGATAATTGAGTTTATCTTGTTTGCCTTAAAACTGAGGCCGTATTCAGTTTGATCTGAAAAGTTGGGAGTGTTTAAATTGTCACTTATGTTGCCTTTACAATTTATAAACAGGTGAGTGGGCAAGAGGGAGACTGTAAATCTGTACAAAGCACTTACCTAAAATGTGTAGACATGCCAATCTGCTTTCTCCTTGGAGATGCTAAATAACCAGCTGCCATACCACAAACTCTGGGTCTGATTGTAACTAGGGAGTCAAATGTTTTGAACTTGTCATCCTAAGCTATAGGGTGTTGTTTCAATGGGACACTAGTTTAATTTGGTTAAAGTTAATTTGTAGTGACACTTCATACCATTGCTCCATCCTGACTCAAGGAGTGAGTAATAAGTCCTCTACAAAGGTGTAGAGCAGGAAAGCTGATGTTTTGTGTCGAGATGCTTCTTCAGAAGGGTTCTCTGAAGGCATTTCTGAAGAAGGGTCTAGGCCTGAAACATCAGCCTTCCTGCTGTGTTCATCCAGCTCTAAACTTTGTTATCTCATTCTCCAGCATTGGCAGTTCCTACTATCTCACTTCAACTATGAAGTTCTTTGCTAAGAACATCACTTCAGAAGATCAGTGACTTTTACCCTGGAGTGTCTGCACATGCATTCCATGATTCTTGATACTTTTACTAAACAAAGTACTGATAACTAACTTTCAAAAATACACAAGCTTTCTGGCTTACTAACTTCAGACTTGCACAACATGAGGTCCAAAGGGCTGCTGCTGGGAAGTGATTAGAGAATTTGCTTTGGATGCAAAATCCATGCAGCTATTTAACAAATAGGTTTTAGTCATGTATGTTGTGCAGTAAACCTCCTGTAAGTTGGTGGTTGATGCCGTATTGATCAACCAATACTGCATTCAGTGAATGATAGCACTTAGTATGCAAGTATATCTGTTTGATTACTGTATAATAACCCTTCTGACCCTGATCCCTTGCATTCTAACTGCAGTCAATGGAAATCTAAAATTTGTTGCTTTTTGACCTCCCTCTTTCTTTCTAATTTAATTAGAATATTTCAAACATGGAGACTGTGTCCTTTAATTTGCTGTCTGCCTTTACTATTTGGGACAAACTCTTTGGCAGGAGAGGGCTTGCTAGGGTATTGAATGCCCTTGCAAGATATTCAGTCTAAACCTTTTCTAATGTTCAAAGAATACTGCAACAAGTAGTGATCACATTTTTCAACTGATCATCTTGTGGATTGCAATGTGCAAATCTAATCCTGGACTAGAATCACCTTGAAGCTTTTTAGCAGTGCTCTGTGTAACCAAAACAAAAGTAGAAATTGCTGGAGAAAGCCTGGCAGCATCTGTGGGAAGAGAGTTAAAGTTGAGTCCAGTGACTCCTGAGTGCAGCACACTTGGTCTTGTGTAGCTCTTGATTGGAATTGAACACTTGCACAAATCTTCATCTTGTACTTGGAGTAGCCTTATGGCTTTTGCAGCCTCCTTATCTTGAGGCAATTCATGAGCCAGGCCCAGCAAAATGAATGCTGGGCTTTACCATCGATGCTTTTCTCACTGAAGCTACCACTTGAAAGGAGTATTCTGATCTGTTAACTGCTACTCTCTCCAAAAGGAGGCAAATCACTTCTAAGTGAGTGACTCTCTTTACCTTTGCTGTATTTACTGGAACTGTTGACAGTCATCCTATTAAGTGAGCCTAACTGAATTGTAACCACTTGTATTGAGTACCTGGTGTGGCTAGCAGTAGGAATGGTTGCACCAAGTAACAGAATTGAGTTGTAACTGGCTTGCATCAGTTAATAGGCTACAATGTTTTGTAGCCAAAAGCTGTATGGTCTGACCAAAAACTTTGCCACCTTTCCTGTATTGCTCTCAACTTCACCCTGCTTTGCATCACCAGTCCATACTACTGAAAATACTCAGTTTAAACAGCTTTTCCAGGGTGCATGACTATAGTTCGTTTGCACTATTTAATCTGTACCCAGTGTCACCTTTCCAAGTAATTGCCCTCCTGAACCTTCCCTGCCCTCACTTTCTAAGGCTTATTTTAGCCAGTAGCTTTTTGTCCACTGTCATCCCTCTTTCAACTGCCTTCATGTCTCTCCTCTTGTGATTGTTTTGATAACTTAAATAGGAGTTGGGATGTCTTGAGGTTGTACAGGATGTTGGTGAGGTCTCTCCTGGAGTGTTGTGTACAGTTCTGGTCACATTCCTTGTAAGAAGGGCATTAAATTGGAGAAGATGTAGAAAAGATGAACAAGGATTTTACTTGGTATAGAATGTTTGAGTTCTGAGCTTGGATAGGTTGGAACTTTGCTCCCTGGAGCATTGGATGTGGTGGGGTGGGGAAACAGGTGATGTGACCTTTGTAGAGATCTGTCAGATGATGAGGGGCCTAGATAAGGTGAATAACAAAGTTCTTTTCTCTCGCCTATGGTAGGAAAGTTCAAAACTAGGGGCAAATTTTAAAGAACCTGTGGGTGATGTCGGAAGGTGACTGGTTCATGGAATGAAGTGGTAGATGTTCTAACTGGATATGTAAGACATTTGGATGGTACCTGAGTTAGGTTTAGAAGGATGCGCCAAACAAGTAGGGCTAGTTTGGGAAACTTGGTCAGCATGTTTTCAACCTGTGTATGATTCTGACTGTTGTTGCCTTTATTTCTAGCCTGGGCCAGAGTCTGGCTTGTGACAATCTTTGATAATAGATAACAAGGTGTAGAGCTGGATGAACACAGCAGGCTGAGCAGGAAGGCTGATGTTTGGGCCTAGACCCTTCAGAAATGGAGGGGAAGGGGGTTCTGAAATAAATAGGGGGAGGTGGATAGAAGATGATAGGTGGAGCTTGTGACAATTTTTTTCCTGCATTGACAGTTCTGGAATTTTTTCAGTCCTGATCTGCATAATACAAAACCTGCTGTGCAGGACCAGATGGATTCCTTTTCACTCTTCCTCATTTGGTTTATTTGCATTCCACTTTGGGTCTAAGGTGCAAAATGTTCCATTATATGCACCCAGTACATCTCTGCAGGTGGTTAATGCTTTTATTGTAATGAGATGCTAGATTGTTCCCTGATAAGGTAACAAATGTAAAAGCTTCAATACCTACACTGTACACTAAGCTTGACTGACTACAGGCAAACTTTGCCTTTGTCAGCAGGCAATTTGAATTGGTGTAGTGCATATCCTGTCCTGTGACTGGTGTTTAAATTTTACCTTTTCCTACTGTAAAATGTTCTAAGACTTTTCCACACGAGAATCTGGTATTGGCATGTGACTTTGAAGTCTGTGCCAAGAACTTTTGAGCTGGTTTTAGTGTCTTGGATCTTTGCCTTTCTCCTCCCTTGGAATTCCAGCACTTGGAAACAATGCCCATGTGATCTTCAGCCCAAGAGGCAAAGATTGAAGGATTTGATACCTAGGTGGTTGGAAGCTTTGTGGGGAATGCTGCAAACAAAGGACTTTGGTATAACCAGGGGCCAGTATAGTTGTGTGTAGACCTTGGTGTGAGCAAGGGCACAAGTTACAGAATTTTGGATGACTGGGTTTATGTATTTAAGAATATGGGATGCAGGCTAAGATCTTTGGACTTAACTACAGTAAGTTTATGCTGCTGATGAAAATAGACTAAGTGACACTGCAGAGCTAGAAACAGATTGTCTGTGTGGACAAGTGGCTGATCAGAAGGTCATCTTCAGGGCAAATGACACTAAGCAATCCAGTCCTACCAGCTTGAGTAGTTGCAGGCATATTCCCCTAATTTGCTTGCAAAGAAAAATTAAATGTGTAACTTGTCAAGTGTAGTAGCTTGATTAGAAATCTCCTTGGGAATTGATCTTGAACTGAAAATGTTAATGTAACAGTCCTGTTGTAATTTTGAATATTTTAAGTTGAATTATGATCAAATCAAATTGAACACTGTTATCAGTTCTGAAACCAGAAAGCTTGCTTGTTAAATCCATCCACTTCCGGTAAGCATCTGGCACAAAAACTAGTTTTTCAATGATTTGAAGTACAAATGCAGCATTAACGTTTCCAGCTGTGCTTTGGTTCCTTACTGGCTGTAGTATTTACTGACAGCTCAGCCAACATAAACAGCTAACTATTTATCTGAGGCTCTCTTGGCAGCTAATGGATTTTAAAACCACACTGGGGCTCAATTGATCTAAACAGTGCCTTGTGCCCAAATTGAGGCACAATATAGGTTTAAACTAATGCAGATAGGATAGTCATCTGTCTGCATACTCACTGTACATTTGTACATTTGAATTCTTGTTTCTTTTGTAGCAGTAGGTCTAAAGTTATAATGAATTGGATATGCTAAAAGTTTCACTGATCAGATTTTTGAAATTGTTCAGTGCCTACTTGCTACAGTACAAAAAGCCAAGTAGCCAGATGAAAAACTTGTAGAAATGGGTGTTTCTCTCCATTAGTATCTCTTTTTTTTTCAATCTGATCATGTAGTCTATTTGGGATACTGTAGCTATTAGTGCTACTTGAGAATAAACTGTTTATTGCCTGTGCTTATCTGTGGGCTCAATACTTCTAAAATGCTCTCAACAGGGCTTTGAGATTGCAAGTATTTTAGTCATTCACTCATGGACATTTAAATCAAATACTGGGATTTATTGCATGTCCCTAGTTGCCTTTGATTGGCTTTCTTGAACTGCTGTCTGTGTTATAACAGTGTAATGTTAAGGTGGGAATGGCAGGATTTTGATAGTCAAGGAAAGGCAAATTTGAGGGACATTAACTTTCTCATTCTTGTATTTAAATATTAAATTATTTGGGTGAAAGGTCCAAAATGGAGAGGCAGTCAAGCATGGCTGCAGTGCTTCCACCTTCTAATTGGCACACTTTTACCTTTGTAAAACTTCACCACACTGGACCTCAGTGGGGGGCTTCAGCAATGGCACTTAAAATCCTGGGGTTACAGCTGATCAGAAACCATAAGGGTAGGAATTGTGGTGAGTAATGCTCTCCAATTATCCACTTGACTATCTCTTGCCCAAGTTGAATGTAGTGCCAATATTTAAAAGCTTTACATCTGGACCAACATGATTGGCAACAAATCTAAGTGTTCACTCCCCTCCTGATGAACAGCAGAAATTAAAAGGTCCTTGGCACTATTTGAATCTTCAACCCCTGCCATCTAGGAGATGTAGGCAGTTGACACATGGGAATGTGTGTACCTGCAAATGTCCTTCTAAGCCAATCCACTTCATGACTTGAAACAGCACCTTTTTTTTTTTTCCCCCTTGTCACTAAGCACACTAACTAAAAACATTGGCTGTACCCACCCCAAAAGGACTGTGGTATTGTAAGATGTTTCTCAAGGGTTTGGGCATTAAATGCTGGGCCTGCCAGTGATGCTCACATTCCTCCCATCTTAACTCTTGATCTAATAGGTGAGAATTTATGGCCAGGTATGACTGTCAAAGCACAAGTGGTGAGTTTTCACTAACAGTTGTTAGGTTGAGGCAGGCTGACTAGAAATGACTGAGGGAGTTGGGATATGGAAGAGTGGCTTCAATTTTGCCTTTTTTCTCTTGTAGGAATCTTGTCCAGTTTATTGATCATTCAGCATTTTGGCATTTATTTAAAATGTATATTGGGTTCTGAATATTAAATGCTGAAACAAGACTGCAGCATCTGATGTAATTGACCTAAACTCTCTATTCCTACCTTGGGTGCCACCAGACCAGGTGAGTTTAGGCTTGCAGGATTTGGGCATTCAGCCCAGAAGTCTGATCTACCATTTGGTCATGGCTGATATGGTCCTTGCCCCCATTATTCTGCCTTCTCACCGTAGCCCCTTAACCATTACCGGGTTAAAAATCTAACTCCCTGTCCCGTCATCCACTGCATGGTGATAGCAAATTTCACAGGTTTGCAAAACCTTGAAGTTTCTTAAATTTGCAACCCCTTATCCTAAGATGATCTGTCATCCTAGAATCTCCACAAGGATGTATCTGCTCCATGTCTAACTTATCAATTCCTCCTATAAATATCAATTTCTTCTCATTTAGAATGAGTGGTGGGCTAAACCAGTCAAACATCTCATCTCTTGGATCAATCTAGTGAAGCTCCCTTGAACTGCCTCCAATGTCACTAATCTTCCCTCAAGTCGGGGACCAAAACTGCACAATACTCCAGATGCAGTCTCACCAATGCCTTGTAGTTGTAACAATACTTGGTTTTTATTGCTAAAGCAATAGAATATAAAAGCTAACATTCTATTTTTCTTTATCTGCTGTACTTGCATGCTAGTTTCCCTGACTCATGAACATGGACACCCAGATCCCACTGCATTGGAGCACCCTGAAGTCTGTTTATCTAATAGGTTGTCTTTTGACTTTTCTGACCAAAATGCATGACCCCACACTTATCTATGTTAAACTCCATCTGTCACACTCCTAACCTATCTATATCCATTTACAAGGCTCTTATTTCCTCAATGCAATTTGTCACCCTACCTATTTTTTCTTGTCCACAAACTTGACAGACCTTCTGTCCCTGTATTGGTCATTAAAGTAGCTGGTGGACCTCATTGTAGTTTGCTTTCATCTTTTGAGATGCAGTGGAAGTCTGTTCCTGAGATTTGGCTTTCTGCCCACTTCAGGAAGCTTTAGGAGATGAGACTTTGATGTACCATTTGGTGCTTCAGTTCTTCATGGCAAGGCCAGAGTCCAATCACTAGTTTGCATCTTTCAACTCTACTACATACTGAAAAGCACTAAAACCCTTGATCCTGATTTCCTATGTACTAGGTTAGTCTGCATCAAAGTCCAGTGATTTGGTTTCCTGTTGCAGTTTGATGCTTTAAACAGCAGTTTTGCATCCTTCCTGGAATTCACTCATCTACAGCTTCTGCTGATAGAAATAGCCTCCAGGAAAGTGGTAAATTGTTCACAAAACACAAACTTCAGATTTGGCATTTTTGACTGTCCTAAAACTAGTTACTTGTTTCAACACTTGACTAGAAAACCCAGTTTCCAGTTTAAGCTTGATGTTAATTGCTTGTTATTACAGGTCAGTCCTCTTTACATCAAGTTACCTGTAACTAGATTTTAAGTGAAATGCAACCAAGTCTCTTTATTCCCATACAGAATACACATTACACCTTTTGAGTGATAAATCAAACTTGCCATTGGTAGAAAGGGAACTGTAAAGGTCTTGTTTTAGAATTTTTAATGCTGAACTTCAAGGTCAAGAATCATCATAACTAACTTGTTGAACATGCAAACTGGTTGACATACTCAAGTAATTAGTTAACTAAATCTGCCTACAAAGATAGTTGTGCATTTTAAAAAGCAGCCCCTTAATAGTGGATACTGTGCATGGCTGCCCAGTTTGGCTTGTGTACTCCTTAAACTTGATCCTCCTTCAAGGGAAGACCTAGTCAGTCCATTCTTGACCTTGACTTGAGTTCATTAGAGATTTTTTTGAAGTGCAGTAATTTGGAAACCTATCCAAATTTTGCAAAAATCATGCAAACAAGCTCCATTTTTGTGGATAAATGGCCATATGTACCAGCAAACTCTACTTACTATGATCCAGGTTTGATCATGAGATCAGTTGCATCTATTTAAGGCAAATTGTTCAGGTCATACTGACAAACTCAATGAGTAGTGCTTGAGCTAGAATTTAAGCTGGAAGTGCTTCACTGTTAAAATGCAGCCTGAATCCAAAGGAGATGACAGCTTTCAGATTTTAATTCACCACTTGGATCCTGGGACTAGCTGGGTCTTGTCCCATGGCAAGGAAAATGAGCACTGTATAATACCATTGAGGTATTCTTGCATAGTTCTTCAGTTATTTGACATGTTGCACATTTCTAGATTTGCTGCATAGTCTGTCTTTAAGATAGTGGTTATACATTGAGCTTTGCCTTGTTCAATGTTTGGTTTCTAACAACCTTTGTATGGTGCCCCAATGAGGGGAGGCAGTGGACAGTCTGAAGTGACATTTCCCCATTCCACAACTTCTGCCTGATGAGAACTTGTCTTCTGCTTTGACTAATCAGTTTTAACCTTCTGCCCAGGTGTGAACAACTGAACTTTTTCTAGAAAATCTGAAATGATTATAAATACTGCCTATCTGCATTTGTCTGCTTCCATCTTGAGGCATGAAGGATTTTTTTCTCTAATCTATGGCTGTTTGCCTCTTTCCCCACTTCGTTTTCCCTTGCATTCTTGAGTGAAGTCCTTTAATTTGAGAAGCCATCACTACCACTGGTTCACACAGCCCTTGTTGAAACAACTTGATCATCTGTCTAAATATTAAATTGACATTGGTAAGATCATGCATGACTTAGTCTGCATACTTGTTTGAAGGACTCCTTTTTAAAATGGATGGCAAGTGTACTTTAGTGTTCAACACTTCTGATGCTGTGTAAACTGCTGAAACACTGCAACTTGCAGTGTTCGTACAAGTTACATTAATTACATTGCACTGATTATCTTCCAAACATCTGTGACAACACTTGACGTTTAAGGCTGCATTTGACTGTGGCGTCAAGGAGCCCTAGCAAGACTGGAATTAATGGGTATTGGGGGCAAACTCTCCAGATTGGGGTCCTAACTGGCACATAGGAAGATGGTATGGTAGTTGAGGGTCAGTCATCTCTGCTGCAGGGCATTTCTGTAGGAGCTCCTCGGTGTCCTAGGCCCAACTATCTTCTGTTTCATCCAATGTCCTTCTGCATCATGAGGTCAGAAGTGAGGATGTTCCCTGTGCAGTGCTCAGCACCATTCTCAAATCAACTGCTTCAGCAATGTTCAAATGCAACTAGATCTGGACAAAACCATACTTGGGCTCAAATGAGAGAACACTTGTACCACATGCCAGCCGTGACCATCACACATAAGAGACAACCTGACCATTGCATGATTTAAATGGTATTACCATCACTATCACCATCCTGGGGTTACAATTTTCCAGAAACTCAACTGGATTCACACATAAACACTCTACAAGAGCAGGTCAGAAGCTAAGAATACTAGCAAGTATCTCACCTGATTCCCAAAAGCCTGTTCAGTGTCCAGTCTGCCCATGCCCTTCATAATATTGTAGACCTCTATCAGGTCACCCCTCACCCTCTGTTCTAGTGAAAACAACCCAAGTTTCTCCAACCTCGCATAGCTAATGCCCTCCATACCAGGCAACATCCTGGTAAATCTCTTCTGTACCCTCCAAAGCTGCCACATCTTTCTGGTAGTGTGGCGTCTAGAATTGAACACCATATTCCAAATGCAGCCTAACCAAGGTTCTATAAAGCTGTGACATTACCTGCCAATTTTTAAACTGTGCCCTGGCCAATGAATACAAGCATGCCATATGTCCTGACTACCTGTTCCACCTGCACTGCCACTTTCAGTGACCTGTGTACCTGTACACCCAGATCCCTCTGCCTGTCAGTACTCAAGGATTCTGCCATCTGGATTAGACCTTCAAAAACGCATTACCTCACTCTCTTCCAGATTAAACTCCATCTGCCATCTTTCTACCCAAGTTACCAACCAATCTATATCCAGGAGATCAACATTTGAGGTTCATTCAGCAGTCTAAATGAGAATTTCAGTACATGTATTCAAAACTTTATCTGCCTGACAGGAGGGAGGAAGTGTGTAACCAGAATGGGATGGGCTTTTAGTTGCTTTCTTGAGGCAGCAGACAATATAGATGGAGTGAGTGGATGGCTGGCTTGTGATGGACTGGGTTGTGTTCACAAGCCTCATTTCCTGTGGTCTTGGGCAGAGGAGTTGCCTGAACACAGATTCATCCAGATTGGGTGCTTTCTATGGTGCATCTCTTAAAATTGGTAGGAGTCCTTGTGGATTTGCTGAATTTCCCTCTACTGAGTAAGTAGAGATGTTGTGCTTTCTGGACCCTTTGGATGGACCAGCACAAATTGGTGATATTTATGCCTAAGAACATGATGCTGTCTACCATCTCCACGCTTGCAGACAGGGGCATGGCCTCCACTCCACTCCCTAAAGTCAATGACCAGTTCCTTCACCTCTTTCTGTGGAGAGAAACTGTTTAATAGCATGGTGTCAAGGTGCAATCTTCCCCTGTATTGTCTTGAGATCCAACCTAATATGGTATTGTCAGCAAACTTGTAACTGGAGTTGAGGCAGATTTTGACCACCCTTCAGTGCAGGAGAAGTAGAGTAAGGAATCTGAATATGCAGCTTTGCAGGGCATTGTGGGGTGGTGATGCCTGCATACACTGCATGGTTTTTTTGGTACTCGGATGGACAGTAGATATGTGGGTGCACCACTTGCAAATTCTTCACCTTCCCCACCCCCCCCACCCCACCCACACTCACCCTGACTTGGTGATAATCACTATTCCTTAACTGTGATGCATCATGAATCCTGGATACCTTTCCCTTCTGGCATTATGGGTCAGCCCACTGCAGTGATTCAAGAAGCACCTCACCACTACCCTAAGGACTGCCATGGTCTAGCAAGAAATGCTAGCCAACCAGCAACACCCATATCCCATAAAGGGGCCTAGGCTTGGCATTAAAACAAGCCAAACTAGTAAAGGAAAAGTAATGCGCATACACCAGTGTAAGCGTAGGAACATGACCTATCCCAACATGGTGTCATTGAATCCTTCATTTTACACACCACCAATTGTTTCAAGCTAGTATACTAGAATTTTCCCACTCTACCTTGGGATAAATGGGGGGGGGAATCCAAATAACAAGTAGCTGTGGAGTTAATTGATTACCACTGATTAACCATTATTGTTTAGAATTGTATACAGTTGCAACATTGTACTGCAAAGTTGTGAAATATTAATGTGCATGATTTAATGGGGGTAATTCAAATTTCAGCTGTGATGTTTGTCCCTTCTTTATTTATCCCCTTCCCTTCCTGAGAGGGAGGGAAATGTCCTTGAAATTTACCTTGCTTTTGGGGTTGTACATCTTAAATTCGGTTTGTCCTCTGACCTGCATGGATCAGTTAAATGTTTGAGGTTGAACTTTAGGAATTTGAGGTATGACTTCTGTGGCCTGCTACACATTGTCTGAACACTCACCATATTTCCCTCTCTGATATTTTGACTTCGACTCTACGCCCTCTTCCTATAAGTGACCAAAGAGTGCTTAAACAGTTTCTGGCTTCAGTTGTGCCAGTGAGTGAAATGCAGGTTTAGTTTGTGTACAAACTGCTACTTTGTTCCCTCATGGGAAGTAGAGTTTTGGTTTTAACCTACCTGTTCAGTTGCACTTTACAAAAAAAAAATGTAACTTTCAACTTTTATGTTGGATCTATCAAGCAGTCAGATGTTGGCTGAAGCTTAAACTTTTTTTAACCCCAAGGTGATTCCACACCATTTGCTGACACTGTCACCAAGTTGAACAATCCTTAATTCCACCCCCCCCCCCCCATAGTATTAATACAATGCTACCCAAGTCTAAGATAGCTGTCAATTATGCAGAAAAGGACAAATTACTTGCACTCAACTACTTGCCTAAGAACATGCAACAATTTTAATATTAAGGTTCCAAGATGCCTTGCCTGCTGTCACTTTGTGTTATGGTTGGTCACTGTTTTGACTTGACTCAATGATCTTTCAGCTTGTTTACTAATGCAGTCTACTTGAAGGTCACCCATACTGGGCTATGGGTCTAGATATTGGCAAGCTTCCAACACTTTGGCTTGACTGGATAAAGCCAGATAGGCAATAGATTTGACACTAGCACAGTTGGGGTTGGTTTTGATCCCTCCCAGAGCAGAAGTCTTGATTTCACAACATCCTCAAGCCAGAAGTCAACTGTAGAATCCTCTACACCATAATCATGATGTGGAAGCTTCTAGGCCTGTGGCAATGCTAACTTTATCAAACAAACCACTAATGTGATCTGTTTGTTTACTTGAGGAATGTAAACTAGGATTTGTGTAAATGCAAACTTTCCTCATTCATTGCATGAACCTTGAGTTCCTGATTAGCTACCTTTGTAATTGGGTACAGGTTTTAACTTTTAAGTCACTAAATCCTTGAAGCAGTAACTTTCCTCCATAGTTCAAGCATATCCAGGTTAGGTGGATTGGCCAAGTTAAATTGCCCTGTACCATGCAGGCAAGATGGACTTTCGATGGGAATTGCAGAGTGACAGGGAATAGGGCACAAGAGTAGGTCTGGGTGTGATGCTGTTCAGAAGGTGGTTGACTTGATGGGCTGAACAGTCTGCTTTGACACTAGGGATTTTGTCAGTTACTGACAATCATTGTTTCTGCACCAATTTTGAAATGTTGTGAAAATTGCTTTCAGTCACACTAGAATTGCAGGATTCTCCATGTGCTGAACTCTGCAACTGAATCATTTCTACGTGGCAAATGGTGAACTTACTGAATATCTTAACCAAGTCCTTGACTCCTTAGACAACAAAGGACTGCAGATGCTAGAAGCCAGTCTACAGGAGTGAGGCTGGAAAAGCATAGTGAGTCAGACTAGCCAAAGAACAGGCAAGTCGTTGTTGACTTGGGTGCTGCTCAGATGCTGTCTGTCGTGCTGTGCTTTTCCAGACTCTCCTTAATTACTTGAGCTGGTTTAACTTTGACAATTTCCAGGTTTGCCCCTTCCCCATAACTGCCAACTTTGGACACTCTTGGTAACTTTAGTTCCAGCATCTAAATTACTGCCAATTGAATGGATACTTGTGGATGTATGACTAACTTTTTGTAGTGCAGAGACCTTTTAACCTCACTTCTTCACTGAATGCTACAACTGTAATCTGGTTCTAGTGGTCAGTGTCACCATTGTTTCCACCCTTAAATTGGACAATCTCACAAGTATCACTAAACAAAAACTGAGAGGACTGCAGATGCTGCAAATCAGGAACAAAAACAAAGTTGCTGGAGAAGCTCAGCAGGTCTGGCAGCATCTGAAGGAGAAAACAGTTAACACTTTGGGTCTGGTGACCCAAACCAGAGTTCTAAGGAAGGGTCACCACACCCAAAACATTAACTGTTTTCTCCTTCTCAGATGCTGCCAGACCTGCTGAGTATTACTAAACACCCTAGCTAGACAGACATTTATGGTGTAGCAGTGACAGGAGTTTTAAAGAATCAATTCACACCACCCAGGACTCTGGGAACTACTTGTCTGTGTTAATGAATTTTTCTCCTAAATCTTGAGCCTAAGCTTTAACTGGACCAAGGCCCCTAGTTGCTGAACTTGCTTTAAACAATTGACTAGCAAAATAATTATACCCTAACTGTGATAAATCATGTTTTGGCTTTTAATGCATTGAATTGAAACCTTTCCACCCCTAAATTGCATTTGTTTCTTTTCCCCAAAACTAATTTATTGGAAGATCTCTCCCAATACAGAATGGCAATGATTGCAGTAAACTGACTTTGACAAAAGACATTTCAAGTAAACTTAGGTGTAGAAATTTGGCAGCTGCTTGGAATTTGAGCAGAACAATCCTGAATACTTCTGTGGAGGTAATGTAAGTGTCAATGCTGAAATATGAATATTTAAATTAGTTTCCTAATTTAATGAGTTCAGTATAGCAGTCATGTCCAAGTTGTGTTCTGATCCTGGATAAAGTATCCATGGCAAGTGGTAGTGCATGTATTTTAACTTGAGTACAGAATGCAAGCTGTACCATAGGTCCTAATTCTAATGGTGCCTTTACTTAGAATTCTCAAGGCCATTCTTGGGTTTCAAGATGTATTCCTGGTCTTCATAAATTGAGTCAACTAGCACTTCAGTGACCAGAACATGAGGTCTGTTCAGCCCATTGCATCTACTCTGCCCTTTACAGAAGCTGATCTAAATCCTCAAATGCACTTTCCTGCCTCTTCCCCATAATACTTCCCTTACTGATTTTTAAAAACTTGCCTCCATTTTAAATATACTTACAACCAGCCTCTAGAGCCTTCTGCAGTAAAGAATTCCCTAGATTCACTACACTTTCTTTCTCATCCATCCCAACTGGGTGATGCCCTCTGCCCCAGACTCCAAGAAGGAACTAAAATGTCACCTAAGTCTCCTGTTTCGTGAAGCTTGCCTGTCATTCATTCTTCCACATTCCAACAAAGTCCACTGTATTCAACCCCCTCAAGACTATCTGGTATTCTAGGTGTTGTCTGGCAACAACTTTGTAGTTTTAGCAAGACACCACTTTATACACCCCTCAAAATAAAAGGCCAGCATTGCATTTGCCTCTTCTGCTACCTACTGAACTGGGATGGTAGCCTCAAATATTAATACAAGATGATTCTATCTGCAGCTCTCTGCAATTGCTTTAAATTGACTTTCCAATTCCTGTCATGTAGTATACTCTGACCCATGTACTCCATCTTTCAGGTTTCACCCACTCATTCCAAATCACTTTCTCCTGCCATCCTTGCTGCTTGCTGTTTTTTGTTGTCTGCAAACTGCTATAATACAGGCAGATGCTGGGTTGAGCAGGTTCTGTTCTAGAGTCTATTCAGTCTTTCCTGCACAAATCAGAACACAGGACTATAAAAGAGCTGTTTGGATGTCAGGTCTCAAATTATACCCCTGAGTGTTTGAAAATCTGGGATCCCATGTATAAACTCTGTACAAACCATTTTGAGTATCTTGTCTTCATGCTTGTATGCTACCTTGGGCAATGCTTGCTGCTAGTGTTTATATTGGATCAAAATATCCCAGCACTCAGATACTCCAGAGCCTTGGCGTTTTTCCGTAATGCAGTTGCTTCATTGTCACTGTCCATCTTTCTGTCTCTTGATCTATAGTCTAGACACTTATTGTCTGTCTGATTTAGGGGCTTATGATCTTTGTAATGTGACATATATTTTAACAATGATAGCCTTAGAGGTGAGGGCACTGCAGGTAGATAGCAATGAACTCTGTTCCAGCAAACCAATAGTCTTGAACTGTAACTTTAAATTCTCCCTTTTGTAGAGGAGCAGTAATCTTCAAAAATAACCTCAGACACCATATTGTGGCCAGAGCAACAGTGCTTTAGGCATGAGCAGCTTGCCTACCCCCAGCTGTCTTCAAGAAACTTGGGCCTGAGTTGGAATATATACTTTAAATTTGGGGTTGAATCAGTTGTCTGGTGTTCATTTATCCTAATCTGTCTGCTATCGAGTTTGTCCCTTGACCATTGAGGACTTTAATGTTACATTGCTGTACTATTAACAGCAAGTTATGCTGAGCAAACTCCACTTGCAAGTTTGATGCTCAGCATGTTATAATTGCAGACACATTATTCCAATCTTTGGAATAAAATGTACAGTGCAGACAGATGGTATGGACAGCATGTCTGTCCTTCAAAAGATGTCTTTACAAGACAATCTTGTGACTGCACCAAAACTGGTAAGCACCACTTGAATTTGTGCAGCAAGCAGAGTTCTCTCCCTCTGTTACAGCTGGCAAGAGTAACCCTGACTTGTGAATGTCTAATATAATGTTTCAGTATCACACTAAATGAATAATGTAGTACCTGCTTTCCAAATTATTGTTGCTACAGACTGAAGAACTGTAAATCTCATGAGACCTATCTGTATAAAATTACTGCATCATTCTAAATCAACTTTCACTTGACTACATCTAGTTTTGCATAAATGTGGCAACCATGTGACTTTTTTAATATCTCCAGTAAAATAAGTGGGCTAGATTGTAAGGAATTTTGACAGATTTGGTTAGTACCAAATGAATGGCATATGTATTTCCTAATTTAACTGGGTTCTATAAAATCAGTTTGGATTTAAAAATACTGAACACTTGTGATCTGGAAAAATACTGTATTAACAGCTTGTTAGTTTATGCCCCAATCGCACATCTGAACCCAGTGCCACAAGTTCTTAAATACTTGCAACCCCAGCCACCCCTCTCCAGATTTCTAGGCCTTTGTATAGGTTAATGATTAAGTTAGCTTGAATTAATCACCCATTCCTGTAGTGGAATAGAATTGTGGCATTGTTCCGCTCCTAACTTGAGATCCTGCAATTGTCCACTAGCTTTTTTGAACTCGTGTGCCATTTTAGATTACAGAAGGGTTTATTGCACCCACTTTGTCAGCAGGATGAACTCATGTGAATTTGTCTTGGTTGTTTTTGAGGTGTCCTAACGTGAACAATCTCATCTTGGAATGCTGGATTCCCCCAACTTGATAGTTGAAATAACAATTTTTGGTTTGTCTTGTTTTCCCTTTAGCATGTTCAACTCACCAATTGCATTGAATTTGCACTTGGGTAACTGAAATACTTGGTTATACCATGACCAAAGAATGCAAATGTGTTCAAGCCAGGGTTGTAAGCAGCTAACTTCAGTTCATATTTCACTTTTAAATATTGCTGTAAACCCAGTTTACACTCCTGGCAGGGCTAGGGCATTATCTTGAGATTCCAGTTTGTGCGTACTTTTTTCGGTCTCCAG
This sequence comes from Rhincodon typus, assembly GCF_021869965.1. Classification (NCBI taxonomy): domain Eukaryota; kingdom Metazoa; phylum Chordata; class Chondrichthyes; order Orectolobiformes; family Rhincodontidae; genus Rhincodon; species Rhincodon typus. The sequence goes on along the minus strand of NC_063357.1, from coordinate 5,687,918 downwards.
TCACTTAAATTTTTTTCCCCAGGCAGTTGTTCAAAATTTCAACTTTGCAGCCTTCAAAAGTAATGCTGGAGTAGAATCAATTGTAGCAAACAGTTTGAATATGCATAATGTATCAGTCCCTTCAGATAGTGCTGCATCTACATCTTTAGAGCTTGCATCATTATTGTTGCACAAAAAATGATTAAGTGCAATTTGAGTTAAGGAACCCAGAGTTTCCAGCTCCTGCTGGAGCAATGATCCCTTGAGCTTTACCGTTGTGATTGATACTTTAACTTTTTTTTTCTTCAGCTCCAAAACCTGGGCATTAATCCAGCAAACATTGGGTTCAGTACCCTTACTATGGAATCTGATAAATTCATCTGCATTCGGGAGAAAGTCGGTGAGCAAGCCCAAGTGGTCATCATTGATATGAATGAACCCAACAATCCTATTCGCCGTCCAATCTCTGCTGATAGTGCCATTATGAACCCAGCCAGCAAGGTTATTGCATTAAAAGGTAAGTGAGTTTGTGGTGGTTAAAGTCTAAAATCAGACTGTTCAGTACAAGCCTCCTTAGAACACTACATGGTGTTGGATGTTTTTTTTGGTCTTCAGCTTTAGTTTCTGGGTGATCACTAACCTTGATGCACTAGACAGTCACCTGGATGGTTCTTCATACTAAGGGGCATATGAACTTATGGCTGTACATGATTGTACCTTAAGTCAGTTGCTTCTGTGTAGGTGCACAAAACTAAGCTTATTCCAGTAGCAATGAATAATCCAATGTCAAATTTTAGTTATGTAGTTAAAGTAATTTGCACAAATGTATTACTCCATTGTCAAATGTTGGATTTAGAATATTAACAGCCTAGTAGCTTAACATTTAATTTTGGATTAAGTAATTAGTGATGGTTAACATGGTGTTTATCGAATCTAGAAGTTGAGGGACTGAATCAATTTGAATTTCCTGCGCTAGTTTATTTGAACAAAGTATGGATTTTGAGGAATCAACCCCACCCATTCACCTGTCAATTTGAAGACACCTGATCTTTCAGTTTAATAATGCATTTCTTGTACAGATTTGGTACTTTAATCTGGATCTGGGAGGCTTGATTACTTGAGTAGTTGCAGTCTTGAGGGGGTAACTTTTCTAGCCTCTCTCTTTGGGTTGAGGTGGAGATGAATGTGAAATATCAGCTGCCTTGAGCAGTGACGCAGTGAACTTAAGGCAATTCTGTTCTCCCTAAAGATGGCATCATAAAGTTAACACTTTTCTAATTTTGGCTAGAATTGGCCCTACTGTATCCTTAGTGCAAATTTAAACCTTCCCTTCAAATAAAGGGAAGTGCCATAGTTTTGGTTTTTAAAAAAAAAAACTACTTTTGGCTGGAGTTCCTGAATGTTGAGTTACTCTTGTGTATGAATGTTTGTGTAATTAGCACAACTGATTAAGTTGTTTTTGGCCAGCTGTGCCATGAATTCATTCTATGCAATGGAAAAAAACTGCAGAGCCATCCTGAAACTGCAGAAAACTACCTTCACAAAAAGTTGCAGTGACCTTTTTTAGCCTTGGCCTAGAAAGGTGCTGTATACACTGGGAGATTCCCAAAGCCCCACCCCTACTTGATGTAGGTGTTCTCATAGCTGCCTTTGGCTTGGTTTCATGATTGAAGCAGATTTTTATTCTATTACCTTGACAGCCCCTGACCCTTAACTGGGAACATGGCTTTATTTTGGATGAAGTTCCAATAATGACTAAATTCATTATTGCACAACAGCTACACAATCTACATGCTCCATTAACTATATTTTGAATTTAATAGCTTAGCTGACAGGAATTCTTCCCCCACCAAAAAAAACTTGCTTTACATCAGTTGATTCAAACTTCCCTTTTTCAAAAATGTACTTAATTTTTGAAAGCAGAAATTTGGTAACTTAAACATAGCACTTGATCTAGTGAAACAGTGACTGTGTTTTTGTGACACTTTTCTGAAGTGAGGGTTGAAATCTCAAACATGAGCCACCAAAGGTTAACAATAAGCTTATGTCATTATCTGGAGTTTGTTTTACTGACCCAATTACTTTGCATCTTTTTTTTTTTTTACTGCTTTCTTTGTGTATAAGCAGATGGTGAGTTACTTTAAATCTAGACTCTTCTGGTCCAGTTTGTAAAGTTCATTGCTTGTTTTGAGACCAACTTGCTTTTTCAGACTAACTGTTCATAACTTAAACTTGAATGATTATCACTGAGTGACAAGCTGGTGGTTTTTTCCTTGTATATCAACTTCCAAAGTTTAAAATCAAGCCAGCTTTTCTGTCCCTAACATGAAGGGTTTAGAATTGAGTCAATTTAAATAGCTATGCTGACTTGAATGGGTGAGTAGAAACATTTACCTAACAAATTGTGTCAACTATTCTGGCTTGTAGCTTGAAAGGGGAATAGAAAATAAATTGAACATTTTTTTACTGATCATGTTACCATATGTATCTTAAACTTGAGCTGACATTAAACTTGCTACATCCAACCAATTTGACTAAAGTTCAATGTAAACAAACTGCCTAAAGTTTCAGGCAGTAATGGGACTTTCAGTTTATGAACTGGACCAGAGCCATGAGCTGGAATTTTTGCATTTGCTATGTAGTGGTGTACAATTGGACACTTGGGATGGGAACAAGAACTAAGCGGTTAGGTTTTCCTCTGAACTGTACTCTAATCTTTTTTCAGATCTAGGAGATTTTCACTTTGTTTGAACATGGTGTCCCACTTATTGTCAAGTACAATAGTGAAATGTGGTTGAGTCACTCCTGACAAGACTCTTTTTGGAATGTCTTGCATCTGTGGAAACTAGCAGTTTCTGACTATATGCATCCTGTCTTAAGATGCTTGATGTGGAAATATACCATTTTGACTAATTCTGCAGTTTCTGCAAATTGCAGGTGGGGAAAACTTCTAAATCTGAGTGCTAGTTAAAGATGTTCCCATCCTTGGTGCTGTGTGCTCTGCATACAGATGAATGTTAGGTTCAAACCTGCTACCATTCACATGTAATGCAGTTTTATGTAAAAGTTAGCTTTTTAGAAAGCATTAGCAAATATACAGGTACTGCATTGCTCCTGGATGTCTTTCTGCACTGAAGTTCAGAAGCTAATTATCCATTTGACCATAAGGTTCCTCTATCAACAAAGCTAATTCTAACTGACAAATATCTAACCTTATCGGTCAGGTAAGAAATTAAATGCTTCAAAGAATGTCCTGGTTAAACTGAGCAGATTTGATGGCCCATGGCTTCTATTAGTTTACCCCTTTTCAAAAGGGAATCTTTAGTGACCTTTTCACCTTTAAACTTGACTGTCAGTAACTCCCTCTTTTTTTTGGAGGCGGTCGGGGGGAGATATTGAGAACAGACTTGAGCATTTTAGCAGTATCTGTTTAGACTTGATCTTTGGAATGAACTTTTTTGTTTTTAACAGCTGGAAAAACACTGCAAATATTTAACATTGAAATGAAAAGCAAGATGAAGGCTCACACCATGGTGGATGATGTCACTTTCTGGAAGTGGATCTCACTCAATACAATTGCCTTGGTAACAGACTCTGCAGTGTTTCACTGGAGCATGGAGGGAGAGTCTCAGCCAATGAAAGTTTTTGATAGACACTCCAGTCTAGCAGGCTGCCAGATCATCAATTACCGCACTGATGCCAAGCAGAAATGGTTACTGCTCATTGGTATCTCTGCTCAGGTATAGCATTCACTTGGTGCTGTTGTAATTCATACTAATACAAATAAGGCTTTGCCAGTAAGAGTTTGACTGACTTGTTTTAGGGTATGTACTGCATGATATCCCTCACTATTTATTAAATCTCAGTATTTTATACTCTGGTGCTGTCAACAATTGACTTTGACTTTGATTCAGTGCCTTAACTAAATCATCCTGTAGAGAAGACTGCTTCCAAGATGAATACTGCTGGGATAAAGAACAGTCATGAAACTAGGGTACTAGCCCCTGACAGGATGTTTTTGTGATGTACAACAGCTCATCTTGTTTCCAGCTACTATAGAAGTAGCTAAATACTTGCATTAAAGACCACAAAGCAATGTTTTTTGTTTTGGAATCAAGTAACTTAACTGAGGCTGTGCCCACTGACTTTGTATTTAAGTCCATTAATACACTTTTTTTCTAAACTAGTGAGGCATTTGTAGTGCCTAACTGCTTTCTAAACAAGGTAATTTTTTTGAATCTTTCAAACAGCAAAACCGTGTGGTGGGTGCAATGCAACTGTACTCATTGGACCGGAAGGTATCTCAACCAATTGAAGGTCATGCAGCAGCCTTTGCACAATTCAAGATGGAAGGCAATGCAGAAGAATCAACTTTATTCTGCTTTGCAGTCAGAGGGCAAGCAGGAGGGAAGGTGAGCCTGCCTCTGGCTGTTATGTTTATAGGGTAGCGATGTCCCTAAGGTCATACTGGACAAAGATTCTCATGACTTCACTTGTGTATTTTACTGAAAGCTGGCTCCAAATGCATCAACAGCAAATGTTAGCTTGCCTTAGTTTCCTGATCCTCAGCTTGTAAACACCACTAGCAACATTTCTGATACTAAACTTTCAGATACTCCCTGTTTAGGCAGTTCAAAACTTGGTTTCTGGCACTTCCTAGTGAAGTGATAGCTTTAGGTTGTTTTAGCTGTGGGCCAAAACCAAGGTGAAGGCCCTTCATAGATGGCTAGTCAGAAAACCAAGTTTATTTAGTGCACTACTACCTGCAATTGGAGTTTGTGATGTTTCTAGCTAGTCCAACAGTGGAAAAACTGATGCTTGATTCCAGTTGGTCTACTTTATTCAGTAGAAACCATTAGGCCTGATGTTTCAGAAGTATTGGTATATGTCAAGATTAGGAGCTGTAAATTGAACTACAAAACTTGTGCTGTGGCTTCGTAGTGTAACTACATTTTTGGCTTGGTTCTGTTGGACCTCTGAATTGAATTGTACTACTTTATTAGCTTGAGTTGGTATTGGTTCTGCAGTATTTAATGAATTATAGAATCTGATTCTAGTGTGTTAACAAATTACTGACTTGCTACCTGTAGGTACATTGTTGTTAATGCATCTTTGCCTTACAGCTTCACATTATTGAGGTGGGAACTCCTCCTACAGGAAATCAGCCCTTTGCCAAGAAGGCAGTGGATGTCTTTTTCCCACCAGAGGCACAAAATGACTTCCCTGTTGCAATGCAGGTAATTTGAATGTATGCAATGGAGAAATCATAGTCTGACACTTGAGTTTAAGAAACTAGAATCCACATTGGGTTTCATCCGGTGCTTTATACTACTGATTCAAGGCCATGACTACTGTGCATGCAGGTTGGATTAAAAGCTTATCTTTGCTGACAAAGATAATAAATCAGTCATAATACTTTAGCACTCAATTACCATGTACCTGCATAAATTAGCTGGCTCAAATGAGCTTTATATGCCACTACCTGGTATGTTAGTTGGCATCAGCATTGCCCTAGTGAAGCTTGAGGGCAACAGATGTTTGCCATAAACTAGTTTTAATTTGCATGCCTGAATTAACCTGCATGAACAGCCTACAGTTTTACTGTACCTAGCCATTAAAAGGATGGCAAAACCATATTAGTGATACAGCCTTCAGTTCACCAACCTTGCCTCCATTTGAAATCCTCAGTCAGTACAGCAGTGGCTCCTCAGCTTTTTTCTGTAGGTTGGAGAGCACTTTAGCCAACTTGTGGCTTTGGCAGCACCCTTGCATGAGCCATCAGGCTCAAGCTTCAATATCACTGAGTAAGTGTAAAATCAGTGTTGGGGCATCTTTGTGCAGTGCTGATTTCAACATCATTAAATTGGCTCCCAGCCCCCTGCTTGGCTGGCTTGTTAAAATCCATCTGTCTCCCTTTGAAGAAAGGGGTATCTTCCTCTAGTGTTCAGTCCAATATTTATCCTTCTGTTAAACAACTACAGTAGAACGGATTGTGATTGTCATGCTGTTGTGGAGTCCTGTGCACAACTGGAAGTTGCATTTCCTATTTCCAACAGTGACTTGTACTTCCAGCACTTGATTAGGTGACAACAGCTTTCATAGCTAATGAAGTGCCACATAAATCTACATTTTCACATCCATAGAGAAGCAACTTTATTTCTAGTTTTGAGCACTTGCACATAGTTTCACTACCTTCACGTTCTCCTTCTCTGCAAAGTGGACTTGGATTACATGAACTTTAGTGAATACATCTGGCTCTACTCACTGGCTTTACTCATGACCAGAAAAGTATGTACATAACTCATGGGAGAAGGGAGTTTGATAGTATACTATCTTGTGATGGGCCTAGCTTTTTTTTTGAACAGCTGTGCCTCACTTCATGAAGTGAACAGGCTTCAGTCTGTCTTTGCAGAAATGAGTTCAAGCAGAGAAATTCACCTTTAGACTGACTTGACTTCCCTCAGTCTTCCTGTTTTAACACTTGGGTTTTAATTTTTTTCCCATCCTGGAAAAAAGGAAATGTCATTGAATTGCACTTGGCTCCAGCTGTCATTTGAAGTAAATATTGAATTCAGTCACCTGAATTCAATAGTGAATTCAGCTGGCTGCTGAGGAGAAATTTTACTGGCATGCTGGCTGCTACCTAGAAAATCAACCTTGAACCTAGAATTAAAAGTGGCCATATTTGACAAATGACGGCTAGTAATTGTCCCAAGGTATCTTTTTAACCCACCTGCATCATGGACCATGCAAGGAAATGCAGAACAGGCTGTCATACCCATGCCTGGAGACTAATGGCCATGAACATGATTAAACTTCAGAATACTCCAGTGAACTGCTAATGTTTTGCCAGTGGCATGAATTTGGAAGTTTACACCCTTTTAAAGAAATCTTCAAGTGAAATTTGAAGTTTGTACCCCAATATCTGGGTAACTAGCCAAAATCCATTTGTACTAACAATGTGCATATAACAGCTGTAAATGATCTTAATGGGATATTTCCTCCAGTGCTGTATGCGATAAGCTAAAAAGCAACCTGGTGAGAACTTCATGAAACTATTTCTAGGCTGTTCTGATTCAATATGTAATAACTGAATGGAAGACTTTTTGTCTTAAGTTTTTAACCTTGTTACATACCACTACTTTTTTCCTGAAAAGATAAGTGCAAAGCATGATGTTGTTTTCCTGATTACCAAATATGGATATATCCACCTATATGATTTGGAGACTGGGACCTGTATCTACATGAACAGAATCAGTGGAGAGACCATCTTTGTTACAGCAGGACATGATGCTACATCTGGAATCATTGGAGTGAATAGAAAGGGTCAGGTAGGGAGGCTATAAACTTTACCAGCTTTTTAAAATTGCCAAGTTAGTCATTTTTACACACTTCTCTTCAGCACAAGCATCTATTGTAGTGGCTTCCATCTGTCCTCTTCTTTTCCAAAGAATCCACACTTTGAAAAACAAGCAAGAGTACTGTACAAAAACAGATTTAATACCTGAACTATAGATTTTAAACTACTTCACCTCCAACTGCATGCATTTGTTGTTCCTTGGTACAATAGCCATGCACTTGTGGAAGCTGACTTTGAGTAGTGACAGCTGGCTGTGGCTCTCTGCTACTGGTTATCAGTGCATCCAAGACAGCTGCATCCAATTAGTGTAATTCCTTGTCATGCCATGTTTAATGTTGGCTGCAGCCAACGATCTCAATCCTTCTGTCCAGATTGCTGGACTGAATGATTTGCAACTGACTAATTCATTCTATTTATCTTAAACTGTTTTACAGTTTCAGCTCTTTACTTTGTTCTGTTCTGCTTCACCTCACTTCCAACACCTTTTTTGTGGTTTGCCTCTACTCCAACTGCTAAACTCTACACACTGCCTGGTCCCAAATAGGTTAGCAAGTGCAGACTTAATTTCCAGTGTTGGCTTCAAGTTCTAATTAAAATTTAAATTGTAAATAGATCACTTCACTCCCTATCTAGTCTCAATTGAACTGTTGTAAGTCTTCCAAGTTCTTGGCCTAAATACTGTAGCACTCTGGGGTTTCTCCCTGAATTTCCTTCAGATTAAGGCACCCAGTGTAACTTTGACTAAGCTTGTGTTCTTAACACACTTGGCACAGAATAAATGATTCTTCCCAATAGAACAAGTTGCATGTGAAATTTAACTTGTTTACTGAACTAAAGCCTGCATTTTTTTTACTTGAAATGCAGTTCTTCCTCAATGCAAACTAACTTGTTGCTTCCTGTATCAACTTCTCAGAAATTTAGTGCAAAGGTAATATTGGTAGATTTATTTTGGGGATTATTCAGAACTGTACAAAACTCTTCTGGAAAAGTGTATATTATAGCAATTTAGTGTCCTTGCAGTTCTAGGCAAGGAAACCGTCTCTTGGGCAATGTGCAAATCAGTTGGAGTCTAGCCACCATTTAGGTGGCAATAGCCTCATGAAGATGAAGTGTTCAAAGTCAATTGATCTGTTGCTTACCAGTTATAGTTGTGTAAATTTTTGATGTGAAATGTAATCTGGCAACTGAAGGTCAGTTAGTGCTTTCCACCTGGTGGATGGGGGAAGATGAGTTGCTGCTTAACTTGATTTCTGACTTCCAGACCTTCCTACAATTACATTATAATCCAGAATCTAAAATGTGGCATTTAAAAATTAACCTACAGTCTCTGCTATTGGCACAGTTGAATTTTTGTCAACAAGCTTCCATGAAGCTCAGGCACATGAGAGCAACAGTGGTGGTCACATGGAATTGGCTGCAGGAATTTGTGGCCAAACACTTTTGGGGTGGGGGAGAGAAGTAAGCTGGCATGTCTATATAACCTTAAACTAGATTCCCAAAGCAGCTTACACCATAGACTGCTTCTTGAAATGTAGTCCAATGTAAAACCTGACAAATTTGTGCACTGCAAGGGTCCACAAATGCGTTAAGGAGCAGAATCTACTTTTTGGACTGTGGTGTTCTGGTAGAGCTCCTGTTTTTAGAACACTACACTGGGATATCTCTCATCCATGTAGAGGTAGATGAGACCTCAGTTGAGTGAAACAAAAGTCTGCTTATTTACACAGTGGAGCCTGGCCATCTAGTTTGTCAACCTAGATTTGTGCTCCAGTCTCTGAAATGGAATCCACAATCTTGGCTAGTGTTGCTAAGCTGTTGGAGGTTTCTTTTCAAAGTACTTCATAGTCAGGATTGTCGAACCGCCTGTGAAAAAGCTTGGCTCAAAGTGCATAAATATATGGAATCACTTGACTCAATGGAGAACAAATGAAAGCCTGGCTTTCAAGTGAGCTGTTATACCTGAAGGTATAAGGAGCCTGCAATTTTCCCTAGACAAACGACCCATGACAATGCAGTGTACTACCATGTGAATATCACGAGTTCACTGACTAAAACATGTTAACACATCTCCCTGCCTTCACCCAAATGTAATAAGTGATCATATTTAGGTTGTGCATGATGTTGGATGCTCATGCATTGACCTGTAAGTTAATGTTTGTCTGGTCGTCATCTTGTTCCGTTCAACAAAAATCTATTGATATGAGTTCACCATTAGCTGTGCAAGAGTTTGTTTTCAGCACAACTAAATTATAAAACCAGATCCTGTAAATCAGGAACAAACAGTTGCTGGAAAAGCTCAGCAGGTCTGGCAGCATCTGAAGGAGAAAACAGTTAATGTTTCAGGTCCAGTGACCCTTCCTCAGAACTGAACTCAGTTCTGAGGAAGGATCTCTGGACCCAAAACATTAATGACTAAATTATACACCAGTTCCAAATGTAGAACAGAAGCTGTTTTTCTTGTGCTAATACTGCACATTTTGTTTTCACCTAAGCAGTTGCTACACTCTAGCGCAAGGAGCTCTGCAAATGGGTCAGCATCAAGGCTGTAGTTTGTCAGACATACAGTGCAAATAGACCCTTTGGTCAGCAAGGACAAGTTGGACTAGATATCTTGGATAAATCTCTGGGCCAATTTTGGCCCAATCTGTCTAAACCCTACCTATTCATATACCCATCCAGATGTCTGTCTTAAATGTTGTAATTGTATCAGCCTCCCCTACTATTTCCAGCAGTTCACTGCATACATGCACTGTCCTCCTGGAAAAAGTTGCCCCACAGGTCCTTTTTTAAATCTTTCCCTTCTCCCCCTAAACCTTTACCCTCCAGTTTTGGACTGCCCCACTGCAGGGGGGGAGCCCTTGGCTATTCACCCTATCTACACTTGATGTGTTTACTGTGGTGTGACCTTTGAACTTCAGTTGCATTTCATCTCCTGTAAGTAGTGAATTGTGTAATGTAGAGTCTGGTTTTAAGATGACCAGTCTGGTCCCTAATTCCATAATCTAGTTTGAGATACAAAGCAATCAATGCAAACTTGATGCCCTTCTCCACACTGAGGATTCTGAATCTGAAAAGATGTGCAATGGCATCAGCTCATTGTCCCAAAACCTGACCCGGTTCTGATCAAATGGATCATCTGAAGCTGCCAGCATAAACAGTTGGTAGACTAACCTGGCTTATTTCAACACCAAATAAACCTGTATAGGGCTAGAATTCTGCCCACTCAACTTGACAGCTGTTTAAGTTGGCGTTCAGTGAGTCAGCTGCTATATAAACTGTGTACTAGCTGCCACTTGCAGTGCAGACAGTTGGCCCATTGAATCTAGTCAATGCAACAAATTCTGACCCCACTTGTTTTTGTTTTTGCTTTTGAGTTCAGTGTTACCAGAACTTTTTTGTTTTAAACACAAGCACCTGTGGTGTCTTTGCATCTTGCACTTTACCTTTTTTTAAATCTGTACTCTTGTTTATCATGAAACAGTTCTTACAAAATGGAGTTGAAATTTAGAATCTTTCAATCTGTTCCAGGGCAGCAGTCTCTGCTTCTCCATCCAAAGACTCTAAAAATTGCCAATCCCTGGAATTAGCTGCAGAGGAGCTCTGCACCCTTTCAGTGTCCCTTGGTCAGGGACAACACAATGGCATGTCAGTGTCTTTCAGCTTTGGAAGTTGCTACTGTCCATGGGTGTCATCCCTTTTAGGAAACACTAAAATGTGGGTTTGGCAGCATCTGAATTAACACTTCAGGTCTGGTGACCCTTAACAGTTCTAAGGAAGGGCCACTGGACCTGAAACAGGAGCTTATTTTCCACTTCTGTCACATCTGTTGAGCCTTTTTTCTAGCATCTTGTTCCTGATTTACAGCATTTGTAGTTCTTTCAATTTTCAAAAGTGGGTTGCTTGGTGTGGCAACCTGAATTAGTCATTTTAGTGGCCCTGTAAATTGTTTAATGTAACTACTTCTTCAATCTCAGACTACACAAATGGGAATGGATTTCTTGTTTGAGCATTGATGCAGCCACCCTGTTTGACCAGTTTTACAGGAACCTATTACTTGTATGGATCAACAGATCAAACAGGGCTTGTTAATCCATATACAAGAATGCCCTATGAGATTTAATGAATATTTAAATGCTTGACCCTTTGTAGCATAACAGTTGAACAATACTTGTATGTCTTTGTACAACAGAACTGAACATACAAAGGAACACCTATGCTCAGTTTGCAACAAACAACTGCAACTCCCAGTCACAAACCACTTCAAATCCCGCCCCCCACCCCTACTCCTTAGACATGTCCATCCTGGGCCTCCTGCATTGCCATAACGATGCCACCTGAAGGTTGCAGGAACAGCACCTCCTATTTCACTTGGGAACCCTGCAGCTCAACGTGGACTTCACAAGCTTCAAAATCTCCACTCCCCCGACCGCATCCCAAAACCAGCCTAACTTGTCCTTCCTCCTACCTACCAGCCTCATCCCACCCCCTTGACCTGCCCATCCTCCCTGGACTGACCTATTCTCCCCACCTACACTCACCTTTTACTGGCTCCACCTCTGCCTCTTTGACCTGTCTGTCTCCTCTCCACCTATCTTCTCCTCTCTCTATCTGCCTCCCTCTTTCCCCCTCCCCCACTTCTGAAGGGTTTAGGCCTGAAATGTCAGCTTTCCTGCTCTGCTGCTTGGCATGCTGTATTCATCCAGCTCTACACCTTATCTCTTTTATGCTAAGCAGTGCTATGGAGTTCAAGGGCACAACAGTTTCCCCCCCCAGGTGTAATCAAATAGAACATCCAAGTTCTTGTCTCCACAATGTATTGGCCAACTCTTCCACTTCAATGGAAAGGCATTGATGTCTAAACAGCTTTGCTTTTGAATTAATATTTTGTCATGGTGCTTAACCCTAGCTCTTGACTGACTGTCTTCCTGACTAACATGAACTTTTTCTCAGCAACATTGTTACTGCACTAAATTAAATTCTGACAAGAGGATGCTGCCTCATGAAATCAACTGTAGTATGTTCTCAAGTTCATTTTTAACTTTGTTATTTCAGGTATTATCCGTTTGTGTTGAAGAAGAGAATATCATTCCTTACATCACCAATGTGTTGCAGAACCCAGACCTTGCACTGCGCATGGCTGTGCGCAATAACCTAGCTGGGGCAGAGGAGCTCTTTGCTCGCAAGTTCAATGCTCTCTTTGCTCAAGGAAACTATTCAGAAGCAGCAAAAATAGCTGCAAATGCACCAAAGGTAATGTATTGTACAGTGTAGTCCAAATTTGAGTTGGCAGGATAGTCCAATTTTTGGACTAGAGGTTCATTTCAGATGGGGGTTATATCCAAAGTGGGGCAATTTAAGATTGCAGCTGTTTCAAACTGAGCTAACTGTGTAAAACATCCAAGTTTTAATGCACAACTGGTGGCAAATTCTTTGCCATAGACACTGCAGCTACTGGCTTAACTGGAGACTGCATCAGAAAGCATATTCAACCTACGGCTTGTTTTGCGTCCAAATCTTCAGCATTGCTTTGAGTGGCCTCTGACACTTGAAATCCATTTTGAACAAGGAGTCACTTGCCTGCAAACAAATATTAACAACTATGAAACAATTTTTGACTTGCTTTCAAGTTTGTGTACACTAATCTGCCTTCTCTCAACCAGGGTATCTTGCGCACTCCAGACACTATTCGGCGTTTTCAGAGTGTAACTGCTCAGCCAGGGCAGACATCCCCTTTGCTTCAGTACTTTGGAATACTACTTGATCAAGGGCAGCTGAACAAATTTGAATCTTTGGAACTATGTAGGCCAGTGCTACAGCAGGGTCGTAAGCAGTTGCTTGAGAAGTGGCTAAAAGAAGATAAGGTAATTTGACAAATGGATTTTCTGCTTGGGTTCATCCCCCAAGTGATTTTAGTCTTGCTTCCCATGAAGTGGATGAGACTAAACTTTAAGTACTTAATGTGGCTTTAAGCTTTTACCAGCAGCTTCTGATAACCTGGCTTACTGTGGTCACTAAACAGAAGGTATTCACTGGCCCAAGTTGGATCATCAAACCAATGTTAAAATGCTCTGTCATAGCCTTCAGTTCTTTTTTAGGTATTAGTCTGAATTTAATTGCCCAGGACACTGCCTGAGACCCTTTTAACTTAAATATTGTATGCAAATATGAAAGGCTGTAGTGATCCATTGCACTTGTCCTCACTTTCTCTCAACCTGTTCAACTTTTAGGAATTCTTCCCTGCACTCCAGCATCTGGAATTGGGAACCCATGCCTTAATTCACTAGTACCAAATTGTCAACTTGCATGTAGACCATACTAACTCAAGCTACCATGTATTGGGCTCAATTGATTTTGTAGTTTTTTTTGGCCACAGTGATCAGCTCTCAAATATTTCATGGGTTAAACAGGCCTTTGACACCTATGAAAACAAACTTGAACATGTCTCTTGGATTCAGTCCACTGGACCAAAGCACTAAATTGAAGCTTACTAGGGAGGAAACCTACAACTAATCTTCCACTTGTGTGCCTGTATCACTCGGATCATTTTTAGAAGTGGTAGAGTACTTTAACAAACTAAAATTTGAACTTCATTTACTTAATTTATAATGGCTCAAATGATGTTCCTATAGCTGGAGTGCTCTGAGGAGCTTGGTGATATTGTGAAGTCTGTGGATCCCACACTGGCATTGAGTGTCTACCTGAGGGCAAATGTCCCCAACAAAGTGATCCAATGTTTTGCAGAAACTGGCCAGTTCCAGAAGATTGTGCTGTATGCAAAGAAAGTAAGTGTTCTTTTGTTAATATAGTTGTGTAAATTTGTTTTAACTTGGAACATGAAGTATTGAGAACTTATCAAACATACAACTTGTTGACACTAAAGCAGATTTAACAAACTTTGAACAAGAATGTTGCTCAACATTGAGTTTCAATTAAACTTGTCAAGATTCAGCGAAGTTCCAAGCTTTTCAAAAATCTTAACTGGAGCTGTGAACAATGTTTCAGTCCTGGAAGCACAAATAGGCTATACAACTAGTTTATTCTGTAGGATCATGACTACAAGCTTAAATTTTTTTTCATCCTGGCCAATGGCCTGAACCTGTTCTTGTGACAAATCTTTGCCTTGAATGTGCTTAGCTTGAATATCTAAATTCTGGGGTAGAAAGCTAAACCCTTAAACATTTCAGTTCCCGATCCTTCTGAGGCTGACTTCTCGTTCTAGATTTCTGAAACCGGGGCAAAGAGCCCCCACCTAAAGATCATTTAACTCATGTTCAAATGGGATTGTCATCTCTCTTCCAGACACCCTTTCTTCTTAATGCTACCTTTTTAAATTTCTGGCCCTGGAAGAGAAGTATTTCTTTAACAAAGGAGACACTGGTTCATAAGGTACAGGATCTTGAGCTCAGCAAGACTGTTCAAACTTTTGATGTGATCCCATGGAATAAAGGCTGAAATGTTACTTGTCATCTTGCCATACTTGCATGTTAACTTTTATGCTTCAAACATGTATCCTCCAGTCCCTGAATGCCAGCATTTACTAGCCTCTTTAAAATTTCTATTGGTACTCAAATTTCCCAATTTACTCTGACACCATTTTGCTGGTCCTTGCCCATATCAAATGTCTATCGGACTAACCTATTACCAGGAACCAAACATATCACTGCCCCCTCAGGCATTGATCATGTTAGATAGCTGAGGCCTAAGCACTGACTTCAGCAAAAATGCTAATTGCAGCCTGAATTCCTCATTTTTGGGTTGGAAAATTGAATAGACCAGCTTTAATCTGCTTTAATCTCTTTTTTGTCTTGAGTAACATTTTTCAAATGTTACTGCAATATGCATATCTCTGGTATAATGCAGACTGAGTAACTGCAGGAGGTCCACTTATGGTAGGTGTAATAGCTTATCAGGACTAAGACTTGTGTTCCACATGTTTAGCATTATCTGCCCTAGAGGGCTTTGGAGGCTGTCATTCTGTTATGACTTTTCGATGTATCAAGTATATCAGTCACCAAAATACAATTTGTTCAGTCCATCCTAATTACATGAGGTGCTAAATGGCCTAATCTTGCACTTCCTGCATTCCCTTGTTCCCATTTATCATTTTTTTGGATTGTGATTCAGATCAGTTCAACTTTTGGGATTACTAAAGCTTGCTGTAAACTGCCTTCTCAATGAAGAAATGCTGCAAACCTGCTGAAGTTAAACTCCATATTGATGCAGCTAGATGACATCACATGCCTTTAATTTTTGTTTCTCCATTTATTGCTCATCTATATTGTCTCTGTCTCTGCTCAGGTTGGTTACTCACCTGATTGGATCTTTCTGCTAAGGAATGTAATGAGGGTAGGCCCTGATCAAGGACTTCAGTTTGCTCAGATGTTGGTTCAGGATGAAGAACCTCTTGCAGATATCACCCAGGTAGGAACTCTTCTTGTGAAATTGAACACTTTAAACATTTTCTATTGCAAAACTAATTTGTCCTACAAGCAAACTGTTCCTTGGTCCTCGATTTCTAGAACTTTGGCTGGCTTTCTCGAGATTGAATGAATGGCTTTGCAAAGCTGAAACCCTTGCTGCTGGAAACTAACTCTAAAATCACATTACTACAGTATCCTTAAATTCCCATATTTAATCAACTATTGCCTGAAGAACTTTCATGACACTTAACTTGTGTCCAGCATTAATTGTGCTGGGAGGTGTCCCACTGAAGGTCTTGGCAAGTTGATCACCATAATACTTTTTAGATTAACCTGCCCAGAAGTTGTGCTCTTCTGAACCAGGTTGGACTTGAACCTGGGTCTCCTGGTCCAGAGAAGGGATACAACCCACTGCCATAAGAGCCTTCCATGTATAAGATTGGAATGCAGATCTTTGGTGGTTTAGTGACTCCAGTAGGTACTTTAGTTGAATTTCCATCTGTGATGGAGGGAACCATACTATCTCATCTGTAAAATGGGCTGTTTTTGTTCAGGAGGCGATAGATTTAATGCTGAGTTGGATTACCAAGTATGAGATGTTCAGTTGTATCTCTTGGAAAGAGTCTTGGATTATTGTCTGAAGCTTTTGGCTGGAAGCTGCATGTTGATGATTTTATGTAACTTGTTAAAAGTTTGTAGTTTTGATGAATTGGTTCTGACATGGAGTATAATCAAAAGATGTTGGCAACAGATTTGTGACTTGGAAAAGGGAAATTGGAGGGAGAAAATGTGCTGGGCTGTGGAAGAGTGTCTGAGCTGAATAGGAACCTGTATTGTAATGGGGTGGGATGGGGTTGCCTTTGGTTCCTTAGCATTCATGTAAGCATGGATTACAGTATAGTTCTTTTCCCAAAGGGTTTCTTTAAAGCACATTCAGCCCTAAACCTTTGAAGGAAAGCTTGTATCCAGCATGTTATCAAATGGTTGTTCAGGTATACTTTAAAGAACAGACGTTCTCTTGCCTAAAAGTGCATCCTCATGATCCCAGTCATGCTGCAACTTGTTACTCTTAACTGAGTTCAAGAGGACAACTTGTATGAAACATACACCATTCACTTTGCTAACCTTTGTTTACAGTATTTAATATCCAGACTTGGAACTTTATTGGTTCTTGTTGCAGATTGTTGATGTGTTCATGGAATACAACCTGATCCAGCAGTGCACTTCTTTCTTACTGGATGCCCTCAAGAATAACCGTCCATCTGAAGGACCATTGCAGACTCGCCTCCTGGAGATGAATCTTATGCATGCTCCTCAAGTATGTGATCACTGCAGTAGCAACACTGTCTTTAATCTCTAGACTGTTTCATTCCTACCCAGTATTAAGATTTGAATATTAATACCACCCTCTTTGCAATGTCTACACATGCTTCATGTAACTTATCCAGCTGAACTCCATGGTGTTTGACCTCCTTTTGTAGTATAAGCCAATCAAATTGAGGAGAAACCACTTTACTAGTGTGGAACTTGTAACCATGAGTAATTTTTACAGTGCAGAGGTAGTGCCCCTGAACTAGAGGCCTGGGTTCATCTCCCACCTACTGGAGATGTGAAGACATCTCCAAACAACAGGTGGACTAAAAGTTAAATTTTAAACATTGAAGTGAATCTCTTGGTGGTTTTCAACAGGAAGCTAGATGAGAAATGGGTTATCTTGGCTGAAATGGGCAGGCCCGAGAGCAAATGTCTATGGACTAGTCTCTTAGACTTTCTGTAAAGACTCGATGGTTTGCTACACTAAAGATCCCATCTGAATGCTAGCCTTGGTTTGATCAAGAATACATTTTTGGTAAAGTCTGACTGCTTCAGCTTCCTGCAGCTGATGGGATGCTACTGCAGTTATAAACATGTGGCTGATATTTCAACCCCCTCTAGTGGCTGCATGAGTGATGTGCACTTTAGTCATTTTGTCCAATTCTGCATTATACAACCAAATGTACAGTTTAATGTACCTGGGTTCTTGATAGTTGGTATGTCATACCTGCATATATTGCATTAAAATGCTCTGAGCATTCTCCCTTCCCAGTCATGTATCCTGCTCCTACTGATTCCCCTTCAAGGTTTGGGCCTGCCCATGTGATTTGCACATTAGACTTTGTATTAGAGAAATTGTTTTCCAATGAGAGAATATTTTGACGGTGCTTTCTCTTCCCTCCCCTTAGGATTGTGTTTCCCAATGAGGGTCCTTTAAAATATCATACCTAAACTCCTCCAATTGCATTGTTTTCAGGTTGCAGATGCTATTCTTGGTAACCAGATGTTCACTCACTATGATCGTGCACACATTGCTCAGCTTTGTGAAAAAGCTGGACTGCTTCAAAGAGCCCTGGAACATTATACAGACCTGTATGATATTAAACGTGCTGTAGTGCACACCCATCTGCTAAATCCTGAGGTCAGTAAATGATTATGGCCTAATCCATAACTTGGATTTGGAATTAAATTTTGATGCAACCTAGACCTTTTGATTTTTCATGCTTAATGTTGAGCCTAGCATCTAACTAATCAAGAATATTCAGCAATTTGAGAAGCTAATTACAACTTGGAAAGATCAAATTGAATATTTCCCTTTTTATAGTGGCTTGTCAATTACTTTGGCTCCCTGTCTGTTGAGGATTCTGTTGAATGTCTGCGTGCCATGCTGTCTGCCAACATCCGTCAGAATCTGCAGATCTGTGTGCAGGTTGCTTCCAAATACCATGAGCAACTTGGTACACAGCAGCTGATTGAACTGTTTGAATCTTTCAAGAGTTTTGAAGGTAGATGTTTAACTTTGTTCGTAAACTCTACTTGGGAAGGGGGTTTTAAACCATGGATAGCTCTGAATCATGTGGCAGAAGGGGAATTATGCAAGCTGTAGCTTTCATCACTCAGATTTCCTCAGATTTTAATGCATTGTTAACTTGGCTCAACTGTGTATGGAGTCCATGAATCAGCAGAGGTTGCGCTTGTGTAATCACTATTTGGCTATAGGATTTCCTCTCTTGAGGAAATGGTGCCCAAGTCTCATTTGCAGTGGAAACTCTCTCCTTGAAACAAATGTGAACTAAGTTGACATTACTTCATTACTTCCAGCATTTTAAAGTACATGGTTGTTCCAGTAATATTTTTATTTCTGCCTATACTTGAGCAGAAGTGCCCAGGCCTGTCCTCACCTCTTTGGTATTGTCAGACTCTTGCCATAAGTTGTCTGTCAACCATTGTTCTGTCTTTGCTGACCTGCACTAACTTTGTTTAAATTCTCACGCTCGCAACTTTTGAAAGCCTATAATACACCACTGATCTCTTTGATATGGGCAACTCCATGGCCCATTGTGAATTACCTCCTGGGCCACCTTGACTTTAATCTCAATTCCAATATCCATCTTTAATTCGCTTAGACTAAAGATCCATGGCATTCTGGAATAGCTAGTGAACCTGGAGAGGCAGTGACTGCATTTGGAACAAGTGGAAAGGGCAAATGGTCTACTTCTACACTTGGCGCACTCACCTGACTTCTGTTCCTAGCTCTAACTTTGTTCTCAATTTACAAGTTGTTACAGGATTCTGTTCCTTTAAAGTGGAACAGCTAGTAGTCTGACCTGGCTGAGCAAAGTTTCAACAGAACACCTTTGATTTTAGTCTTGGGTTGTGGGCTGATGTAATTGAAGTGAATCTTGCCATTGTGTAAACATTTACAGGCCAAGTCATAGCCAGAAGTTCTGGTTGCTAACTGAAAGGATTTTCCTGCTTCTGACACTTGTGTTGCTTCCTTTTTGTAAGGCCTGTTCTATTTTTTGGGCTCCATTGTAAACTTCAGTCAAGACCCAGAAGTCCACTTTAAGTATATTCAGGCTGCCTGTAAAACCGGACAGATCAAAGAAGTGGAACGAATTTGTCGGGAGAGCAATTGCTATGATCCAGAACGTGTGAAGAACTTCCTCAAGGTAAAAACAATTTCAGGTCCTGACACTTGTTTGCTTGGGCATATACTGGGTATAATTCAAAGCAAGTAATTGTGTTTTAGTAAATGGAAAATGGATATTGAATTGCTAAGTTTAAAAATTGGCCTAAAACCAGAATACTGGATTGCCTTGCTTTTCAAATGCCCATTGTATGATTTAAATTGTCTTTTTTCTTTCTTTTTTTTTTCATCTTGCTCCTGAATTACATCTATAGTCCTGTGTTGGGCAGTATGATGTGTATTAAGGAACTGACCAACTAAGATAGGACAAACCTGGTCCTGACCTCAGTCACTTTATTGCCAAACCAGCTCTCCAACTGTCCAAGCCTTCAATGTTTTTACTGAACCCAGTTTGGTCAGACAATTAAAACATTTTAGTTATCAGTTGATCTTTATTCTTGTGCACTGCAGTTCAAGGCTTTGAATTGAGGAAATTCCTATCCTGAATGCCTGACTAGAGGCTAGCTCCCTGTAAAGCAGAAGCTGAATTCAGTCCTTACAATTGAGACTAGCTTCAAGTTAATTAGTTTCTCACACACAATGTAGATCTTGTTTTACTATAAATGTGCATACAAAATTAAGTACAGTTGTGATCAAATATAATTTGTAGTGACCTATTCCTGTGTAGATTTTACTTGAGGTGTAATAAGTAAATAGACTAAACTAGCTGCTGTCTTGACTGTAGTCAACAGATCCACAAACCACTTCATTAGAATAGATTAAACTGGGTCTGGGGATTAAGGTTTGATCCCTTGGCTGTTGTTAATTTGAAATCTGAGGTGACTAAGTAACAAGTGAAACTTATTCTGCTGCTTGTCAGTTTGTATAATGTGAAGTGTCCAGCTCCTGATGGAAGCTATTATCTTTTGTGCTGTCCCTTGTCTGGACTGGGCAGGACATGTACCAGGTAAACTTTTTTTTGTAGCATAGGCTATATCCCTTCCTTTTCCCTCCCCCTTTTTTATTTTCCAGTAGACTGTCCTTGCCCTTGTGCAGGATAGTGCTCTTTGTGACAAGACATTGGCAGAATATCAATGTGGAGCTGGCCGAAGTAGAAAGTGTCTCCTAGAATATCCATGTAGCTGTGCTTTTAGATTAACATAAAACTAATTGTAATCCCAAAACTTGACTCCATTGTGGATTGAAGCAACCATTGAGGACTCCAATTCATGTATCTAGTTGGTATGAATGTCAGAGGGGAGTGCCACTACCAGTTAATTTTTCAATGTGTTGAAATACTGCCTGCACCTGAGCCAAAAAAGCTACATTTGAGCAATTGTTCATGTTTCTGCAATTAAATTGGGGCACTGAAGCTATTCAAACACTTTTAAGATTTCCTGCCAACCTTTAGTTATGCATTCTCCGGTTTAAATTAAAT
>NC_063357.1:5645307-5666278 GCF_021869965.1 Rhincodon typus | reverse complement strand
GCACTTTTCCCTGCAACCGCAGGAAGTGCTACACCTGCCCCCATACCTCCTCCCTCACCCCCATCCCAGGCCCCAAGAAGACTTTCCACATCAAGCAGATGTTCACCTGCACATCCGCTGTTCCTGATGTGGCTGCCTCTACATTGTGGAAACCAAGCGGAGGCTAGGAGACCGCTTTGTGGAACACCTACGCCCGGTTAGTGACAAACGACTGCACCTCCCAGTCGCAAACCATTTCAACTCCCCCTCCCATTCCTCAGACGACATGTCCATCCTGGGCCTCCTGCAGTGCCACAACGATGCCACCCGAAGGTTGCAGGAACAGCAACTCATATTTCGCTTGGGAACCCTGCAGCCCAATGGTATCAATGTGGACTTCACAAGCTTCAAAATCTCCCCACCCCCGACCTCATCCCAAAACCAGCCCAGCTCATCACCGCCTCCTTGACCTGTCTGTCTTCTCTCCACCTATCTGCTCCTTTGTCCACCTTCCATCCGCCTCCCTGCCCCTCTCTCTCTCGATTTCAGAGTCCCCTTCCCTTCCCCTCCCCCATTTCTGAAGGAGGATCCAGACCCGAAACGTCAGCTTTCCTGCTGTGTTCATCTAGCTCTACACCTTGTTATCTCCGATTCTCCAGCATCGGCAGTTCCTACTATCTCGATTACCATCAGTTGTGTCTTACTAATGAGGGAGCAGCTTTATAATCTCGTAAGACTTTAGTAACCTTGCCTTTAATAAAAGCTAACAGAAACCATGGTTGAAAAGAGACTACACTTTAAATGGTTGATGTGTTCAGGGCCGATTTCACTCGGATGTGAGTGCTACAATGGGTCAAAAGAATCTTTATAAAATTCAGTTCTCTGTGAAGGGGTCCCAGTTTTTCTCTTAAAGATCTAGCCCTGGAATGCCCTCAGTGTGTCTGATTCTGGCTCACTGTTCATATTTAGTAGTTTAGTCTCTTCTGTGACCCAAGTTTATTGGGAATGTTGAGAATGCTTCTGTGTCTAAATTACCGGCACAATTTCAGATTTAATCAGCCAGCTAGCTTCAGCTGAAGTTCTAAGCACCAATCTTTCTTGCATGCATCGAGCCTTAATTTAAGCATAGGCAGAAGAACTGAATTCCAGAATTGAGTTAGTAGTGACTACTCCTGACATTTAAGGCCACATTTGAGAGTTTGGCCTCAAGGAGCCCTAGTAAAACTGGAGCAAATAGAAATTGGGAAAACACTGTGTTGTTGAGACACATACCAAGGACAAAGGAAAATAGTGGTGGTTGTTGGGCAGTCATCTCGGCTCCAGGACATCTCTGCAGGAATTCCCCTCTGTCGATGTTTTTAATCAACCTATACAAATATGTTATGACTGACCTCTGGAGGAGGTGGGACTTGAGCCTGAACCTCCTGACCCAGAGGTGGGGATGCTGCCACTTGCACCACAGTCTCTCAGTGTAGCATCTTAAGACCACCCATCTTCAGCTGCTTCAACAGTGATCTTCCCTCCATCATAAGGTCAGAAATGGGATGTGTGCTGATTGGTGCTGATCATTGCACATTCATAACTCCTCAGATACTGAAGCAGTTCATGTCCAAATGCAACAAGACCTGGACAACATCCAGTTTACGGCTCGCAAGTGGCAAGTTAAAATTGTGCCACACAATTACTATCAAAGAATTTTATCGACGGCATTATCATTTCTGAATCCCCTACCAAACTTTTGTGAGCTACCTTTGACCAGAAATTAAATTGGATTTGTCATACAAGTACTATGACTACAACAGCAGGCCAGAGGCTAGGAATCCCGCAGTGAGTAACTCAACATATGACTTGTGCCTTGTATACAGTTTTGACAAGTTGGAAGTGTGATGGAATACTTCTCCCCTGCTTGGGTGAGTGCAGCTTCAACAGCATTCAAAAAGCTCAATACAATCCAGGACAAAGCGCATCCACATACGTGCACTCTGATGCTCAGTAGCAGCAGTGTGTACCATTACAATATTTCATCAAGACTGATCAGACAGCACTTTCTGAACCCATGACCACCATCACATAGAAGGAAGGGCAACAGATACATGGAATATCACACCTGCAGGTTCCTCTTCAAAGCATCTACCATCCTGATTTGGCAATATGTTGCCATTCGTTCGTTGTTGAATTTAAAATCCTTGAACTATCTCCAAAATGGCATTGTAGATCTTCTATTGCAGTCTATTTGGTTTTAGTTCAAGAAGGCAGCTCATTATCCCCACCTTCTCAAGGGCAAATAGGAATGGGTAATAGCCCAGCCAGTGACATCCAACCTCCTGAATGAATTGAGTTAGAAAAGGAAACAGCTTCCCTGACCCCTGGCCTGACCCAGCTTCCCTGGCCAATTTCAGCTGCATTGAACAATCTTTACTTTCCAGGGCTGGTTATTAGCTCTTACCTTTTCCAAGGCCACAGAACCACCATTCCCTGGACTTCTGGTCCCTAACTGCCTGTAGTCTGCTAGCAGCAGCACATGCTGAGTGATGCTTACCTCTGTGTCAGCATCTCGGCATAAAA
The DNA here is from genome assembly GCF_021869965.1 of Rhincodon typus. Lineage (NCBI taxonomy): Eukaryota > Metazoa > Chordata > Chondrichthyes > Orectolobiformes > Rhincodontidae > Rhincodon > Rhincodon typus. The sequence continues at coordinate 5,663,734 of NC_063357.1, read as the reverse complement.
CACAAATGGGTTGGTTAGCTCATGTGGCTGGACTGGTTTGTAATGCAGGGAGTCAACAGCACGTGTTCAATTCCTATACCAGCTGAAGTTACCATGAAGGTACTGCCTCCTCAATCTCGTTCCTTACCTGAGGCATGGTGACCCTTGGGTTAAACTCACGACGATCATCTCTGTCCAGTGAGAAAGTAGCCCTATGATCCTGTGGGACTCTAGTGACTTTACCTGTTAAAACACATTGAACCATCAGCTAGATATTCGCTGCAACACCAGCCCAGTTGGTCTTTAGAGGATGCATAAAAATGAAACAAGGCAGCTTTTGTTTTGATTGTTTCTTGTAAGTTGAGCAGCCCCCCACTTCATCTCCCTATCCCACTGCTTATCTAGATTAGAATAAAGTAGCTTTCTGAAATTTGGCTGTTTGTTGAACCTAAAGTAAAGGCTTCCATTTCAAATCTGATGTATAAATGTGTGCATCTAATTTAGGTTGACAAACAATGTAGGTATTTTTGAAATGTGTACATAAAAGATAAGCATTGCTTTCAATACCAAATTCAGACAGGAGGGATAAATCCTTGTTAGGGGCTGCATTCACAGGATTAAATACTATTAAATTCTAATATTTTTAAAAATAACTACTAGGTTTGAGTTTTAACACAGTGTGGAGCTGGAGGAACACAGCAGGCCAGGCAACATCAGAACAGCAGGAAAGCTGACGTTTCGGGTTGCCAAGTCACGGTGGTAGATGCTTTGAAGAGGAACCTGCAGGTGTGGTATTCCACATATCTGTTGCCCTTGCCTTCTGTGTGATGGTGGTCATGCGTTTGGAAAGCGCTGTCTGAGCAGTCTTGATGAAATTCTGAAGAAGTGTCCGGACCCAAAGCGTCAGCTTTCCTGCTCCTCTGCTGCCTGGCCCGCTGTGTTATCTCTGACTCCAGCATCGGCAGTTCTTACTGTCTCTAGGTTTGAGTTTTGTCTGTTAATGCACAAATTTAAGAATAGAACTAGCTTTTTTCTTAGGGTCATTAATATGTGGATTTCTCTTCCCCCAGAAAGCAGTGTGGAGGCTGGGCCATTAATTCGTCCTTGAACAAATTCAGACATTTCATAGACAAGGGAGTTTATAGAGGCAAATAAAATTGAGACTACAACCAGATCAACCACAATCTTGTTGAGTGTTAGACCAGGCTTGAGTTCAATAGAATGTATGCCTGCTCCCAAGTCGTGTGCAATGCCCTCAAGTATATAATCACTGTGTTCCTTTGCACACAAGTGCAAAGAGTGCATACCTCTTCTGAGTCAGAATTTCTTGGTACAAGTCTAATTCTGACAAGTTGAGCAGGCAAACTCAGCTGAATAGTACTGTGCAAATGTTTTGGATGCAGAATAATGAGGCTATGTCTGTTTTTTTCAAGTGGAAAGCGAAGATGTCAGTGACTGTTCCAACTGGAGTCTGTTTTTCACAAGCCGTCCAGCATTCCTCCTTTTAGCTAATGCTGTCAATGCACTTTCTCGTTGTTCAGTTTACTGTTCGTGGATTGTGTGTCCAATTTTAACTACTATATTTGCCTAATGATGACTGAAGTTCCCCCTTAAAAAATTATCCATTGATTTGGGATATTCTTGATGTAGGACAAGTGGATTTTTATTTTCTTTTGCTCCTTTACAGCTTCCTCCAGAATTAACTATAATGAAGTGTCTCTTTAACATATACAGATTAATGTTTAATGAATCGTTAAGAAAGGAAGAGGGAGATCCCCATAAATTGCAGCTTATGTATAACCAGTACACCCTAATTTTTTTTTGTGCAGGGACATCTGAGGTCCATGTGCGGCATTAACTTCCAAAACCAGAAATCAACATGTAGGCATGCTGATTGGTGTGCATGGAATATCGAAGTGGCTGCACAACTGTGCAACTTAAATGCATCTTTATTTACCCCTACGTTAAGTACATGAAGCCAAGCAGAAAATAATTCATAAAGATTCTGTATTTTGCAGAGTGATTTATTTCTAAAACACACTGTCTCTTGGAAAAATGCTGGCAATGAGTGTACAAAAACAGCAGTTGCTGGAAAAGCTCAGCAGGTTGAGCAGCATCTGAAGAGAAATCAGAGTTAACGTTTCAGGTCCGGTGACCCTTCCTCAGAGTCCAGACCCAAAATGTTAACTGATTTCACTTCACAGATGCTGCTAGACCTGCTGAGCTTTTTCAGTAGCTTCTGTTTTTGTTCCTGATTTATAGCATCTGCAGTTCTTTTGGTTTTTATTTGGCAATAAGGTTAGCCTTGTTGATTTTTTTCTTAAGAAAAGAGTGCTTATAATTAAAGATTGTATGCCTAGTTATAAATAATAGAAATGAATGTCAGGGGATTTCATGTGTATTGTTTTCTCATCATCTTGTTGCTTAGTTAGGAATGCATTCTTTTCTTCTTTTCCCTTTCATTCTCTTACTGTACAACTTGCACTGATGATAACCTAATTAAGACCACAGACTTGCCCCAAAATAAGCTTCATGTATTTGTTGCATTTTAAAGATCCTTTTTAGACATCTAGCTATTCTAAAAAGTGATCAGTTTTCTTAAATGCAAGAGTTGATGTAGTTTAGCAGCTCTGAAGTTCTGAAAATGAGTTCTATTGTTTCATAATCAAACATTATTTTTTGTACATTATCTTCAGGGTCCACACATCGCTTCAGTGACATTGGCTGCTTATGAATGTAACTCTGTGAATTTCCCGGAACCTCCATACCCAGATAAAATAATCTGTCCAGATGAGAAGTTGGAAGAGACAATCTCACTATGGGCCATTATTTCCAAAGTCAGGCTGGAGGCCTGCATGTGGGTAAGACTCCCATCATCTAATTTACTTCTCAATTTTATTGGTGTCTTGTATCAGTGTGTAATATTAAAATACACTCCTTTTTAAGGAAAAGTGTATAACTGGGGTAGGAGATTGGGGTGCAGGATTGGGTATATGACAAAAGAACAATGAGATTGGGTTAAGAGATTGGATTAGGGATTATGAAATTGGGGATGAGAGATTGGGGTAGGGGTATATGAAGTGCGGAATTCGAATTGGGGTGTTGGATAGGGGATAGTGGTTTGGAAGTAGACTTATGAAAACAGATGGAGAGTGGAAATAATTCGATGTGCTTTTTTGATCAAAGGGCCTGATAGACCCTTTGGATAGGAGGCTGCTCAGGTCCAGAGTATTGGAGGGGATCCAGAATAGCATAGGGAGGAATTTCTGCAGGACAGAGGAAGCTAACCTTTTGGGAGTGGGTACATTTAACTTTTTCTGTCTTTGCAGGGGGAGGCAATGTGTCAGTGAGCAAATTTCAGAATGCCTCAGAATGAAGTGATAACCCATTAGAACAGAAATGAGAGGAATTTCTTCAGCCAGAGGGTAGTAGAACTCATTGCCACAGAAGGCTGTGGAAGCCAAGTAATTGAATATATTTAAAACAGTGATAGTTAGGTTCTCCTGCATATTGTATTGTATGCAGGAGAAGGAGAAGGCAGGAGAATAGAATTGAAAAACACATCAGTTGAATGGCTGAGCACACTGGATGGGTTGAATTGCCTAATTCTGCTTCTGTATCATATGGGCAAAGTTGTGACAACCATGAATGTCTTAAACAAAATAATTCAAAAGCAATAAATTGGCTATTTAAATGAGTAATTGATTGAAATAACCTTTTCAATAAGTGCCAAGTAGTACAGCTTAACAATAAGACCAAGTTGTTTTTGGTTAAGAAAGCATGCTAGTGAGAAAAAAGATCAGCCCCAACTCATGATCACTGGGAAAGGGGATGGTGACTGGGGCTGAGCTAAGGGGTTAAGTTTAATGCTGATCTTGGGTTGTCTCCTGGTGGAGCCACTCCAAGCAGGCTTTAGCGTAATTCAAAGGAAAATGGTGGTCAGAAGTGAGTTGACTCTTAGCCTGCGGTTTCCTCCTTTCGCAGCCTGCTTCCTTCCATTGACTCAGTCTAGACTTCCTGCTGACTTGGGAAAGCAGCCAACATAAGCAAAGACCCCTCCCGCCCTGGTTGTACTGTCCTTCACCCTCCTCCATCGGGCAGAAGATACAAAAGTTTGAAAACGTACTAACAGATTCAAGAACAGCTTCTTCCCCACTAATCAGACTCATGAATGGACCTCTCAGATACATGGAGTTGATCTTTCTCTGCACCTTCTTTTGTTGTTGTACCATTATATTCTGCATTCTGTTCTGTTACCCTGCTGTACTTATGTGAGGAATGATTTGTCTGGTTAACTTGCAATACAATACTTTTTATTGATCTTGGTATGTGACAATAGTAAATCAAATCAGATATCTCCTTTCCCTCTCCCACACTTTTATTGCTTTACCTCTTTCTGTCTCTCCCTTTTTCTGTATATCCCTTGCAGCTTGCAACCTCCTGCCTGACCCCTCTAAATCTGTCTGTCTTATTTTGCCCCTTTTAAATCTAAGGAAATACATAATGGGGTTTGGCGCTCCAGAGTTTCCACCAGAATGAATTTTGCATGGAAATGAAAGTGGCCATGTTTTTCTTTCTGGAGAAACTTAAATGCTGTTTGGTAAAAGGCGATTTAACAAAAATGAAAGAATGCGTAGTGGGAGCAACCAGGTGGTCAGACTGTCATCTCTGTCTTCCTCACACCACTCACTGCCATGGTCTAATTTGCAGTTCATTCCGCCATCTGACTCTGATTGCATTCTCCTCGTGGTGCAATCATGTCCTTCGCCTCCTTGCCCCAAGCCAAAGTCTCCCTGAAAGCCGCCTAGTTGCAGACCTGGCCAGATTACTCACCTTCACAGCTCCATGCCTCTGGCTGCTTGCTGCTCCTCCAATGACAGAAGAGTTCTCCCTCACATTTGCTGCTGATAGGCTCCTTGGTAATTCCTGCAATAGCAGAGAAGCAAAAGAAAGGTCCCATGATTTGACGAACAGCTCCATGTAAAATCCATTACTAATACTTGTGTTTGAAACGTCACCTTCAAATTAAAATGAAAATTCTAAAAACAATAAACTTTGTCATTTCTTTTCCTGGTCAATGTCCTATACATGTAAGGCTATGTATTTAGCTATTGGAATCTCTTGAATGAACATTGGTGAGGCCACTTTTGGAACTGTGTACAGTTCTGGTCACCCTTCTATAGGAAGGATGTCGTTAAACTTGAGAGGGTGCAGAAAATATTTACAAGGATGTTGCTGGGACTGGAAGGTTTAATCTCTAGGGAGAGGCTGAATAGGCTGGGGCATTTTATTTTACCCCTGAAGTTTTGGAAACTGAGGGGTAAACTTGTAGATGTTTATAAAATCATGAGGTGTGAATAGCCAAGATAATTTTTTCCAGGATGGGGAAAGTCCAATGCTGGAGAACATAGGTTTAAAGTGAGAGGGAAAAGATTTAAAAAGGACCTGAAGGGTAACTTTTTCACAGAGGGTGGTGTGTGTATGGAATGAGCTGCGAGAGGAAATGGTGGAGGTGGATACAATTACAACATTTAAAAGGCATCCAGACTGGTACATGAATAGGAAGGGGTTTAAAGGGATATGGGCTAAATGCTGGCAAATGGGGCTAGGTCAGATTGGGATGACTGGTTGACACAGATGAATTGGACTGAAGAGTGTGTTTCCATACTGTGTGACTGTGACTTAGAAACTATAAATTCGTCTACTAGTCAAACAGAAAATAAATCGTACGAAATGCTCTGGAGGGGACTGTAGTTTGGGCAACATTTCATACATGAGACAAGTGGAAAATGGAGTATGGAATTGCTGTGTGGTTGAATTGGATAGGGAGAAGAGAGTGTCAAAGGGCTATGAGAAAATCTAGGATAGTGAGAAAAATGTTTGGAAAGCCTTTTCAAAGACCTAAGTGTTTGCAATGGGCTGAGTGGTCTCCTGTGATGTATGATTTAACATTTAATTAAAGAGTTGAAGGGCTGCTAGGAACCTTCGACACATTGCGGTTGTTTCTAGGTTTTCTCACTTCATATGCTATTTGATCTTGGCTGATGTCATGCTCGAGCTGCAAGTGTATTCTGTACCCTGTACAAGGCATGAAAGATTGGCTAGACTCCTGCCTTGTTGTACAGCAAACTCTGCTAGAAAAATCTGCATGTGTAAAGCTGTTGAAAATGATATCAAATTGGTTCTGTAGTAATGCATATTTGACAATACTGTCTCTCTTAAATTCAAATACAAAGAATGACCATTTGGGTGAGGTACTCTAGAAAAGACTTGGGATGAGAGAAAAAACTGAGACAAAAGAAAGTAGGGTTGTGGGGAGGTGGGAAATACTGTTACCTCGTTGATTGTGAATTGCATCTTGACCAATAGCAACAGTATCCAATACAAGAAGTGAACATTCTTTGCGTGTGAATTTAAATGGTGGGTATTGGCAGGCTACTTAACCATGCTGGCTGCTACAACTAAGGCTATTCCTGTCTGCATGCTTCCCTCAACCAAGGAATGTTTGAACTTTGAAAGTGCTGGAAATACGCAGCAAGAGTCAGTTTTGAAGAAGTCATTTTTGACTCAAGATATTAACTCTTTCTTTCCTCAGATGCTGCCAGGTTTGCTAATTATTTCCAGCGCTTTGTTTTTATTACAGATTCCCAGCATACACAATATTTTACTTTTAATATAAAAGCATAAACTCTAGTTGAAGTTTAGTTTTCTTGTTTGATGTGAATGAGATTAATACCACCAGCCCCACTAAGTTTGGGTAACTCTGCATAGGACATGGATCAAGTTTGGATCTAAATTTTTTTTTTTCCATATAGTTCAGGATGGATGAGATAATGTCCATTTTATGCTCGCTTTATTTTATGCATGTAAAAGATAGTGTATCATCATTCGAGGATGAGCAGGGGATGACCTGTAGTGTTCTGAGCAACATTCTTCTTTAACTGAACACAATCAAAAACGGATTTAGTTAAGACTAGTCTTTTTATTTATCCTTTCATAGGATGTCGGTGTAACTGGCTAGTTCAGCATTAATTCCCCATCCCTAACTGCCAATGTGAAGGTGATGGTGTTCCCATAAAACTGCTGTCCTTGTTCTTCCAGATGTTAATGGTTGTGGACTTGGACGGAGCTGTTGAGGGAGCCATGGAGAGTTTTTTTGATGCATTGTGTCAATGGTATACATTGCAGCAACTATGCAGGTTTTGGTGGAGAAAGTGGATAGTTAAGGTTTTGGCTGGGTTCTTAATCAAGTGGGTTACTTTGTCTTTTGGTGTTCAATTTTTTGACTGCATGGATGAGCACAGCTCAAAATACAAGTGGAGAGAATCCTATTCCATCACATTTGTAACTGTAGATGTCACTTACCACTTATCAGCCCAAGCCTGAATTTTGTCTACGTTCTGTCAATTTCTTGTTGCGTGTTGGCACAGATTGAATGAATGAATGAACAATTTTATTGTCACACATACCTAGAAAGGTACACTGAAAAGTGTTTTGTTGCCACAATCTGGTACCATTTTGAGTTGCCAAACGAGTAAAAAGAAATTACTTAAATACAGCCCATCTTCTTGGGCCTCGAACGTGGCCCCTGTGCTTCTGTAAGGTGTTCTGGCCCTCCAGGAGTCCCTGCTCCAGGTACAGCAGCAATGACACTGATGCCCCAGGAGGCCACGCCAGCACCTGCTAAGAGTCCCTGCTCCAGGTCTTTCGCAGCAAGGAATCCCCTTTCGAGGCACCACCTCTGCCAAGAAACCCCGCTCCAGGTCCACCGCCATCAGGAGTCCCCACTCCAAGCACTGTCGCTGCTGCCAGGAGACCCGATACATGCTGCAGCTGCTGCCACGCCATCATCGCTCCAGACTCCAGATGAAGAAAGAACAAAAAAAGTCAAAATAGAAAAAGGAAAGAAAAGGATGCTGCTGGCTTGGAGCAGATGAACCCAAACACTACATGCCATGCCAGTGCTGCCATCTTGAAAAATGTCTGCTTCAGTATCTAAAGAGTTTGGAATAGATCGTCGTAGAATCCTACAGTGTAGAAGCAGACCAATAGGCTCATTGACTCCACACTGACCCTCTGAAGAGCATCTCACCCAGACCCAACCCCCTACCGTATCCCCATAACCTATTCAAAAATGCTTACTTTGGGCTCAACCAGGATCACGTAATTTCAGTCTCCATTGTCCACGCATTGACAAAATGACTAAATACCAGAATTGTGATAAGAAGAATGGCTATTGTTGATGTCAAGATGACATTTGATCAAGGATGCAATCAAGGAGCAGAAGCAAGTTGAAGTCAAGTGATAATCAGAAGTGAATTCTGAAGTTGTACCCAGCAGATAGGAAGACCATTATTATTGAAGGGTAATCATCTCATCCGCAGACACTCATCCAGGGGTTACTCGGGTTAAGACTGAGGGGTTGGTGATAATGGTTTCATGTGTAGATGAGAATGTTTGTGAAACCTCCTTGTCTGATTCGCTGTTTAATTGTCTTCCACCATTCACAAGTTGGTGTGGAGGGACTGCAGAGCTTTAATCAGCTAGTTGTGTGACTAATAGAGGGGGGGGGGGGGGGGGGGGGGGGGGGGGGGAGGCGATGGTCTAGTGGTATGGTCGCTGAACTGTTAATCCAAAGACCTAGGTAATGTTTTGGGGATGCAGGTTCTAATCCTGTCATGGCAGATGATGAACTTTGAATTTAACAAAAAAAATCTGGAATTAAGAGTCTAATGATGACCATGAAACTATTGCAATTGTCAGGAAAAGCCCATCTGGTTCACTAATGTCCTTTAGGAAGGAAATCGCCATCCTTACCTGGTCTGGTCTCCATGTGACTCCACACCCACAGCAATGTGGTTGACTCTTAACTGCCCTCTCGGCAATTAGGGATGGGCAATAAATGCTGGCCCAGTTAGTGATACCCTCATCCTGTGAATAAATATAGGAAAAAAATTGGCTGTGTATTGTTATGACCTACTGTGAAAGTGTGCTGATTCTCCAACCTCGGTACAACTGGGATTTTCACAAAATTTAATAACTTTATCAAAGTTCCTAATTTACCTATAAAGGTTAACAGAAAACATATATTCTAGGTTTCTGGACTTAACAAGGACTGCTAATTATTGCAAATAGATATAATCTAATCACAAGTAATCAGCTATGATTCATCAATAAATATCTCTACTAGTTAAAGCCTTGACTCCTTAAAGCTCATGCACATACAGACAAATATATTGATGAAAGTAATGAACTGGGGAAACAAACTTCAGTCATATCAGTCCACAGTTTTAGATGAAATGTTCCTTTAGCTTCCCAAAACCTTCTGTTCTTTGATCTCCATTGTTCAGGTTCCTTACTTCTTTACAGAAGCACGAGGTGATTGATACAAAGCCTTTTAGTTACGAGTTAAAGACAATAGCTTACAAACAACACCACCTTCCGGTCGTGACCCACTTTAACTCCGCCTCCCACTCCCTGGGTGACGTGTCCATCCTGGGCTTCCTCCAGTGTCACAATGACGCCACCCGCAAACTGGAGGAGCAGCACCTCATATTCCACCTCGGGAGCCTACGGTCCAATGGCCTAAATGTGGATTTTACCATTTTCAAAATCTCCCCACCCCTGGCCTCATCCCATGACCAATCTTCTCTCTCATCCCCACCTCTTTTTGACCTGACACAACCTGTCCATCTTCTCTCCTACCTATCTGCTCCTCCCACCTCACTGACCAATTCCCACTACTCCCTACCTGCACTCAGCTATCACCATCCCACCTACCTTCCCCAGCCCCACCCCTCCTCTCTCTCTCTATTTCTGAGCTTCCTTCCCCCTCCCCATTTCTGAAGAAGGGTCCCAACCAGAAACATCAACTTTCCCGCTCCTCTGCTGCCTGGTCTGTGTTCCTCCAACTCCACATTGTGTTATTTCTAATTCCAGCACCTGAAGTTCTTACTATCTCTGAGCTTACATTAGCTTGTGGGAGAATATAACAGACTTTCTTCAGGTACTTTTACTCTAGAGAGATAAAGACATAGATCTTGCTTCTGCCAGTTTGGAAAAGGTCTGTTACTGTATCATTTACACCCACGAGCTGTTCATCTGCCCAGGAACCAATCAGTATTTTCAAAAATGTTCAATAAGGTAGCCATGTGGTACATTTTCAGGTTGGCACACTGCAACTTAGGGAGTGCCATGGGTGCATTAGTACTGGATTGCAGTTATTTACAAAATATGCTAATGACTTAGATGAAAGAAATGAATGTATTACAACCAAGTTTGCAGATGACAGCAAAGTAGGTGAGAAGACAAGTGGTGAGGATGATACTAGGAGTTTACAGTGGGTATAGATAAGTTGAGTGGGCATAGACAAGTTGTGAGTGGGCAAAAACTTTGCAGATGGAATATAAAGTCGGAAGTTTTGAGGTTACATACTTTGGCAGGAAGAACAGAGGAGTTCAATATTATTTAAATAGGATAAGACTGCAGAAAGCTGCAGTGCAGAGGGATTTGGGAGGGATTCATGCATGAATCACAGCTAGCGTCCAAGTACAGTAGGTAAGAGGGAAGGTGAGTTCACTTGGCTTTTATTTCATAGGGAATGGATTATAAAGAGGACAGTCTTGCTAAAGTTATACAAAGCACAACCACATGACACCTAGAATATTGTGAGGAGTTTTGGTCCTCATCTAAGGTAAAGAAGCAGTCCAGAGAATGTTCACTAGGTTGATCAGAGTATAGAGATATTTTCTTAGGAGGAGGGTTTGAATGGATTGTGCTTGTACTCGGAAGGTAGAACGTTGAGTGGAAACCTTGTTTTTGTGCAAAATTCTGAGGGAACTTGACACAGTAGAACGTTTAGAAGGAAGATATTCTCGGAGCAAGGGGCTGCCCATTTATCACCAAATGAGGATTTTTTTTTGCTTAAGGGTAGGTGTGGAATTCTTTACCACGGGGCTGTTGAGGCTGGTTCATTAGATGTATTCAAGGCTGAGATGGACAGGTTTTTTGATCAGTAATGAAATCTAGGATTATGGAGTTAAGACAGGAAGATGATGGATACCAGGTCAGCCTTGATCTCATTTAACGGTGGAGCAGACACAATGGCCTGAATAGCCTACTTCTGCTCTTGCATCTTATGGTAATCAGAGAGCTGTTGTCAGGCTAATGAATAAACCACTACCTAGTGGTAGCTGGATCTCACACTGCTCACATGCCCCAGTGCCACACTGTCTTGTTTCCTCGTCCAATGCTTGCAAAGCATTAATATAACAGCTCACAGATAATGTGGTTAAGAAGGCGTTTAGCGCTCTTGCCTTCGTTGTTCAGACCTTTGAGAATAGGAGTTGGTGTGTTATGTTGAGATCATACAAGTTGTTGCTGTGGTCTCATCTGGAGTACAGTGTCCGTTATTAAGCTGGAGAGGGCTTAGAAAAGATTTACCAGGATATTGCTGGGAATAGAGGGCTTGAGTAATAAGGAGAAGGTGGATGGGCTGGGATCTTTCTCACTAGAACATTGGAGATTGAGGGGTGACCTTTTATAGAGGCTTACAAAATCATGAGGGGTATAGATAAGGTGAATGGCAGGTCTCTTTTATCTAGGGTGGAGGATTTCAAGACTGAGGGTGTATTTTTAAGGTGGGTGGAGAAAGATTTAAAAAAAAAAAAAATGAGGGGCAGTTTCTTTTTTACATAGTGGTTCATGTGTTGAATGAACTTCATGGTGGTGGATGTGGATACAATTAAAATATTTATTAATAAAAAAAAAGTACATGAATAATAAATGTTTAAAGGGATATGAGCCAAGCACAGGCAGGTGGGGCGAGTTTGGGATTATGGTCAGGGTGGACTGGTTAGACTGAAGGGTCTGTTTCCATGCTGTATGACTCTATAACTAGTCAGCACAGTTCCAGCAACTTGTTTTTCAGAGTACTGTAATTCCTTGTACAGTCTTTCATTCCCATTCCAACTCAAAGTAAAGAAAATAAAACAATATGGTATTTACACTGTAATATGCTTCTCCTATTAAGTATGCTTGTATTCTTGTTTCTTCCACTGCCCCTGCCCTCCACCCTTTATTGGTTCTCACACCACCTGTTGCAGACTTGTTTGACAGATACAAGATTCAGGATTCAGGGCTTATCCAGTTTGGTATACTGAGCTACTGTTGGTGTTGGATATTGAAATCCAGTGTACATTGTGGCCTTAATACCCTTTAATGTTTCATCTAGGTGGTGTTCAGCAAGGAGGGACACTATTCCATCAGCTGAGGGAGAGCAGTGAATGGCAATTAACAGGAGATTCCCTTGCCAGTGTTTCACCTGATGACATGAGACAGCATTGGGTTTGGAATCAATGTTGAGAACTCCCAGAGCCATTGCTTTCTGAATGTATGCCATTGTGTGTCATCCCTTGTGAGATTCTCCTGTTGGTAGAGGTAGGGCAAGAGCAGGGATGGTGTTGGAGGAGTATGTGACGTTGGCTGCAAGGTATGATTTGGTCTTTTAGTCTTTTTTTTAAACTGCAGATGTGTGAGAAAGGCTGACATGAAGATATTTGGCCTCTGGGGGAATCGAGAGATTTGGGAATCAGCAGCGTAATGGAACTGTGCTCAGTTATGGTCTTGGTGAATGATGGAGCAGGTTCAAGGCATCAGTTACTACTTCTTTCTTCTTTTGTTCTTAAGTGCTCAGCATGCACTGTGCTGTATATGTCATATTGAGTTCACTGCAATGATGCATGCACATCTTTTGAAACTAGTCTATTAATTGGTGAAGAAATTAAGGCTAGGTAGGTTTTGTTTTGTGCACAAGGAATCAACTTTTAACAATTCCCACTATGCAGACCTTGCAGCAATTCCAGTCTTTTCAGTCTTGCTTAGATACAGAATAAAAGCCACAGTGTGCTATTATAATTGCCAGCTGGTTGGTCCTCTAAAGACCAAGGCCAGTCATAAAAGCAGACTTAAGTCATACCCCTAGACATCTTTCACAAAGGAAGATCACAAAATTCCCATGTGTAATTTTCAGTACTTTCAAAATTCCACCATAAAAGTGCCATTTAAGTGGCTCGAACTGCAACTGTAAACAATTCTACTTTTAGTAAAAATAATTGAGGATTAAATTAGTAATAGTGATTTGCATAAACATGACGTTTATGAACTGTGTAAATAATTGTAGTTGCATTTAACTTTGCTATATATTTCTTTTTTTAATTTCCCTAAATTTACTGCAGTTCAAAATTTGAGCTCTCTTTCTTTCTTTGATATTTCTCAACTTATTTTTAAATCTACAAAATAGTCAGTTTTATTTCTTCTCACTGTCTTTTCTTAATTTAAATATAAAATACAAGTTTTTAAATTGGAAATTGAAGTTTGACCTAATACAGGTAGGTCTGCTATAATGCATGTTTCGTTAATGTGAATTGGCTGTAACGCAATTGATGAATAGTGGACGCTCTTTGGATAACAAACTTTCTGCTGTACAGGTATAGTGATTTCCTTATGCGATTTTCTGTAACACGATTTTCTATAACGCGAGATCACACGAGCGCAGCTATTGCATTATTGGAGAACTACCTGTAGTCTTTTTTAATAATTTTTTTTTTGAAAGCAAATTTGCCAAGATGCAGTACCAGTACAATGTTTGTACATTCATATCATACACTTTTGTGAGGTTTTTTCCTCTACCTTTGCTCTACTTTAAACATTAGAATAGGAAGCTCTTTTTAAACATGGCAAGGTCCAGACTCATACAGCTGAACTAAAGTTGGCCAAGGATTTGAGTGGAAAAATTGACTGTACCTCTTTAAAAATACCAGGCTTCCCCTCAGGGATTTAATATCCATGTTTGAAGAAAGAAAATACATGCCATATATATTTGAGAATAAATTACATCCCTTCCATTAAAAGTGTCTGAGTCTTGCGTAAGATAAGGGGTCACTTCTGACCATTAAAATTCTCACCATGGTAACCAGCATGGGATCAGAAACTGAAACTACAGGGAGCGAAGACTTAACTGCAGCTGGCTGAACAGGGATGATGCTGGGAGTGAAATATGGTGTATAAATGGGTGTTGAACTGTGGATCGTCAACAGTAGATTGGAATACACTGGTTGAATTGAAAAAGCTCCGGCCCCGCGCAATGTAGTGAGAACATTGGTAGTTGCAAGTCTTGATGTCCTATTCCTTAGATTAATTGAAAGCCAAAGATCTTCACGGAAGAGATTGCAGCTTACGCATGAGTAAATATGAGAAGTGCTTTTCTTCTTAACCTTGGACATTAAGACTGGTAGGACGAGCTTAGAATTTTTAAAAGTTAATTTTTTAAATTTATTAACTTTCAAATGATCTCAGTCGTATCATCTAAAAGTGTAGTATGGAGATATACAAGGCAATTCAGTTTGGTTCTCAGAGGGAGTTAAAAGTAATAATACTCAGTGGTGCAATGTTGAGTGCATTGCCTTGAGTTTCAGCTCTGTAAGATGTAATCAAGGTCTGATTGGAAAAAAGTGTGATTGTATCAATTATTTTCTGATTTGATTTATTGTAGTCACATGTACCCAACTACAGTGAAAAGCTTTGTTTTGCGAGCTGTACAGGCAGATCATAGCAAAAAAGGACATACAGATCATAGGGCACTTGAACAGGGTGGGGGCATACAAGCTTACGGCTGCACAGAAAATGCACAAAGCAAGATGAACATTAACTGAAGTTACAGTTCTAAATTCTGACATCCAGAATTCTTCTTGGATTCAGGCAGTACATTGTGTTGGAGCTCCCATGTGCAACGTTAGTGTAGGTATCAGCTTAGTCTGCAATGAATTCTTAGTTTTGCAGTACTTCTCGTGAAGGGATCAGACTGGTGAGGAGGAGAAAAAAAAACCCAAATCAGATTTTTATGTGACTGTAGTCATGCACTTTTTAATGTACAAATGGTGACTTGGTCTAGAAGGCATGAGGAGAAAATCTTCAGATATGGCAGTTGTATTCAACAACAAGCCTTGGGTCAGGATTATTGCTTTCCTTATTGACACACACATTTGCTTCTTGTCTAACGAGAGGCTTTTTTTCCCTTCATGAAAAAATAGGTGCTTCTTTGCCTTTTAAATTTTCATGTTTGTGAACACTGAGCTCAATTCGAAGTGTATTGCTGGTCAGACAGCATCCGAGGAGCAGGGAAGTCAACATTTTGGGCCGAAACCCATTGTCAGTTCTGGGAGGGGGAGGGGAGCCCAGAAATAAATAGAGGGGGGATTGGTAGGTGGGATGGAGATAGGTGGATGCAGGTAGGGAGTTATCGTGGTTGGTCAGTGAGAAGGGTGGAGCAGATAGGTGAGTTGGTAGATTGCCAGGTTGGGGGTGGGGAGATTTTGAAGCTGGTGAAGCCAATATTCAGGCCATTGGGCTATAAGCTCCCAAGGTGAAATATCAGGTGATATTTCTCCAGTTTACGTTTGGTCCCACTTTGACAGTGGACAAGGCCCAGGTTGGGCATGTCACCAGGGGGAGGGGCAGTTAAAGTGGATGGCAACTGGAAGGTTGGGTTGGTTGATGCACGCAGAGCGCAGGTCCTTCATGAACCGGTCCCCGAGTCTGTGTTTAGTCTCCCTGATGTAGGGGAGACCACATCGGGAGCAATGGATAGAGTAGATGAGGTGTTGGATTTGGAAGGATTGTTTGGGGCCTTGGACAGAAGTGAGAGGGGAGGTGTAGGGGCAGGTGTAGCACCTCCTGTGGTTGCAGGGAAAAGGTACAGGGGTGGTCGAGGGGTTGGTGGAGAGTGTGGAGCTGACGAGGGAGTTGTGGAGTTAAATGGTTCTTGTGGAAAGCGGACGGGGTGGGGAGGGAAATATCTTTTTGATTCTAGGTGGCAAAAATGTCAGAGGATAATGCAACCACAATAACCCCCGACCTGCATCATCATCTTCAAAACCTCTCCACCCCCAACCTGGCAATCTTCCAACACTCATTATCTGCTCTCCCTTCCCACTGGCCAACCACAATAACCCCCTACCCGCACCCACCTATTTGCACCCCACTCCCCACTCCCGCCTCCCCCCACCCAGTCCTGACGAAGGATTTTGATGCCCAAAATGTTGCTTTCCCTGCTCCTCGGATGCTGTCTGACCTGCTGTTCTTCTCCAGCTCCACTTTTATTGACTCTAGCTTCCAGCATCTGCAGTCCTTACTGTCTCCAAGTCAATGTATACTGCAGTGTAAATCTGAAGTCTGTGCTTCCTTTCAAGTTTCTACTGTTATGAATTTCTGTTTCTATTTATAATGACAAGTGTTGCAGTAAATTTAACACTAGTTGTATCCCCTGCAAATTTTGGTACGTCTATGCCTTTTCTCGGGAGTAAACAATTACAGTATGATAAGTTTGTGAATTTTCATTGCAGACTCAGTGCCTCAATAGCCTCTAGAAAAATGTATGAGAACAAAATTACTCTGAAATGCAGTCTACTCTGCATGCCATGGCCCAATACCTCCTCTGTTATTCACTCCATATGACCTGAAGGGTATACTGATGCTTGATTTCCTATGTGCAACACTATTGGAGGTTGCTTCGTAATAGGAAAAATAGGAATTAGCGCCAGCAAGTCTGGGAGGGTAAATGATGATCAACGTGAAGGAGAGACCAGAGTTTTTGATCCGTTTTGAACCGGGGGTTTCTTAGAGAATCTGCTTGGCTGTTAATGTTACAGCATGAAGGTTTGAAAGCTACCTGCCTAACATCCCGTTATCAGCTATTGGAAGTTCATAAAATAGAAACTAGGGTAAAAGTATTACTGAGACTTCCTCAGGGTGAAGTGAAAAAGTGGCACTGATCAATGGTGTCATCAGAAAAGAAATCATGTATGCCTGTAGAACAACACACCGTGAAAACTGCTCAAGTAATCTGGACAGTTTTTTGTTACTTGAATTTATTTTTTAACTGTTTGTTTACCTGTCTGTCTTTTGTGTGAATGGAGCTGACAACGAAGGTTATTGGGTTTAAAATATAGGCAATAATTAGATTATTTGGTTCTTTAATTTTGCTCTGCAAGAGTTACCAGATTGTTATTAAATTGCTCAGTCTTTTGTTTAGATGTCCGTGTCTGAAATTGATTATTCACAAAGTCTGGTTAGGAAGCATTGGAACAAATTCTGAGGGCTTTTGAATGTTTTAATTCTACTGTATTGTGAATATAGATAAAGGGAGGCTAATTTGATTTGACTATCTGTCTCTGTGTCATAGCAGTAGGTATGTAGGAATTTGTACGTTATGTTGTACCTTTTTTAAAAAATGGGATCATGGAGGCAGCCAAACTCTGCTGCCACCCCCATGGCAACAGCCTGACCAATTAGAATCTTCTTGTTTGGTCTGAGAATTAAAATTGACGGTTAACAGTTCCACGGCATCTCCATGCTGATGATGGCCCAACCAGTCAACACTGTCTCTTCTGCTGTATAAAATTGTCTTTTTTTTTAAGTCTGTTTCTTGTGCCCTAGCTCTGAAGCGTGCAAGACCAAAAGCGTTAACTTCTAGTCTCCTCTTAGCAATATTTAACTTCTGAATTTTCTTTGCGACGCAGATGGAAAACATTGAAACTAACTAAGGAACAAAGTGTTTACATTTAACGAAGGTGTTTTATGACCTCAGGATGTCCCAAATCACATAGGAATTAAGTATTTTTTAAAAAATACTATAGTTGCTGGTGTAATATAGGAAATGTAACTGCTAACTGTTGTCTGTGCCATGTTGCTCCAAACAATGTGATAATGACCAGATAATCTCTCTCTTTCTCAGTTATGCTGATTGATCAATATTAAAAAGGGCACTCTGTTTGAAATATTGCTTTGGATCTTTGAGAGAGCAGGTGGGACCTTGATTTACTGGTTCAGCTGAATCTAGGCACGCCTAATAGAGCAGTATCCTACCGACTCCCACAGCTACCTAGAACACACCTCCTGTCACCCACCTTCCTGCAAAAAGCCATCCCCTATTCCCAATTCCTTCGCCTCCGCCGCATCTGCTCCCGAGATGAGGCATTCCACTCCCAGACATCCTGGATGTCATCCTCCTCGTTTTTCAAGGACTGCAACTTCCCCTCCACAGTGGTCAAAAATGCCCTCGACTGTGTCTCTCACATTTCCCGCAACTCATCCCTCACACCCCCTACCCACAATAACAACCAAAACAGAATCCCCCTCGTCCTCGCGTACCACCCCACCAACCTCCAGATCCAACGCATCATCCTCCGACACTTATCAATCTGCAATCTGACCCCACTACCAAAGACATTTTTCCCTCCCCACCCTTATCTGCTTTCCGGAGGGACCATTCTCTCCGTGACTGCTTTGTCCGCTCCACACTCCCCTCCAGCCCCACCGCCCCCGGCACTTTTGCCTGCAACTGCAGCAAGTGCTACACCTGCCCCTACACCTCCCACCTCCACGCGCACCC
>NC_063357.1:5642799-5645207 GCF_021869965.1 Rhincodon typus | reverse complement strand
CCCCCCCCCCCCCCCCCCCCCCAATCCCAGGCCCTAAGACCTTCCACATCAAGCAGATGTTCACCTGCACATATGCTAATGTGGTATACTGTATCCGCTGTTCCCGTTGTGGCCTCCTCTACATCGGGGAGACCAAGCGGAGGCTTGGGGACCGCTTTGCGAAACACCTACGCTCAGTTCGCAACTAACAACTACACCTCGCAGTTGTGAACCATTTCAACTCCCCCTCCCACTCCTTGGATGACATGTCCATCCTGGGCCTCCTGCATTGCCACAATGATGCCACCCGAAAGCTGCAGGAACAGCATCTCATATTTCGCTTAGGAACCCTGCAGCCCAAGGGTATCCATGTGGACTTCACAAGCTTCAAAATCTCCCCTCCCCCTACCACATCCCAAAACCAGCCCAGCTCATCCCTGCCTCCCTAACCATTTCTCCCACCTTAAGCCCCACCCCCATCTCCTACCCACTAACCTCATCCCGCCTCCTTGTTCTGTCCGTCCTCCCTGGACCGACCTATCCCCTCCCTAACTCCCCTCCTACATTCACCTTTACTAGCTCCAACCCCACCTCTTTGACCTGTCTGTCTCCTCTCCACCTATCTTCTCCTTTATCCATCTTCTATCCGCCTCCCCCTCTCCCTATTTATTTCAGAATCCCCTTCCCCTCCCCCATTTCTGAAGAAGGGTCTCGACCCGAAACGTCAGCTTTCCTGCTCCTCTGCTGCTTGGCCTGCTGTGTTCATCCAGCTCTACACCTTGTTACGTCAGTATCCTTTTGTACTTCACTTGAGTGTCAGCCTGGATTGCGTGCTCAAGTCTCCGCAGTTAGTCTTGAATCTTGATCCTTCTGACTCGGATGAGAGTGCTACCAGCTGAACCACTGCTAACTCTGAATGATTTAAGTAGTTTGTTTTATTGACGAACAAGGATGCTTTATTTTAAAATACAATGAGCCAATTGGCAGAGACATCATTTAGTTGCATTTAGAAATGCTTAATTTGCAAAAGTAATTTAAATTTTCCATTTTTCAAGAAAATTCATCATTGTTTAAAGGCCAAATTAATCTCTGTTTTACCTCACAATGAGTAAACATTTCGGTTTGAAAAGTTGCCAATCCATTGCTTTCTACTGAACACCCTCAATATCCTATTTGGTTTGAATTTGTGTAATGAATCAGTTACTGACGCACTTAATGTTTTCATTTATGTCTCCCTAGTTTCTGTTGTGCAACTTGATTCATGTGATCTCTGGGGCTGGTTTAGATTATTCAAGGGGGATTGCGAAGAAGTTTCAAGTTTATTTTTTTCCCTTTATTGGCACTTTATTCACACTTTATTCACACTTGCAGTTGAGAGAGGCAAAAGCATGACTGCAGAGCTAGGAAGTGTCTGGTTGTGATACTCCAGTTCTTGTGGGCCAGTAGCCAGGCTTGATGAGCCAGCAGACCTTTTCCTTCCTGCCAATTTTGTATTTCGTATCAATGGACATGGAGTAAACACCCAGTTTGCAGTCTACTGATACAGTTTGACAGATTTATTTTAATTATTTGAGCTATAGAGTTTAACAACTAGATTAAGCAAACAAAAATTGCACAGTTGCAAACCTTACCTGGAAATGTTCTATTATCTACTTCCATCATTGGTTGCTCTTAGAACCATTGTGACCCTATCTTCATGTCTTTAACCAAAACTACTAGATTTTACCACCTCCCTTTTTGCATTTCTCTTTGTGCTTTCATTGTCTACCACAACTGGATGTTTCCATTTTGTCCATCCTCTTTAATCTTGGCTCATGTTTTCTATCCTGCAAAGGTTCTGACGTTATTTTCTGTACCTTACTGTTTACCTTGGGAGTACACTAATTGCATTCTTGTAAAGTGAGCCGCTGGAATAGACAAACCTTTCACCCTTTATGACTGTTTCATATTCAATGTAGTTTTTATAACCGGTACATTTCAACAACAAAACCCTAGCATGACTGCTTTTAATGCAGTTTAAAACATAGTATTAACTCCACTAAATCACAACCTGTTTAGTTTTGTCTTGAGGGATATGTTTAGTCATGGCAGGTCAAAAAGGAACAATCTTGCTAGTTTGCAGTAATCACATGTAAATGATGTATCTGGGGATAAAAAACCTTGAGTTGCTAGGGAGTATTCAAGGAACTGTCTACACAGAAAGCCATGCTGGGTAGTGGTGATATCCATTTACAATGATATTTTGAAATAATTGCTATATGTACCAAAAATCCCCCTCCACGAAACTCCCTGTGAGGACTGAAAAAGGAAGTTCTGGTGCCTTCTGATAACTGTTTTGAAAAAACATAGAAATGATTATAAACAAACAAAGTACTGAATAATACAAGGTGTAGAGCTGGATGAACACAGCAGGCCAAGCAGCATCAGAG
>NC_063357.1:5619305-5642399 GCF_021869965.1 Rhincodon typus | reverse complement strand
GAGAGGTGGCAAATGGAGTTTAATGCGGAAAAGTGTGAGGTGATTCACTTTGGAAGGAGTAACAGGAATACAGAGTACTGGGCTAATGGTAAGATTCTTGGTAGTGTGGATGAGCAGAGAAATCTCGGTGTCCGTGTGCATAGATCCCTGAAAGTTGCCACCCAGGTTGATAGGGTTGTTAAGAAGGCATACGGTGTGTTAGGTTTTATTGGTAGAGGGATTGAGTTTCGGAGCCATGAGGTCATGTTGCAGCTGTACAAAACTCTGGTGCGGCCGCACTTGGAGTATTGCGTACAGTTCTGGTCACCGCATTATAGGAAGGATGTGGAAGCATTGGAAAGGGTGTAGAGGAGATTTACCAGGATGTTGCCTGGTATGGAGGGAAGGTCTTGTGAGGAAAGGCTGAGGGACTTGAGGCTGTTCTCATTAGAGAGAAGGTTAAGAGGTGACTTAATAGAGACATACAAGATGATCAGAGGATTAGATAGGGTGGACAGTGGGAGCCTTTTTCCTCGGATGGTGATGGCTAGCACAAGGGGACGTAGCTTTAAATTGAGGGGTGATAGATATTGGACAGATGTCAGAGGTAGGCTCTTTACTCAGAGTAGTAAGGGCGTGGAATGCCCTGCCTGCAACAGTAGTAGACTCGCCAACTTTAAGGGTATTTAAATGGTCATTGGATGAACATATGGATGATAATGGAATAGTGTAGGTTAGATGGGCTTCAGATTGGTTTCACAGGTCGGTGCAACATCGAGGGCCAAAGGGCCTGTACTGCGCTGTAATGTTCTATGTTCTATGTCGCCTGGTGGCCAGAACCTAGGCTCTGACAATTACATAGAAACATAGAAAATAGGCTCAAGAATTGGCCATTTGGCCCTTTTTGAGCCTGCTCCACAATTCATTTATGATCAAGGTCTATCATCCAATTCAATAACCTGTTCTGACCTTTCTCCCCCATATCTTTTGATTCCTTTATCCCCAAGTGCTCTGTCCAACACAATCTTGAAATTATACAATGTTTTGGCCTCAACTGCTTTCTGTTGCAGAGATTGCCTCTCCAGGCTATCAATTCTTTGGGAGAAGAAATTTCTCCTAATCTCGGGCATAAATGGTTTATTGTATAGCTTTAAACTCTAACCCCTGGTTTTGTTGTCAGGAACATCTATCCTGCATCTACCCTGTCTAATCCTATTAGTTTTTTTTATATTTTTGAGATCCCCCTTCATTCTTCTGACCTCCAGTGAACATTACCCTCACCAATTCAACCCCTTCTCATAAATCAGTAGACATTTGTTGCACTCCCTCTATTGCATCCTTTCTCTGGTTAGGAGATCAAAACTGCACACAACATTACAGATGAGGTCTTACCAAGGCCTAGTATAATTGCAGCAAGACATCCCTGTACCTGTACTTGATTCCCTTCACAATGAAGGCAAAAATAGCATTTAACCTTCTTTGACCCCTGTTGCACGTGCGTGCTTAGCTTCAGTGATATATGAGGACACCAGGTCTTGTTGCATATGCCCCTCTCTGTTTATAGCCATACATGTAATCCACCTTCCTGTTTTTGCTCCCAACCTGATAATCTCACATTTATCCACATTATACTGCATCTGCTATGCATTTGCCCACTCAGCTTGTCCAAATCATACTGAAGCATATCTGCATCTTCCTCACAGCTCATTCTCCTGTCCAGATTAAGAAAATTGGCAAAATTTGGTGCACAAATGTGAATAAAAATTATGGCAACCAAGTGTGGAATCAAACAATGTGTATGTGTCTTAATTTCTGATTTCTTCAAATGGTTGAGGAAGTTATAGTTCAATGTCAATGTTAACAATCCAGTCAATATCTTCAGTTAACACAGTGTCAATGTTGTGCTGCCACCAGGAGTGGGTTTCTTAGGCAGTAGTTCAATAGGTGGCCAATGATCTGAGCTGCTCCTTGTGTTCCACTTATGGCCTGTTACTTATCATCATCTCTGGCCCCTCCTCAAGTAGTTCTATGGTGTCATTGGAGACTTTGACCAAACACTGTCAAGACTGTCATTTCAGCCTTCCATCTGAACAACTCAAAGGCCAAAGGAGAACTTGGCATCTATATTGTGAAATTGTACTCCCAATTTGTTTTACAATCTGTCAAACCTTTATTGAAGTGATCTATAAAGGGATGCCTGACCAGCTGGTCTAATTATGGTGGAATTAAAGGAAGAATGCTTTGCTAACAAAAATGGAGTGAAGTGTCTATAATTCAAATAGGGCCATGGATCTTTGATCGCTTGAGTAGCAACTTGAGGCCTCAGTTTCAAGAAAGAAAAGAAACACTTGCAGTCATACAACATGTTAACAGCTTCGTCATATCCCAAAGTGTTTTACGGCCAATGAGCTACTTTAGAGGCATAGTCAGTGCAGTAGTAAATTTTTCAAGCAATTTGTGCACAGCTAGATCTATTAAATAGTCATGTGTGAGTGACCAAATATGCATTGTTGTGATGTTTAATAACTTTCCATCTAAAAGTCAATGGCTCTGACATTGATTGGTATAATACTGACCAGGCCTGTGTACATACAGTAAGTCCATAAGATATAGAAACAGAATTATGCCATTGGTCCATCAAATCTGCTCTGCCATTCAATCGTGGCAGATATGTTTCTCAACCCCATTCTTCTGCCTTCTCCCTTTCCTAATCAGGAAGTTCTCTATCTCTGTCTTAACCATGCTTAATGACTTGGTCTCCGCAGCCTTCTGTGGCAACAAATACCACAAATTCAGCACCCTCTGGCTGAAGAAATTCCTCCTCCTCTCAGTTCTAAAGGGTCATCCCTCACTCTCGGACTGCTTTTTCGGGTTCTAGTCTGTCCTACTCCAGGAAACATCTCTATGCCGCCACTATCTAGGCCTCTAAGTTTCAATCAGATCCCTCTTTATCCTTCTAAACACCATCGGATATAGACCCAGAATTCTCAACAGTAAACTCTCCATCCCCAGGCTCATTCTTGTAAACCTCCTCTGGGCTCCTTCCAAGGCCAACACACCCTTCCTTGGATATGGGGTCCAAAACTGCTCACACATGCAGTCTAACCAGAGCCTTATACAGCCTCAGCAGTACATCTCTGCTCTTGTATTCTAGCTCTCTCAAAATGAACGCTAACATTACCTTCTCTCGCTCTGCCCATCTACCTGTCCTTTCAATTGGACGCATATCCTTGGATATTTATTTCCCAGTGCTGATCCCCTTGCAGCCACGCCTCTGCCCACAACATTGTGCCAATTCCAATCTGCTATACAAGCTCATATAACTTGTTTTGTGTACTGCGCACAGTAAAGTACAACACCCTCAGTCCTGCATTGAACACCCCACTTTCTCCTATTTGTCCTCTTATCTGCTGTGCCTGAAGTTAAATTACTAACGCTTGCCATACTGTGTCCTACAATTTGTTCTGGAAAATTTTATAACCTTTCCCGAGCCATTGCCCCCTTTTAACTAGTTTAAAGTCCTTGTGACCTCAGTTTGTGCCATCAGTTTGTCTAACTTATTCCAAATGTTTCATGCATTAAGATACAAAGCCTTTAAGTTGGTTCTATTATGGAGTTTCCCACACTTTCATGGTTCCTTGGTACAATATGACATTCTGTGTCTTCCTTTTATTTTCTAATAACAATTAACCCCATCACTAACCAGTAATCCTACATTCTCATTTATGTTTGATTTAATACTGTTCCATGCAATTGAACTGACAACCCCAGTATTTAGTTTAAAGTCCTATCTACAGCCCTAGTTATATGACTTAGCACGACTGTTGTCCCAGCATGATTCAAGTAGAGCCTGTCCCATCGAAACAGCTCCCTCCTTCTCCACTATGAACTCCCCCATGAATTCGAACCCATTTCTCCTACACCAATCTTTGAACCACGTGTTTACCTCTTTAAACTTGTTGACCCTGTGCCAAGTAGCTTGTGTCTCAGTTGGTAATCTGGAGATTACCACCTTTTTTGATTCTGCTTTCTAATTTGGCCCCTAGCTACTCTCATTCCCTTTGAAGAACCTGTTTTCTCTTTTTCTACTTGTATCGTTGTTACCTATGTGTACCACGACAACTGGTTCCTTCCCTTCCTACTCCCAGTTCTTTAGATGAGATATCCTGTATCAGGGTACCAGGCAGGCAGCACAACTTTCGTTCTCCGTGGCCAGAATCGAGAGTCCCAGTGTCTATTCCCATTTCTGACTATACTATCCCTGATTATAACTGCATTTTTTTCTCCCCCCTCCTCCCCCAAAATAAAATGGCTCCCTGTACCATAGTGCTATGATCTGTTCGCTCATCCTCCCTCTAGCCCCAGCTCGTGTCTACACAGGGAGCAAGAATCTCAAACCTGTTAGACAAATTCAAGGGCTGAGGCTCCTTCAACACTATATCCTGGAATCTCTCTGCCTGCCTTGTTTGTAGTTATGCCCCTCCTGTCCCTGATGACTGACTGACTGACTTACGTACTTACGTACTTCAAGGTGGTTAATCTAAGGGATGTGACTGTGTCCTGAAATACAGCATCCAGATAACTCTCCCCTCTATAATGTATCTCCATGTTTAAAGCTCTGAGCCAGAGTTCCTCAGGCAACTAATACTTGCTACAGATGTGGTCTCTATGAACCATGATGGGGTACAACAATATGGAGGCACAGCACATTGTCTGGCCCTGCTTGTGTCTTTTATTTACTTTGTCCTTAATTTTCTTTTTGAAATTTCCTGCTGGTCTTTTAGTTTGTAATCTGTAAATATTTCTTCTATTTCCCTTCAATCTGAAAGTAACCGACAATCAAATTAACAGCTACTACCAACCAATGAACTTGCGTTTGACCTGTGATATTATTCCTTGTTTTGCATTGGCCGCCTCTCTGATCCTGTGTTTCAAGAAAAAGCTTATAAGTTGAGCCAAAAACAAGCAAAAAGTACTTCTTCCCCTCTGCAGCAGAATTCCATGCTGTATCCAAAGTCCCTGAACTGTATACTCACTCAGGCTGTGTCTCATTCCTTCATGACCAAGCAAAGTTAGAACATAGAACTGTACGGCACAGGAATGGGCCCTTTGGCCCATGATGTTGAGCTGAACACGACACCAAGTTAAACTCATCCCTTCTGTCTGCCCTTGGTCTAAATCCCCCTGTTTCTTGCATATTCTGTGCTGATTTAAAAGTCTCTCAAACGCCCCTAATGTATGTGCCTTCACCACTACACCTGGCTCCACATCCTTCTTGTAATGTGGCAATCGGAATTGAATGTAATTGTGAACACCAATGCAAAAGTTTACTCGTCATCGTCCATAATAACACTGGTGACTGATACAAAATAAACTAAACTGAACCACTGTAATTATACATACTTTTTGCATTAGTCTGAGTGTGTCCTGTTGTCTCCATTATTAGCAAACTTGACTTTGTGCTTCATCTTGTAATCTATAACATTGTGATTTCTCTAATGTTACAATTTACCAGTTATTCACAACATGTAATGATTTACAAACATTGAAGTTCTGTGCTATGAAATAATGTTTTTCATTACTTGATATTTGTGTGAGGGGTGTAATTTGTTGCTAAGTGCAAGTTCAAATGTAGCAATTAATGCATACCTGTAACACATTGTAGCTACAATTTTAGAATCCTAGAATCCGTACAGTGCAGAGAGAAGCTGTTCGGCCTATCGAGTCTGCACTGACTCTCTGAAGAGCATCCCATCCTGACCCTGCCTACCCACACAGCCTGAATATCCTGGACACAACGGGGCAATTTATCATGGCCAATCTACTGAACCTGCACATCTTTGGACTATGGGAGGAAACGAGCCCTTGGCAGAAACCCATGCAGAAATGGGGGAGAATGTGCAAATTCCACACACAGTCACCCAAGGTTACAACTGAACCTGGGTCCCTGGCGCTGTGAGCTATTAGCAGTGCTAACCACTGTGCCACTCAAATGTTCAGTTTCAAATTGACAGGGTACGTGTGAAAAGGTTGTTTCTCCCTTGTCGGAGAATATAGGACCAGAGGGCAGAATCTCAGAATAAGGGTTGTCTATTTAAGAGAGAAGAGGAGGAAGTAATTCTCGGAGGATAGTAAATCTGTGGAGTTCTTTATCCCGGAGGGCTTTCGAGGCTGGATTATTAAATATATTCAAGGCTGAAATAGGCAAATTTTTAACCAGTAAGGTAATCAAGGGTTGTAGGAAAAAGGCAGTGAAGACGGGGAAAAGACAAGAAAAAGTGGGGTTGAGGATTGCCAGATCAGCCATATCTCGAGTGGCAGAGCAGTGATGTGCTGATTGGTCTACTTCTATTCATAAATCTTATGAACTTTAACAGTGCATCATTCCCTAATAGGCTGTGCTGGAGTGTCAGTTTAGATAATAAATCCAAATCCTAGAGGATGGCCTATTCCGGGACAACAGGGACAGATGTTAATACTGATTGGGTCAATTTTGTACATAATTCTATGCCAAAGTTTGTTGCTTCAATGGATCAGTGCAATGTCTGTGATAAATGGCATCAACTCTTGGTGACTCAATCTGTGTTAACACCTAAAATACTCTAAATTTGTAGAAATGTTCTTGAATGTAATTTTTTTTAAATGAACTCTTCTTTGTAACGGGGCACAACATATTGGCACTTGATGATCTGAAGATCACACATTATTCTCCAAACAGTAAATTTATGGTCTTTGACAATCTGGCTGAGGGACATTAATTGTAAACCATCTTACTCGGATTTAATGAAAAACACCCAACAGAAAAAAAAACTTTCTGTACATTGAAGATGATTTGAAAATATTCTGTTGCAGATTGTATGAATTCATAGAAGTTCTTGTTTTGTGCACAGATTACTATAGACTTGTTGTGTCTGCTGGAAACTTCTGTTCGGGTCGTCCAATTCCTGTGGGATCTGAAAGATCCTGATCATCTTCAGATTGATAACTCCCAACAGTAAAATGAGATTAATTAGACTGTGGAAGAGGGAAGAATGCCTGGGTAGAAGAGTATGGGTGTAAAAATCTGCATCTTTATACTTGTACATAGCATAAAGCTAATGTGTATTTGTACTCAGTCAGTAAAATAAATCACACTATATGCTGTATATGAAAAGCTGGATTGAATTGTTGCTGCAATCCAGAAACCACTTGAGCTGTTTCCACATGCTGCTGGTAGCCAGTAACGGCTGCAAAATGCCATATTTAGAATTTCATCCACCCAGACAAAAATTACACCTACAGCAGTGTTTTTCTAAACTTCTCTGTGTGGGGGCCTCTCCACAAATATTGACACACACCCTTATAAAGGTGGCATATTTCAAGAAACACTTGCATCCCAAGATGTTCTTGACTAGCTAAAAGGAAACAGTATATTTGTTGTATTAAGTGTCCATTAGTTTACAGCAACTGAAAGATATTAAGTCATCAAATAAGGAATTCACCAGATTGTTTGTGTGTTGTTTTTTTGCTCCAGTGGGGTATGCTTATAGATCCTAGTCTGAACTTCTGGTTGGGGAATGTTCCCTTAATGAAGAGCATCCTTTTTTTTTGTAAATATGCAGATGAAGAAATTTGATAAAGTGAAAGACAACATGGATAGTTGAGTCTCTTTCCCAGAGTGGAAATGTCAAATACTGGGGTATATACATTTAAGATGAGGAGGGATCATTTAAAGGAGACACGCAAGGCAGGTTTTCTCACCCAGAGGATGGTAGGTGCCGAACGTGCTGCCGAGGAAGTGGTAGAAGCAGATAACAGTAGCAACCGTTCAGAGGCATTTAGACACGTGAAAGGCAAGGACTAGAGGGAAAAGGACCACGTGAAGGCAGATGGGTTTAGTTCAGAATGGTATCATGGTCAGTGCAGTAATAGTGGCCAAAGGGCTTGTTTCTGTGCTGTACTGTCCTATCTATCATTAAAGTCACTCGTTTCTTTGATGTTCTCGATTATTAACCTTTGTTTGGCTTTTAAAAGCAGGTTATATAGCCCTTACAACGTTAACCTAGATTTCAGTCAGTAGTCTGGACCCTACATATGAAACAATAGTAATTATTCAAGTATTGCCTCTTCCCAACTTCGTTTTCTGATTTTCTGCTCCATTAATACTCGTGTTGGCTATAACATTGGGCAGCATGGTGGCTCAGTGGTTAGCACTGCTGTCTCACAGCGCTAGGGATCCGGGTTCAATTCCACCCTCAGGCGACTGTCTGTGTGGAGTTTGCACACAGACCTGTGTCTGTGGGTTTGCTCCGGGTGCACTGATTTCCTCCCACAGTCCAAAGATGTGCAGGCTAAGTGGATTGCTCAATTGCCTGTAGCATTCAGGGATGTGTAGATTAGGGGATGCATCTGGGTGGAATGCTCTGAGGGTCGGTGTGACTTGTTGGGCCAAGGGGCCTGTTTCCATGCTGTAGGGATTCTATTCTATTCTATGAAAATCAGAAATTTTTAAAAATTCCACTCAGATTTTGTGAATGTCTTGCCAGTTAAAATCAATATGAATGTTAGACTTCTGTTCGATATAAAATGGAAAATATAGGAAATACGAGAATGTTGATCTGCAACTGGAAGAGAGCGTAAGACTGTAGCTAATCTATGCATTTCCAACTTTTTAAAAAAAATTTAGATCTGAAACATTTGTATATTTCCTTTATCCCTGCATTTTCGTATTTTTGTTTTCTGACATAAAATGTGTACGTACATCCTTCATGTTGGACGAGCTGAATATTTTCACAATTATTGTGAAGAAAGCTATTTTTGTTTTAGCACATATGTTTTTAAGCACATATAGAAATATATTCCTTGAATCATCAGTCTTTCTTCTTACTTGCAGGGAGCTGGCACTGCAATAGGAGAACTACCTCCCTACTTCATGGCCCGAGCAGCTCGCCTGTCAGGCACAGAAACAGATGAGGAGCTTGAGGAAATACTGGAACGTGATCAGAACGCAGAGGTGAGTTTATTTGTTGAAGGAGGGGATAGGATGGGGTAGATTTTTACTGAATGAAGTAATTGTGCAATTATCTCAATTCCAGTAACTGATTCCTGGTGTCTCAGACTGGAGTTATCAGCAGTTTAAATCTTGGGAAAGTTATTAGCTTACAGACTGTAGTTGCTTTTTATAATGCTGACTAACCAACGGTCAGAAGTGGATTGCTGCCAGGAAATGACAATTCCACCTTTAAAATGTCTTGAATTATGTTTTTATTTTAACAAGTGATAAAACTACAGATGCAAGTAGAATTTGCTTTGCTTTGCTTTCCTGTACCTGAGGTACAACCAGGATTTAAGTATTGTAGTCCATAAACGTGGAGCTGGATAAACACAGCAGGTCAGACGGCATCAGAACAGCAGTATCGTAATCTGTCTAGTTAAGTTTAATCAAAGCATGTAGATTACTTAAGTTATTTTTAGGTCAAATGTAACAATTGCAGAGTACTAAAAAGCAGTAATAATTTGTACATGTTAATCTTCTGAAAATGTCGCCATTTCTGACATTTGGAAAGTTACTGTTTAAAGAGAGGGAAAAAAACTTGTACAAGAAAGAAGCAAGATCTTCACACTGGAGAGGAAAAAATAGCTATTAATGGGATAGGAATAGCTGAAAGTAAAATCTTGTCAAATGGTTAAAAAGTAAAGTAGAATATGTTGTAAAATGCTAAACAAGTGCTCTGATAAATGAAGTGGAACCATTTTCGAGTCTAAGGCTCTGGGTCAATGCTCCTAAAAGATCTGACTATCTTTCTT
This sequence comes from Rhincodon typus, assembly GCF_021869965.1. Lineage (NCBI taxonomy): Eukaryota > Metazoa > Chordata > Chondrichthyes > Orectolobiformes > Rhincodontidae > Rhincodon > Rhincodon typus. Next base: position 5,632,634 of record NC_063357.1, on the reverse strand, counting down.
TAGTTCACGACTTTATAAACCACAGCTGAATTACACACTCATCCTCAAGTCCTTTCCTTATTTGAGACAGGCTGGATTATTTTTTTCATTGTTAAAGAATGCATCCGCAGGTCAGTTTTTAACACTGATCTACATTTTTAGTTATTAACTTAACAGATCAACAAACATTTTAGATAGGGAGTTTACGTGGAGAGTCATTGGGATATACAAAGCTTCAAATGTAATACCATGACAGAACTTTGAGTTCAAACCAAATTTATTTCAAAATGAATACAGTTTGGGAAGGGGAGAGGATTAAATGAACACATTGTTTGAGAGTTAGCTGAGATACTTGGCAGCTTTCTGGGCTGCCAGATTTTGTAATTCTAACTTAAATTGCCAGTGTGTATGTCTGTCTGGTCATTGAGATGAAATAACTTTTTTTCTGAGTAGCATGTCTGTATGGCAAGTTTTAATTGATACCTTTGTTAATTAGTACAATGTGTCATCTTGAACCTTTTCTGGGTGCTTCTCATCCACAGAATCCAGGTATATTTTTTAACACACAAGCTAGTTGCATTCCATAACACGAGGTTTCCTCTGTAATGATGACAATAGCCACTTGACAGAAGTTTTATAGAAACTTTTGAGTCAATTCACTGACCTGACATTATGAAGAAATGCCAAGACTGCTTAAATGAAGAATGACAGCACTGACTAAACCAGGTGACAAATGCCTTTCTCTTTTCCTGATATCCTATAACCATACTCTAAAGGAAAGTCCAGTCTGACAGTTACCCATTTATTTGGTGGCTTTTATGTCTCGAACAGGAGTGCATGGGCAGTGCTCCTCAGCTGTAACTAGTCTAGTTCTGTATTGAAATGCAAGGAATTATTATTTTTTCTGAATGTAATAAAGCTCTTCAGTGAATGAAATATTCATACCGCACCTCCCAACATGTATGTATTGTGTCAATGAACACATTTTCAACCCATCAAAACTGTTAGAATTCACCACTCTTCATCTTCCATGTTGGTTAGGCTCCAGGTCTGGGGAAGAGAAAAATATAGGCTATATACAAACTATATCTAAGGAAAGATACACTAGCATTTGAGACAACTCAGAGAAGGTTCACATCGGTTGCAAGTGCTGGAAGTTGGATTTGAAAGTTAAGTGGTTTTTGTTATTTTGGTTTGCTGGTTCTGTTGTCTTTGACCAGCACAGCTGAAGAGCATTTTTCTGTGCGGCAGACCTCGGTGCCTCTAGGACTAGGCTGATATGAGATTTGGAGAACGAGAGACAAATTATTGAAATATACAAGATTTTAGGGGACTTGATACGGTAGATGTGGAAAGATTGTGGTAGAAATGAGGACCAGAGGTCATAACTTCAGAATAAGGAGTCTCCACAATTAAGGTACAGATGAGGAATTTCATCTGAGGGTTGTGAATCTGTGAAGTTCTTTGCCTCAGTTCCTCTGCATTAGTGTCATTAATTATGTTAATTATTTTAATCAGTGTGGGAATGAAAGGTTATGGAGAAAAGGCAGGACAGTAGAGTTGAGAATTATCCAATCAGCAATGATCTCATTTAATGGCAGAGCAAGCTCGATGAACTAAATGGCCTATGCTGCTCCTACATCTTATGGTCTTGTTTTACTTTCTTGAGAGTTGAGAGTTCCAGAACATGTGGGAACATAAAGTGTATGGGGATCAGGATGGAAATTACCTTTCAGATATTGCTGAGCCTTTTGTCATTTGTTCGTAGGATGTGGGTGTCCTTGGCAAGGGCAGTGTGAATTGTCCATCTCTAATTTCTTTGGAGTTTGGCTGATGGGAAAAGGATTTGAAAAGCAGTGATGATTCAACCACCAGCACGACTCTGCTGAGATTTGGAGTTTAGATAGTGTGAATTTTCAATTGGAACTGATCCTGATTTTTGATATCTCAACAGATCTTATTGATGCTTTCGTTCCTATAACAACTGAAAACAGTTTTTCAGCAATTAAAATGTACATTGTCAATGATTTTCACGATTCTTTTAGATTTTTTTTGAATCACCTGCATCCAGCCCAAAGTTGACCACAGCCAGCTTTTGCTGTGAACTGGTATCCAGAATGGAATTTAGTTAAGACTGCCTGTACTCTCCAAGACCTTTAGGACTGGCTACTTGTATTCCACACCCTCCTAAAATATTAGCTCCTGGACTGTAGTTTGTTGGAACCAAATGGAGGCAATGCCCTCATGGATATTATTGCTGGACTGTTAATCCAGAGACCCAGGTAATGTTCTAGGGGCATAGGTTCGAATCCTGCCACGGCAGATGGTGGAATTTGGATTCAATAAAATATCTGAAATTTACAGTCTCATGATGACCATGAATCCATTGCCGATTATCTGAAAACCCATCTGGTTCACTCATGTCCTTTAGGGAAGGAAATTGCCATCCATACTTTGTCTGGCCTACATGTGACACCAGACCCTCAGCAATGTGGTTGACTCATAACTGCCCTCTGGGTAATTAGGGATGGGCAATAAATGCTGGCCTAGCCAGTGATGCCCTCAACCCATGAATGAATAAAGGAAAAAATAATACTGGGTGTGCTCTGTTGTATCATAGAGTGGCCAATCTGCATATGTCAACCTAGACTGAGTAGCACCAAGTTACTTGATTATGGGTTATCATTGACCAGCCTAGGACTAACTTCCTATGCAGTCGAGCTTCAAACAGGTTTCCTGATGGTAATGGAAAGTAGAAACCATTCTGATTGTGTTCCTTCCCACAAAATTTTGTCAGAACAAACTGTTTCACCCAATATTTGCTACAGGTGAGCCAGATTATTGATAAAAACCAAAGGAGAAAATCTGGAATGTTGTGTCCAATGGGTAGATCACATTTTAATGACTGCCTTAACTTGTTTGAGGTATAATTGGAGCTCAGTAACCAATGTTTCTGACAAGTTAGAGCTTTCCTTTTTGTTATTAAAAAGAAGACTTGCCCAAACAACTTCAGGAAGGGGTGTTTCCTTTTTGGTTTTGCATGCAGTCGTAAAATGAGTATGTTTTAGGTGTTCTTCATTATAGGTTACCTTTGCATAGACCCAAGGGATTAAATTACTCATCTGGCTACTGCATGTTGTGTTAAGATTATGCATAATGGGTTTTGCCCGTTATGTTGAGATGAACAATGAAACGTTCACAAAATGACTAAAACCCAAAAGCATACATGTGGCACTGATACTGTCGTATCTTGTATGAGTCAGGGTTCTTAAAATTAATTTGTGCAGATGTGATTTATGTATTTTGTTACTGCCATCAGTCCTTATTAACATTCTTCCTAGAAATGTACCTCCCAAATTTTTGATTAAGCTAGGCTATTTGTGTTTGTAAGTTAAGACGGTGAGGTCTATTTTGATGGGATTTTTGCAGCTTTGTTACTTCAGTTGATTGGGGAGGAATGATGGCAGCAAAAAGCAATGTAAATCGTATCCGCCTGTATGTTTCACCTGGAACAGGTAACCACTGGAACTTGAGGGGAAGAATCTGTGGGAAATTAATTAATTCTAAAGAAAATTATTAGAACAGAACCAGTCTGTTGCTGATATATTAGAGTGCATAAAACAGCACTTAGAAGGGAAGTATGCAGATTCCTGTTTAATTAGTCATAATCAGATGCTGTTCTAATTCAGAGATAGTAAGAACTGCCAATGCTGGAGTCAGAGATCACAGTGTGGAGCTGATGAACACAGCAGGCCAGGCAGCAACAGAGGAGCAGGAAAGCTGATGTTTCGGGTCGGACAGGGGTCCCAACTTGAAACGTCAGCTTTCCTGCTCCTCTGCTGCCTTGCCGGCTGTGTTCCCCCAGCTCCATGCTGTTCTAATTCAAGCAAGTCTTTTATAAATAATAGAAAAAAATGGAGGATTCCTGGATAGTCACAACTTGGGAGATGTGCTGACATTGAAGCCCAACCATGCCCAGAGTTGTCACAAATGTGAAAATTTGATTAAACAGCCAAATTGCCTAATTTTACCTAACTGTCTAATTCAGGTTAAGAGTATGCAGACCTAAGGTTTTCCTCATTACCAGAAACATCACTAAAACTGTTTTTAGCCAATGGCTACAAGTAAAGTTGAATTGCTAATTTATAACTTTATAACTTTACCAATTTAAAAAAGTTCCTATTCATATAAAGACAGTGACACAAAGATGAACAAGACATTAATTATATGAGTGAGGAAGAAACACTGATAGCGCCAGTTCAGACCATAGACATCAAAGAATTATTTTCTTTCGGTTTCTTTTGATTCCTTCTGACTCTTTACTGATGACAAGGGGTGTGGGTACACTGATTCGCTGGTTGTGAATTTGTTCTTTCAATATCTTGAAGGAGGTTTACCCTTTTTCCCCTTTCAGCATTGGATTTTGCAAACAGAAAATGTTACTGAAGGAAGGTGAAAAAGAGTGGCTAGCCACTGGATTTTCTTTTAGTTTTCCATCCAAAAGGGAGAGAGAGAGGACTGTGTTTTAACTTCACAATCTGGAAGTTTCTGTTATATTGTCTACACGCAAGGTTGTAGCCACCTGCCGAGGAGCCAATCAAGAGGTTGTTACTATGTGGAGCTCTCCTGAACCCACGTCAACTGATGCCAATTGAAAAGCCAATCAAATATCTATCTTTGGGCAGAATGGCTACAGATGCACACAGGTGGTGTCAATTTGTCTGGAGTTCTCACTCATTGATTCAGTTAGATGACATTGTACATATAATTCATAATGTGCTCTGGTAATTTTGTTTATAAAACTGCAAAAATCTTCTAACACAGCTTCCTTGGTTTAAAGCAGTATCTTTTTCCACTTGTAGTCCATAGTCCCGAAAAAAGTGGTCATTACGCGATGGGGAAGTGGTAAAGGAGTTAAGAGGAAAAGTGATTTTGAAAGTAGCCCCCAACACTGAGCCAAAAGTAAATTGCTGTTGATTGTGTATCCAAGTTATACATTACAGTTTCGAACTTTGTCCTGACTACCTTAAACCCTTCTCCTGTACTAATGGATTGAAAGGAAAATTATTTTATCCAACAATATTTATCAATATTGAAAAGCAGGAACTTTAGAATTGCCTGCAAATCCATGAATTTTATCATCCTAGCCTATAATATGTTTACAATTTTTTCTTGTAACTTTAAAAAACTAAATTTCAAGTTTTCCAAGTACCTCAGGCAACTAACTTTCTACCTGAGCATTTTGAATAATGTTTTGGCAACTTGTTTATTGTGTTATTACTCAAATCTTGGCTGTCAAGGAAACGACCAGAGAACATAGGAGCACGGCTTAGTGTTTCAAGCCTGCTCCGCCATTCAGTGGGATCCTGGCCACTTGTGGTCTCCGGTTCATTTTTGCATCTGGTCCCAATAACCCTTGAGTCTTTTTTCAGCAAAAATCTACTGAACTCTGTCTTGAATAGATTTAGAGACACAGCTTCCACTACCTTCTGAAAAGGAAAATTCCATACTGTAACAACCCTTTGAGAAAAAACAACTTTGCCTCATTTCTGTTTTAAAAAGGGGACTGCTTATTCTTTGCCTGCTAGTTTGCCTCCAATCAAGAGGAAATATTCTCTGGGTATCTAACCTAATGTCTCCTCAAGTACCTGTATATTTAAAATAGAAGCATTTGCATTTTTCAATGTCCGTAGGAACTATCAGTACATTAAATTGGACACCAAACATTACAACTGCTGTCAGATATACAATTGCAGTTTATCTGATTTTGTGGATGAATGGTAAATTTAATATTTCATGTCCTTTACTTTACATTCAAGGGCATCTAGACGTGGGCAATAAATACTTGCCCAGCCAGCAAAACCCATATTTCGTGAATGAATACAAGTTGCTCGAAGGAACAAGATTGAGAACAATGTCACTATGAAAGCCAGCTCCAACATGCCTGAGAAACTGAGCATTGTCTAAGTGCTACAGAAGAAAGCAAACAATTAGGGTAATCGGACCTTTACTGGTCTGGAAGTATCTCTGCTGAGTTTCTCTCCAATATCCAGAACTTACAAAATGAGATCTGTAACATATATTTGGCCCTCAAAACAGTCTGCTTCATCCATTTAAAAAGTACTTTATTTTGAAGAAAAAATTTAAGATGCTAGTATGTCAGACTAAAAAGTTGATATTCAGTACACTGTTTTGAATTGATTGAACTTCAGGACAGCATAAAGACAAATAATAATTCAAAAGAGTAGCTTTTTCTTTGTAAAATTCCAACTAATTCTACTAGAATTCACACCCAGTCCCAAATGGGCTACTGGTATAACAGTCTTTAAATTATGTACTTTCCTGCTGCCAGTCATGACAGTTTCTCAGTTCTGAGGAAGGGTCACTCAACCTGAAATGTTAACTTGATTTCTCTCCACAGATGCTGCCAGACCTGCTGAACTTTTCCAGCAATTTGTTTTTGTTTGTGACACTTTCTCTCATGCCTTTCAATGTCAAAATGACTAGTTACAACCTGTGACATTTTGCATTTAGTTTTGGCAATTCTGGACCCTTGCAAAATTTTAAATATCAGTAATGCTTAAAAATACACCTGTTGAAGCTTTTCATCTTGCCCTCCTCGGGGCTTTTCGCATGAATATAAATTTAAGGGGAAAACAAATGTTCATACTGTGTGAGAAAAGAATGTTGATTGGTTAATAAGTGGACTCTGATTGATAAATGTGTTAGCCTGATGGTTCTTGACAATTAACGGCCAGGGTGCATCATAACGTGTTATGGCAACTGCTTTTTTGAAAACCGCAAGTAACTACAGAGAGTCGTGAATGCAGCCCAGTCCATCATGCAAACTGGCCTTCGATCCATTGACTCCGTCTATACTTCCCACTGCCTTGGGAAAGCAACCAACATAATCAAAGATCCCTGCCAACCCAGTTATATTCTCTTACACCCTCTGCTATTGGGCAGAAGATGTAAAAGTTTGAATACATATTGAACAGATTCTTCCCTCTTATCAGATTTCTGAACAGACCTCAAATGTTGATGTTGATCTCTCTCTCTGCACCTTCTGTGTTCTACACACTGTTCTGCTACCCATTGCACTTTGTGTGGTGCAGTGTGCCTGTATTGCACGTATACCAACACTTTTTCACTGTATCTCCGTATGTGTTACGACAATAAATTAAGCTCAAACTCAGGTTTTTCTTAAATCTTAAAAACAGAAAGGTTGAATTCTATTGGTCAAGGCATTGCTCTGAGTAAAGAACCAGCTTTCACCTGTTCTGTTCAATTGAAACAAATGCAGGACATGTTTGTGTTCCTTCTGCCTGCAAACGAAAGAGCCTTTTATATTAATATTGTAGCATCCAATGCATGCAAATGTGCCTTAAGTCAAGCCTGATTGACAATCCTGAATTGGTTGTTCGTATAACTTATTGCCCACTCAGGATTAATGACAAACTACGCCCATGTTGCTAGTGGATAATAGCATTTTTGGAATAGCTAGCTCCATCAATTTCTGAAATGATAAGAGATACTTTATCCTTACAAGGTAATCGGAGGTATGCTGGGCACTTTTCAGGGCCAAGGTGACGGCTTTGTGGCTATTCCTGAATTTGCACAATATGCAGCAAGTAGTAATCTGATCAGAGTAGCCATTATCCAGCAGGATGGTTTTGTGCCTTATTTCAGCATCAAGCTTGAAAGGTAAACAAGTGGCTTGAGCCTTATTTATGAGATTTTTAAAGAGACCAATCTTATAATGCTTGGATCTGAAGATTCTCTACCACACGCCTACCTTCATTGAGATGTACAGCACAGAAACAGATCCTTCGGTCCAACTTTTCGATGTCGACCAGATATCCTAAATAATTCTAGTCCTACTTGCCAGCATTTGGCACATGTCCCTCTAAACTCGTCCTAGTCATGTACCATCCAGATGCTTTTTAAATGTTGCAATTGTACCAGCCTCCACCAGTTTCTCCACCAGCTTATTCCATATATGCACCACCCTCTGCATGAAAAAGTTGCCTGTCAGGTGCCTTTTAAATCTTTCCCCTCTCACCTTTAAATTTATGTCCTCTAGTTTTGGACTCATCTGCTTTGAGAAAAAGACCTTGGCTATTCACCTTATTGATGCCCATCATGAAGGATCACTAGACCCGAAACGTTAACTCTGTTTTTCCCTTCACAAATGCTGCCAGACCTGCTGAGCTTTTTCAGCAACTTTTGTTTTTGTTCCTGATTTACAGCATCTGCAGTTCTTTCGGTTTTTATGATTTTATAAACTTCTGTGAGGTCATCCGTCAGCCTCCAACACTCCAGAGAAAATAGCCCCAACCTATTCAACCTTCCCCTATAGCTCAAACCCTCCAACCCTGGCAACATCCTTGTAAATCTTTTCTGAACCCTTTCAAGTTTGACAACATGGGTGGCACGGTGACTTAGTGGTTAGCACTGCTGCCTCGCAGCACCAGGGGCCCAGGTTCAATTCCAGCCTCAGGTGACTGTCTGGAGTTTGTGTTTGGAGTTTGCAGATTCTCCCTGTGTCTGTATGGGTTTCCTCTGGGTGCTCCGGTTTCCTCCTGCTGTCCAAAGATGTGCAGGTGAGCTGGGTTGGCCGTGTTAAATTGCCCATAGTGTCTGGGGGATGTGCAGGCTAGGTGGGTTAGCCAAGGGAAAATGCAGGGTTATGGCGATGGGGTGGGTTTGAGTGGGATGCTCTTTGGAGGGTCAGTGGGATCAATGGGCTAAATGGCCTGCTTCCACACTGTAGGGATTCTATGTACATCCTTCCTATACCAGGGAGACTAGAATTGAGCGCAATATTCTAGAAGAGGCGTAACCTGTACAGCCGCAAAATGACCTCTGAATTCCTATACTCAATGTACTGACCAATAATAGCAAGCATATCAATGGCAGCCTTCACTACCTTGTCTACCTGCAACTCTGCTTTCAAGTAACTATGAACCTGCACTCCAAGGCCTCTTTGTTTGGCAATGCTTCCCAGGACGTTGCCACTTAGTTTAAGCCCTGATTTGCCCGACCATAATGCAGCAACTCACATTTATCTAAATTAAACTCCATCTGCCACTCCTTGGCACATCAGCTCATCTAATCAAGGTCCCGTTGTATTCTGAGAGAACGTTCTTCGGCTTTCCACTACACCCAATTTTAGTGTCATCTGCAAACTTGCTAACCATACCTCCTGTATTCGCATCCAAATTATTTATATAAATGACAAAAAGCAGTGAATCCAGCAGTGTACATGTTGGAGGTACTACAATTCCATGTGCTACAGGATTGGCCTTATTGGTAAATTTGTAAGTACGCTTGAGCCATTTGTTCATTGTGCAAGCTTGAAATTGAAATAGAGCATTAAAAGCTATTCTGCAGGATAATGGTTATCTGATCAGATAATTTCTCATTGTACTTTGCACAAACTCATAAATGGCCCTAAAGCTGTCATTTTTGATCCTGAAAAATTCCCCGACTACCTCAGATAAGCGATCTCAAAAGTTTGAGCAACAACTGAAGCAAGCTGTATCATGCTGCTGCAATGCAGTCGCAACAGAGGTGGTGTTCGTCACTAACAGGATACGACTTTACAGCCAGAGATGTTTTGCTTGCCTCACAAATGAGTAATGTGGTCTATGAATTTCGGTACCAGTGTAATGCCAGGTGCGAGTCTGTACTCTCCAAAGACTGAAGGTTATTTATCAAAGAGCATATCATTTCAGCCTTGTGCAGCAAATATGGCACTGTCTATACCTAAGCAGTCTGAACTTGCAAAACTGCAACGTAGTGTCTGACATTGGATCCGATTCTTCATTTGGACAACATTTGCTTTGTATTCCTCTGCGAGTATGAAGAATTGCCCTGAAAACCAACTTAGAATTGTTATTTGGGCTCACAGTGTGACACATTTGCTTACTGAAAGCTATTTACACTGATATGCAGAGTCCTGTTCTTTGCAGATGGAAAGAACATGCACATACATTGTGCCTTTTTTCAATTCAACAAAATAAATGAGTCATTTGCTGGTTTATTTTTCCGGGCCAATCAGAGTCAAACTGCCTGGTTTAAAATCTAAAGACCGTTAGCTGCCAGGCTGTCACCATTAACTAATACATCCTCCATGGCAACATTTCTACCTATCAGAGTCCACTTGCAGTATACATGCTGGTTTGTCCCTTAAATCGGTATTCTTGTGAATTGTCATGATGAGTGTCAGACAAAAATTATTGAACAAAAGTGTTTTTCAGCTGTGCTCAAGATGTGCATTACTAAATGACTACTTTAAAATTAATCATGGAATCATTCAGTCATACAGTGTAAATAGTCCCTTTGGCCCATTGAGTCTGCACTGACACAAACTACTCTAACTCTGCAGTAGACACAGTTTCCAGCACTTGGCCTGTAACCTTGACTATTACAACATTTCAAGTGCTCATCCAAGTACTTTTTAAACGTTATTTGGCTTCCTGCCTCAACTACCCTCGCAGGAAGTGCATTCCAGATTCTCACTTGCCCCTGTATGAAAACCTTTTCCTCAAATTCCTTTTAAACTTCCTGTTTTTTCACTGTAAAAGTTTCCCCACTTGTTATTGACCTTTTGACTAAGGAGAATACTGCTTTCTATTCTCCCTGTCCATGCCCCTTATGTACACCTCAATCAGATCCCCTCTCAGACATCACTACTCCAAAGAAAACCTGCGCTTATCCAGTCTCTCTCCATAGCTAAACTGCTCTATCTCAGGCAACATCCTGGTAAATCACCTCTGTATCCTCCCTAGTGCATCACATCCTTCCTGTAGCTTGATGACCAGAACTGCACACAGTACTACTGTGTAACCTAACCAAAGTCTTATACAGGTTCTGCAAAACCTGCCTGTTCTTTTAATCCATGCCAGAACTGATGAAAAACATGTGTCCCTATGTTTTTCTAACCATACTATTAACCTGTCCTGCCATCTTCAGGGATCTGTGGACAATAATCCTAAGATTCCTTTGAGCCTCCTAGTATCCTGCTGTTCATTCTGCTCCCTTGTCCTGTTACTTTTTCCAAAGTGCATCACTTCTCACTTAGAGTTAGATGCCATTTGTCACAGATCTGTCTATTTGACCAATTTGTCAGCATCTTCATTAAACTCAAGACGCTAAAACCTCCCTGTCAACCACCCAATCTTTGTGTCATCTGCAAACTTACTTGTCGTCCCATTTCCCCGCCACGTTTTCTTTTATATTGTTTATAGGTATTGTGAATAATAAGGGACCAAGCACTGATCCCTGTGGTACATCACTGGACACGAGCCTCAGTCACACAAATAGCCTTCTACCACCACCATCTAACTCCTCCTCCTCCCACTAAGCAAATTTTGGATCCAATTTGCCAGGTTACCCTGGATCTTGTGTGCTTTTATCTTCTTTATCAGTCTCCCATGTGGAACCTTGTCAAAGACTTTGATAAATTGTTTAATTAAGGAAGTTACCTTGATTTTTGTTTTTAAATTGCCATACTTCATAGTTTTTTTGAGAGGCACCAATTGAGGAGAAACCATAGTTTTTGATTATGCTCCTGGTTTCATTTCTGAGGAGGGGTCACCAGACCTGAAATATTAACTCTGATTTCTCTTCACAGATGCTGCCAGCCCTGCTGAGCTTTTCCAGCAACTTCTGTTTTTGTTTCTGATTTACAGCATCTGCAGTTCTTTCGGTTTAGATTTGCCTGTGATATTCTCAGTGGTTGTGTAGCTGGCCAAAATTCAGTCTCGGACTTGTGCATAAAATGTAGCAAGTTGGGCAAAATGTTTGAGATCTGCTATAATCCTTCTGATAGTACTCCAGCAGGAATCTGTTCATAAAGAAAATTGACCATAAAAAGCTCTGGACTAAAGTCACGTTTTAAATAGTAGGCTGGAGGAGTTCACCATCATCCTTGTCCCACTACTCCACGGTTTGTAACATAAATTAAAAGATACTTTTTCCAGTTGCTAAGCTGATGTATTAATGCCTTCATATATATCAGTTGCTAAATAAAAAAAAAAATCTATTAACTGGATTTCTTTACACAATTAAGGGTTTATTATCAAAACAAAGCTTACTCAATAAAGATCCAATAATTGGTTACCTCGCGCAATAATTTTGAAGCATAAATGCTTATCTGTCTTATTATCTCCAAAAGCACTTTTACAAAACACACTCTGTCTAGGAAAAGAGGAGAAAAATATTCTCTGCAGAAAATGGCATTCTGAAAATAAAAAACCAATGGCTTGTTCTTGAAGGTAAAAGGATAAGGCTTAGAATATTCTAAAGCCTGTTGCTCTGATTTTCTGACACATATGAGCAAGTCACTAATCATGGACGGTTGTCTCTGAAATCTTGTAGACACAGCAATTTTGAGATCTTCTTTCAATCCCTCTTTCAGAAGGACAAACGTCTTTCACCCAGAACTGATGTAAAGGGGTTTATTTTCAGAAATGGAAGAGATCAGTTGGGTTGGTTGTTTCATAGCAAGCTTTCTTCCAACTTAGCTGGTTCTTAACATGCTTTTTCTCCAAATGAACCAGGTCTCCAAGCCTTTCTCTATTCAAAACTTAGACCCAGGAGGACTTTCAGACAAGAAAACAGTTATCACCAGTCATGTGCTTTCTAGAAAATCTTATTTAAGAAAAATCTCCAATGCCCACAGTGAACTTTAAATGTCACTCTAGGTATGTACACAATGTTTGAAATAAGTTCCTTTTTCCATCATCCTTCAAAATGCAATTCCTCCACAAAGTGTCTTTGTAACTAGTGCAAATTCTTTCCAACCAGCTAAAGAAATTTTCAAAATCTCGAATCAGTTTTTGAAACCCATGTAGAGCACATGTAGGGGATACGTGATTTGGCATAGTGTGACATTTGACAAGTTTCTATACACGTGTAAGCATCAGTAATGTGCATCACGTCCCACAGGCAGTGGAAGAATATCTGGTCATTAGCTGAAATGTGTGACCCGAAACATGTTAGTTAAAGGTCTAGAACTAGATATCGTTCTCTTACTCGTGATTCCTCCGGCAGCTCATTCCATACATGCACCACCCTCTGCATGAATAAGTTGTCCCTTGGGTCCCTTTGTCTTTTTCCTCTCGCCTTAAACCTATGCCCTCTAGTTTTGGACTCCCCTACCCTGGAAAAATCACCTTGGCTATTCACCCTATCCATGCTCCTTTTATGATTTTATAAACCTCTATAAGATCACCCCTTAGCCTCTGAGATAGTAAGAACTGCCAATGCTGGAGTTTGAGATAACACCGTGTGGAGCTGGAGGAACACTGCAGGCCAGGCAGCATCAGAGGAGCAGGAAAGCTG
>NC_063357.1:5561536-5618905 GCF_021869965.1 Rhincodon typus | reverse complement strand
GAAAAAGTGTTGGCAATTGTGGAAATGCGAGGAAGTTCATTTGACTCCCTCCAGCTCCACACTGTTACCTCTTAGCCTCTGTTGCTCCAGGCAAAATATCACCAGCCTGTTCAGCCTCTCCCTATAGCTCAAACTGTCCATCCCTGGCAATGACCTTGTAAATCTTTTCTGCACCCTTTCAAGTCTAACAACGTCTTTCCTGAGTCAAATGAACTTCCTCGCATTTCCACAATTGCCAACACTTTTTCAATTTAACCTTTGAAAGTGTTTAAAATCTAAACATTGATACTTAATTATTTAAGATGGTCTGTGATTTATACTGTTTTATTAGGTATAGGCGACAGTGTGGCTTGTTCCCTGTGTGAGTTCCATAATGTTAAAAAAGTGACAGAAAATCTGTAGCAGAAACAGAGAAACTGTTGTTTTGTAGTTGTATAGAAGAATTTATGAATCTATATTGATAATGATGTTTCGTGAAACTTGGAATATTCTTGTTCATTTGGCAAGCACTTTTGAAAACTCACAATATGAACTGAGTTACTTGTTTTAGTTAATAAGGAACAGCTGCAGTATGCGTAACTTTGGAGCATTCTCTGAACCTTTGCTGCACCCTATGAAGTGTGGTTTTGTCTAGGAGGATCACGTGACTTCTGTGAAATCTCCTCCATTTCCAGTAACCTTTTGGACAGCGATGAGTCAGAACAAAACTAGCTTCCTCTAACCACAAAGTTGTTCAAGAATTTGTCAACGTGGACTTGAGAAGTTTATAGTAGTTAGCTGGAACTTCTGTGGTGAGATTGCATCAGCAAGGCCATAAGAAGGCTTCCTGCTATTAAATAAAGTATATTACTTGTCTGGAACAACCCCATCACTGGACTTTGCAGAACACAATTTCCTTGTACTGTTGCCTTCTGACAGTTGTGTTTCCTGAAGTCTTGCTCCCTGGATCCTTTTCAGCCTAGAATTTTCTCTTATTTTAAAATTTTACAAGGCTGTGGATATTCTATCACTTCAGACCATCCTGAATTCAAAAGTTACTTTATCTTTCTTTTAATAGTGCTAATATTCTTCTTCTAAAAATAAAAATTGACTTGGCCATTAACCATAGTGAAATTTGATGTCACACTTTGTTCAGGCCAGGCTCACCAGTTATACTTGGCATTTTTGATATTTTATCCTTCTTCTAAAATTGATTCACTGTTTTGTTGCTCCTTTACTTTTATTGCTGTGTCAAAATCCTGGAACTCCATTCCAAACAAAAATGTAGATGTATCTATCATCTCCTCCCCTCGTTGCTCACAGCTCTCGTCTCCCAGCACAAAGGAGCAAATTTGTCCTTGTTAGTACTTTCCCCTGGTTATATGGATGGTATCAGCATTCACTTTTTAGATCACGGAGACATGCATTCAAAGTCCATTTGATGGACCTGTATGGATGGGCCCATATTTTCTTGTGTCTGCATACATGTGTATATGTATGCAAAAAGATAAATCAGAGGCTATAACATATTGGAGTATCACTGTGCTGGAGCAGAACACTTGCGCTGCTATTACAGCTTGGACAATTGCAGTCCTATTTCTTGATTTTGGATATTAAAAAAAAATGCTGCAAAGCTCGACATGTTAGGGAACATTTATTAAGTGATGCAGAGCTAATATTTTGGGTTGATGGTCTGTTGTCAGCTAATTCAGTGATGATGTACTGGATGAAGAAATTAAGAGGCCAAGCATTCAGCTGGAGGAAAACAAAGGGTTATAGTTATGGTCTTGCACAGTCTAACAAATGACTAAGGAATTATATTGACACAAGCCTGGATTAGATCTCAAGCCTGTACTCCAACATAAAAAAAATACCGATTGATGGATGGAAGGAATTGCTAAAACAAGATACAGAAAGTATTCAGTAAAACCCGAAAGAACTGCGGATGCTGTAAATCGGGAACAAAAACAAAGTTGCTGAAAATGAGTTCTGAGGAAGGGTCACCGGACCCGAAACGTTAACTCTGTTTTTTTCCTTCACAGATGCTCCAGACCTCCTGTGCTTTTCCAGCAACTTTGTTTTTGTTACAGAAAATATTCTTTCGTTTATCAGATTTTATTTTTCAAATTGATTTTGTGAATGTTTGCACCCACAATTTATTTACTTTTTGGTGGATATCACAGGGAGCCCTTCAAGAAAGGTAATTTTCTTTCCCCTCATAATAATTTTCCTTCTCCTTGAGGCATTATTTCACTGTTAAACTATGGTCATAGTCAGGAACAAAAACAGAAGAACAGTTCTGAGGAAGGGTCACCAGACCCGAAACGTTAATTCTAATTTTTTCTTCACAGGTGCTGCCAGACCTGAGCTTTCCCAGCAACTTCTGTTTTTGTTCCTAATCTACAGCATCCGCAGTTCTTTCGGTTTTTATATAGTCACGTTCAACCTGACTGTCCCACATTGTCAATTTTCCCAAGATGTTTGTGTTTGAACTTGGGCAGTAATAATAATTACAGAGAGGTGAAGAATCACAATTGGTATAACCCTATTGCCATGAATGTACTTTCCAGTGGTGACACTGGACTAGCAAATCTAATAAAAAGACTTGGAGACTGGTGGTGTTGTGACCACCATCTTCTCTAATGTTGCTTAATTTAGTATAGATCAGGGTCAAACTAAAATTCTTGCAGCATCGATAGTAATAGGATCGGAGGTGGTGATGGCAGCCGGAGGAGATCGGAGGCAGTAGCATCAGTGGCAGCAAGCATTCAGCTCCTCCCGAGACTCCACATTGTGGCTTGGGCCAGATGCCTGCGTGGAGATAAGTCTTAAGACTTACAATATCTGGACAGTTCTCAGTCCTTTTGACTTTGTTTCCTTTATTTATGCTGTTTTTTTTTAAATTCTGTTTTTGTAATCAAATGTGTAACCAAAATGGCGCTGGAGAATAGTGACTTTGTACTCTTTTCATTGTTCTTCTCTATTCGTATACTGGAGTACATGTGGCAATTCTAAAATCTAAAAATCTAATCTGTATGGCTCAGCTGCACAGTGAATAAAATGCATGAACAAATTGGGAGACCTAAAGGGAGAACCTATAAAAGAGTAGAAATACTTTCTCGTTCCTTCTACCATGAGGTGATGTTAAGCAAATGCGTATGCCATACAATTAAATAAGAATTTAGAGTTAAGAGAAAGGATAATTAACTGAATGCGCTAACATGTTCAAGCATGAAATATGAAGAAGCTGGTTCCACCTATACAATAACCAGTTTAATCTTTACCTTGTCATTGAAGGTGATACGGGAGAGTGTTATATCTCATTATAATTGCTTTGCTCCCTCCTCCGTTTTCTCTAAATCTCTGTGTGTGCGCGCCTCTCCCTCTCTCCCTAGATAAGTGTGGACTCAGTGACTTGTTAGCATGTGCTATAAAGTAGAGAAGGGAAAATACTTGTTCAAAGTTGGAGAAAGAAATGAGGAAGAAGAAATAGAGATAGGAAACATCTGCCTTTAGAAAGCTAAATAGATGCACAAAGAGTTTAAAATCCCTGAGAGCAGCTTCATAGTTGCAGTTGAACACCTGTGAATAAAGATTGATTAACATTTTGCAGTTTAAAGACATTTTTAGGCTTCAAACAATAGAGACAAAAACAAAAGTTTTTCATCAAGGTTAGATGACCTTCAAGTTGTACTCTTGCAAAAAAATCAAAGATTAGATTACTGAGACTGAACTGGAAGTGAAATGCTTCAGTACTTAATGATGGTCATAAAATGTTCCATTATCTGAGAAATACATTTAAAATGGTAAATATGTATGATACAGATTATTTCATAGATTTATTCTCTCTAGTGTAAATGGAACAAACCACAGATTTTGGAATGGAAGAAAATAACCAACGATAGATTTGCTACATCAGTCATTCTGTAAAATGAAACAATCTGGGAGAAGTAATCAAAACGTTATGAAAATACGAAAATATGTTTCAATTTGCAGCATGAATCACTTGTAGTACTAATTCAGCGAAGAGGATTATTTATGATGGTCTGAATTCCTTTTTTAAGGCAGAAAATTTTGATGGAATGATAATGGAGTGTATTTAGGGGATGAAGTTCTTGCACCTGTACTTTTAATTGTCTCAGGACTATTAAGATGTGATTCAGCAAAGCCTTGCAAGGCAATCAGCAACACATTACACATCTGGCCAACTGGGACACACTAGACTCATAAGTATAAGGTTAGTAACTACAACTATTGGCGGTGTGTGGTTTCTCGTGTTCTCTTTTAGTTCAGAATGACTTGCTAAAAAATATTTGAATAACTGAAATAGTTTCCATGAATGGCGGCAGGTTTGTGCCATTGAGTTTTATTTTGCACATGGTAGATTTGAAAATTTTGCATACTACCCAACATGCAGCCTTGGATGTGAATGGTTTTGCCTTTGGGCAGCAAAATCATCATATAAATTTAGATATTGAATTTGTTGCAACTGATGCAACATGTTGGGTTGATTATTTGTATGCTTGTGTGGCTGAGCATCATGTTTTGTAATGCTGCTGTGAAGCATCTTGGGATCCATTATTGCACTAAAAGCACTACGAAAATAAGCTGTTCTATCAGGGCACTGTCTCAGCAACCTTGGAGTCACGTTTGCAGTGGTTTGGGTCAAGTGGAGTCAGGTGGGGTCAAGGATTGCTTGGATCACTGGAAAAGATAGGTACACAAAGCTGATGACTCATCAACTAGCCATCACCTTACCAAATGGTGGAGCGGCTGAAAGGGTTGAATGTACTACTCCTGCTCCTAAATCCTCTTGGTTGTTGGTACATAGTACCGGTGTAGCACCGTGCCAAACAATACAATTGCAAAATAATTTACTGGAATAATAGTTAAAAATTCATCTATGGAAGCTTAAAATGCCCACTTTAGGGACATCACCTGTTTTCAAATAGTCAAATTTGAGGTAATGTATAAGTGGCAGGGAAATTTAGAACCAAGAAGCTTAATGTTAAAGTTAGGGGCAGCCCATTTGTGAGTGAAAAATCAGTTTTTTTTTTCATATTAAGAGCAATGGAAATTTAAAACTCTGTTGCCCAAAAGGTTGGATATGCTGGAACAATTGAAATTTTCAAGAGTGTTATTAATGGTGTTTTTTGTTTTGTTTGTTTGGTGAGAATAGCAAGGGAAATTCACCAAATGTTGGTAAGTGGAAATGTAGCACGGACCATCTATGATCTAATTGCAAGGTTTAATGGTCTATACCAAAAGATTCCTTTTAGATATGTTAATTTTATTGTTTAAAAGGCCTATGTTAATATAGTAATCAAAGCATAACCAACAGACTGCCATCTGTTTTTCTCTTTTTCTGTTCTTGAGTGAGCCAAAGGCAGCATTAATCCCATATAAAAAAGGGCTGAATTTTCACAAAAATTGGATGTCTATCGGCTTCTTTCATGTAATTTTTTGCTGTTCAGCTCGTTGATTATGTACCATTGCACCGCTCTCATGCTGTCTTGAGTTCACACTGACAAAACATTTATCAGTGTTGGGACCTTCCAAATTTCATGCTGTAGGTGCCATAATTAAACCTCAGCTGCACACTGTCATATGCTACCAACCTGGTTTGAAGTAGTTACACAGTTCACTTTGGTGTCCACGTTGTGGTGGGTCTGTGCCCAACAAGCTCCGTTGTCACCATCTTCTCTCTGCTACCTTGCACTCAGTCAAACTCTGCCATTGCACCCACCTCCCACTTAAGCTAATGGTCTATCGCTCTCCTTATTGCATGCAGCATCTTCCCTTGTTGGCTGTCACCCATCCAACCCTGAAAACTACTGACCCTTCCTGCCAAATGCTTCCTATTCACTCACTCTGGACATTTCATCCTCTGTCCCGACTGGTGACAGTCCAGTTCCTTTACTGTTCATTGCTGCCAAACGTGACAAGTTGTCTGGCTGGCTGACTGCATTAAAAGGGAAGGCAAGACAAGACAAGACAGATGTAGTGAGCATCCAAGAATCTGAAGTGAGTGAGCACTAAGAAAGCAAGCAAAGAGCCCTGAATTGGATCTTGTTCAGATACGTAAGATGGGTGCCTGTTCCAGTGTGTAAGGTGGCCTGGCAGCAGCATTGCTATATAAGATAGCAGTGAACTCCAAAGTGCAGTGTTGAATTATTAAATTGCATTAGAAGTGAATCTGAGATGTGCCAATATGATTTAGTGAGGCTGGTGTTTTGCTGATGCCAATCTCTGTGGAGGAGGGTACAGGCACTCACCCATGGACCATACCCTGAGATGTTGGGGAACGTTGGCCAAGATAGAGGCCTGATGAACTGCAGCCACCAGGTACCCGTTCAGATTTTCATCTCGGGAATTGTTGCCATCTAGGTTCGCTGCCCTGACTGGGAAAATTTCAAATGCCTATAATTGAGATGCTATTAGGTAATAGAGATTTTAATGTATGCAAATAAATTACTCACCACTCACTGGCAAGATTCTAATCTAGCCATTAAAACTTTGGGTGGCAAATTGGACACTTTCTTTCTTGACAACAATAATTTTGTTTTTCTGTTCTCGCCATTTTTCCTCAACTGACTTGCCATTGCCTACATTGATCGTGGCCTGGGAAAAGTCAACCACATCTGACTAAAATAGGGAATAAACTTGTTTCCCACTGCTCAATTTTGCTAAACTTGTTGCTTTATATTATCCTTTTCTCCCTCCCTGTGTCTTTGCAAAACTGTTGGAAATTTGGAAGGTATTTCCACTTTTGGAATCCTCAAAGGTTTAGTCTATCTGGAGATTATTTTGAAAATTGTTCAATGACTACTTAATAGTTTCACAGAGTTTGGCTAAAACTGGTTGTCCCAAACTTAAGAGCCCAAAGTTATTTATTTTCTTACAGGATTTCAGAGGAAGAAATGTTTAATGAAGGGGTTGATCTTTAGTTTGAGGTTTGTACGTACAAAGCTGAGACTTCATGTCATAAGTACCATTGATCTCTTCACACACAAGATGAAAATTCCCATTTTAATTCGAAGAGTTTCTAAGATAGTTGCTATTTTTAAAATGCATTCGGAATAGCAGAGGCCTAAATTGCGATTGTTCCCCATTGGGCAGAAAACCAGAGCAAATACAATAACTGCTAATGTATGTTGTGGTTAAACACATAACTCATTACAAGAACAACAGGCTATCTTACATCTGCTTGCTCTCTTTACAAAGTTCACTAAGAAGTCTAAAGAAAACGATTGACTGACATACTATTCTGAGATATTGTCCCTATTGTGAAACTTATTTCCTTCAATCCTGTATTTGTTGTAAAAGGTATTCAAACCTGAAGATTTCCATTATTTAGTTGGTGTTACTTCATTAATCTCATTATCTTGATTACTCTCAAAACTTGGTGATTAGACCATAAGGCATGGGAGCAGAAGTAGTTAATTCAACCCATGGGGTCTGCTCCAACCTTTCATGAGATTGTGGCTGATCTGATAATCCTCAACTTTGCTTTTCTTGCCTTTTCCCCTTAACCCATGATTTCCTTGCTGTCTAAAGATTTACCTCAGTCTTGAATATACTTAACAACCCAATCTCTGCAACTCTGTGATAAAGAATTCCTCAGATTCATTACACAAATATCCTGCACTCTGAGCCTCAACCTAAATATTTCAAAATTAGAATCCAAACTTCTCACATTGGAACTCATATGAACGTTAGAAATATACATTTTTTAAATTAGTATAATTGCTTCCTAAGGGTAGAAGGACAACTTCAAGGGACAGCTAGAAATTTACCTTTCAAACTTCCTCAACAAGTTTGATGTTTGAATATGTTCAGTACTAGCCATGTAATTTTTAAAGAAAATAAAAATGCAATTGATTTCCCAGACTTTTAGTAAAATATAACCAACAATTTTGCACAGATCCTTGCAGACTTTAAAATATATCTATGCAAGCATATTTAGATTCCAAACCATTATTAAATCAATTGAATGTTGCAGGTTATAACTAATTTATGCAGATACAAGATTTGATGTAATTTGAATCAAAATAGTGAAAAATATACATATGGGAAGGGCTGAAAATAGTTCATGGTAGTGAACAGCTAGTGACTGATGGAGAAAAGTAAAGGAAGAGTTAGTTTATTGTTAGTCTCAACAATGTGAAATATTAATTCTGTTTCTCTCCACAGTGCTGTCTGAACTGCTAGTATTTCCAACATTTTTATGTTTTGAATTACTACTGATACTGGTTTTTTGTGAGTGCTCATTAGGGGCCAATCCAAGTTCGAATACTTGCTATATCATCTTGCTTCAGACAAAGAAAAGGCAAAGCAAAAGAATTACTGCTTCTCTTAGACATAAAAACTCCTAAACAAGTTTCTCGTACCCAGAAGATTCCAATACTGTGTTGCACCTGGTCTAAAATCATTGGATCTGCCAGTGGTTGGCTGTGCATCTCTTGGCTAAAGTATACTCGGGAACCTGAATGCAATCTGGTCACTGAGTACAAACCCAAACAATGCTTTGCTTTGAGACTGAAGCAATAAAACAGGCCTTGCAACATCAGACATCACTATTTAAAATTTTCATGAAGATTTGTTCTGTTCTTCCTGCTTAAGGATCTTCCCAATCGAGCAAAGCTGGCTGTTCAGCACCTGGTGCAAAAAGTTGGATTCTTCGGAATTTTGGCCTGTGCTTCGGTAAGTAAAAGGCAGAAGTTAATAGGCTCAGAGATTATGTTGCGTAGTGGCAGGAAAAATAAGCAGTGACTCCAGTGAATTTAGAGAATAATATTCATATGGAGTCTTATCCTGTCCTGGGGTTTTCAGAATGCTACACATTAGTTTGACACAATCAGTCCTTGTACACAAACAAGATTTAAATGAGTGATCAGTTGATCTATTTTTGCTGTTGGAGAAAGAATGATGACGAGAGAGAACATCTGTTTTTAAAATATTTGACATGGGATAGGCAGAGAGGGCCATAACATTTAAGTCTGGAAGTTGACACTTTCAATCATGTACAATTCTTCCAGTTCTTCACTGAAGTATTGGTTTAGATTTATGGTGGAGTGTTAAATGAAACTGGGCCGTAAAGTGATAGAATGGCTTGAGTTTGATTTCCGCATGCTGAATTTTCCTATCTTTGATATTTGCAGTGAACAATACATAAGAAAATGAAACACATTATCATGGAGACTTGGAAAGCTAAGGTCCTGTCCTTTCCTCTATTGTTGTGTGGCACAGATCATTTAGGCAGTGAGATAAATGTGGGCTATAAAGAGTAAACCATGGCACTTGGTTTCTTTAATCATGGATTTTGCAATTCCAGAGGGTATATCGATGTTGTGGTGGGGCTTAAGAAGGTTTTCAAAAAATTTAGTTTTCAAAAGTAAATTAAAGGAAGAGTGCTGTTTCGTGAATGCTTGTTTTGTTCCAAACGTACACATGAATAAAAAGTGATTGCTAAAAATGTCTTTATTGTTGTAAACACTAGAGTTGAAAAATCTGAGAGGATTCTTCAAAACTGTCAAATTTTCAATCTTAGTTTAATTGAACCAATTTTCTGCTTCACCAACAACCATGGTAAGAAAACTGATTAAGAAAAGGAAATTTATGCTGTTTTTACTCCTGCATCTGCTACTCCACCACAGTGATTTGTGCCACAGAGCAAAAGGGGACGGGACTGAAACAAAGATTGAGTTTTCTTTGATAGTGTATATGTTACTTTCTCCAAATCTGCCCCGAGGAGATGACAAAAAGAGAAAACTAACTACGTGGGAGATTAAAACACTGAAGCCTGTTCTATCACTTTATGGTGTAGTCTCATGCCCATACCATCTCATCTAAGACTGGGAGAATGCTACATTGTTGAAAATGCCACCATCTAGATTGAGGTATAATAGGCCCTGACCACGTATTCCCAAGACCAGACTTTTAAGAGCAGAAAAGTTTCCCTGGCCATAAAAAGATAGAAAATAGGAGCAGGAGAGTATGATCATGGCTGATCCATAATTATATATTAATGACATGCATGAAAGAAGTGAATGTACTATCACCACATTTATGGATAATACACAAATAGGTCGGAAGGCAAGTAGTGAGGATTATACAGTGTGCAGAAGGATATAGTCAGGTTATGTGAGTTGGCAAAATGGGGCAAATGGAATATAATGTGAGATTATGTATTTTGGCATGAAGTTGGAAAAGCTAGATATTTAAAGGGGAAGGATTGCAGATAGCTACATAAGAGAAATTTGGGGTCCTTGAGCATGAATCTAGCAAAATGCTGGAATCCAAGTTCCGCAGGTTATAGGGTTGGCAAATGGGCTGTTGACCTTTATGACGTAAAGAGAATGGGCTATAAAAATAGGAACTCTTTCTAAACTATATTAGGCACTAGTCAGACAGCACCTGGAATACTGTGAATAGTTTTGGTCCCCTTATCGAAAGAAATATATACTGATATCTACTGGCAATGGAGACAGTCCAGAGAAGGTTCATTAGGTTGATCCTGGATTTGGGGGGTTTTTCATGAGGGGAGTTTGGGCTTGGACTCATTGGAGAAGGAGTAGGGGGCATAATCTCCGAGTAAGGGGTCACCCATTTAAGACGGATGAGGAGGATTATATTTCTCTGAGGGTAGTGAACCCATGGAATTCTTTACAGTGGAAGGCTGCAGAGGCTGGGGTGTTAAGTATATTCAAGGCTGAGATAGGAAGATTTTTAATTAGTCAAGGAATAAAGCAAGAAATTAGAGTCAAGGATTACCAGATCAGCCATGATCTCATTGAATGGTGAAATAGGCTTAATGGGCTGAATGGTCTAGTTCTGGTCTTGTGTCTATGGTCCTATGATCCTCTATCCACAAACTCCCAATCTGTGTCTACAAATCTACCACTTGTTTCTTAAACATATTCAATAACTTGGGCTGCACAGCCTTGTGGTGGAGAATTCCACCAGTGAAGAAATTTCTCCTGCCCTCTGTCCTAAATGATCTATCTCAAATCCTGGCACCATGACTCCTTGTACTAGGCTCCTCAGACATAGGAAGGATCATCTCTACATCCTGTCTGTTCAGCCCTGTCATAATTTTGGGTTTCCATGAGATGCCCTCTCATTCTTCTCAGCCTCTGTGAATCCATCATGCCTCCGTTCACATGCCTCCTTTTGTCAGAAATTGATCAACTGATGAAAGTTTTACCATCTGATTGGAGGAAGATGACTTGA
Source organism: Rhincodon typus (assembly GCF_021869965.1). Lineage (NCBI taxonomy): Eukaryota > Metazoa > Chordata > Chondrichthyes > Orectolobiformes > Rhincodontidae > Rhincodon > Rhincodon typus. The sequence goes on along the minus strand of NC_063357.1, from coordinate 5,607,694 downwards.
ATATACTTCTGCAACCATGTTTTCACTCTGCTATCAACAGCAAAATAAACTGAGCAACTGCACAAATAGATGACTGACATTTAAGCTAAAATTTCTAGTGTACAAAATGGATGTTGACCTTGTATCAACAGCTTTATTTTAGTCGATATACTGGATGGTGTAAAAGATATTTTTGCATATTTTACAGTAATGTCATTGAATTTAAAATCGGTACAGATTAGTTCATTTTTTTCCCCCTGTTTGTTAACATTTTTGATAAATATCCTGGGTGTGTTGTAGATTCCCAATCCCCTCTTTGACCTGGCTGGAATAACGTGTGGACACTTCCTTGTGCCGTTCTGGACCTTCTTTGGAGCAACTCTTATCGGAAAAGCTATCGTAAAAATGCATATCCAGGCAAGTGAAAGCAACCTGTGTAACTCATCAAATAGCATATTTGGAATTTAACTCATTTGGAGACAACTGGACTGTATACTTTTCCTTAAGATGAGATGTTCATACCTGAGCAGAGGGTTGGTGTGTAAACAGCATCCTTAACATGGGTGGAAATTTCAGTTTTGGCTAATTCAGCTATTAAACAATGTATTGAAAGCAAACTAAAGAATGATGTTCAAGAACAATAGACTGTGTCTGAAAAACTTAGAACAAAATACTGGAGATGATCTTGTTAGAACGACTGTTTATGATATTTACAACATTGTTACCTCCATGTGAATGGTCTATTGATTTACCTCTGGCAAACATTTCCCTTTTCAACTCCAAGTCTCTCTCTCTATGTTGGTTGATAATTAGAAAGGAAAGTCTGTGACAGTCACTAAAAGACTGGCCAAAAGAAAGCTCTGTTGCAGAGACAACGTGCTAATGGAGACTGTTGTTAATCTGCTACTTTAGATAGTTCCCTACATGGGATTCCTCCTGAATTTAAAACTATTTATGTTGCAAACTTAGCTGATGAAATTGTATGGCTAGATAATTGTAAGGTTATCAGTTCCTATAAAACTGGAAGACCTTAAAAAGACAGCGTCACACTTTAGAGGTTTGCGTCCTGAAATATTGATGATGCAGAAAATTTGAACCTCTTGTATTGTGTATGTGATTGTATTTGCTGTACTTTGTGACAGGTGTCTCCAAATCCACAGCAATGAGATTGGCTGTTAATTGTCCACTGGGCAATTCAGTATGGTCAATATAAGCCAGTCTAGCCATGAATTAGCAGTTTTATGTAGCTTTTTTTTAAAATTACAAGTCTTCTGCTGTTCCAAAGTGGGTTAAATGTTGACAATATTCTTTTGGAATAATAGGTGAAGCAGTAGGAAATATTCTGTAATAAATACATGCCTGGGTTTCCAGCAGTTGATGGGTTAAAGTAACTTGTTATATTGTGTAATCGTTCAGCCTCAGCCATTTTTGAAATATGCAAACATGTTGAGGCTCACTGAATCCTAGCAACTTTCTCACTAATCTCTCTCAATATTACAGAGTACTCCCACACAATAAATCTTGCTCAATTCATTGCACACTTTTGTTTTCAGTTTAGTAAGGAAGGTATAAATACTGATTATATGATCTATCCCGTGAAATAACTCTTAACAGGAAGGGCCCAGTCTCAATCCCCAGTCTAACAAGTTGGCTGATATTACTTTGGGCAAATGTTGAGTTGCCATAATGCATCTCAAACTTGCTAAGCAGGTTCAGTGATCTCGCCTGTAATATGCACGTGTGTGAATGTTGAAGCAGGACAGTACTGAGAAAATCTACACTTGCAGCCCCACTCAACAATATTCTACTTATTTAAGCTTACACATTAACAGAGACATTAAGAGGCTTCTAAAAGCAATGAAATGGCACCTAGCCTGATGACCCTAGGTTTCAGGAAAGTTGAAAACAAGAGGTGGGGCAGTGAAATAAGTTGTGTCTCTGGTGAGACTGTTTGGTTTCCCCACATAGCAAATTCTAGACTGCAGCTAGGGTAAAAGGCAAGAATAAGATGTTGAACTTGAGAATGAGAGATTTTTGGGGCTGGACAGGGAAAATTAAACTGATTGGAAGTGGCATAAATTATACCTGATCTGCCAGACTCCATGATGGTTGGTAGCGTTGAACTCATATTGCCTTTCCTTTATTGGGTACTCTGGTGGATCTTATTTTTTGGGGAAGGAAGGAATGATTGTGAATTTAAGGACCATTGAGTCCGCGGAGTATGGTGAATTAGCTACATTTGTTGTTTTGTAACTCTGCCTTTTAGTTTTGTTCAGTACCCTGTACTCTTGAGGGTTAAAGATGATGTGTCACACAGACCTTTATCTGAGAAGAGCTGGCAGATGGGTTCTGTACTAAAGTAGGTCAAAGGTGACTATTTTATATCACCCTGGTGATAACACATTACTCACTGCTGCGTTATCTGTTCCTGAGAAACTGGGTTTGTCAGATGTTTGATCCAAAAAAATGAAATTAGTCTTGGCCCTTGACTTCCAATTATAACTGATTAGTTATAAGTCATTACACACTGAAGAATAAAACCACACCCTGGAGGAAATTGTTGCTAGTAACCTAGTCTAAAGTGAACTAATGATTTTACCAAAAGCATAAAAATACCAGATCAAGTCATATAATTATTGTAATTGCAAATATTAAGTGGTTTTCAGGAAATGTGCATTAGAAAAATTAATTGTAATGACATGCTTGGAGTTTAATTCAATGTTTATTTAGTATAAGTGGCGCATTTTGATTGTATGGCCAACCCTGAATGTTTGACTTTAGCGTCCAGTATTTGGGAAAGAACTTGGCTCAAGAGGTGCATGGTTCAGAATTTTTGAGATGACAGGCAATTCCAACCTCGCCACCTGAGTCGCCTGGGAACACAGCAATGTAGCAGCCATTTAATGCCCTGAGGAATGTTAATTTTGATCTGAAGTCCCACTTTTGAGTTGCTGACCAATCTGAATGGCTGACAGCAAAACCAGTGGCAAGCAGTGGCTGGAATCTAGGACCACATGAGTGTGGGGATTGCGATGGAGACACAATGTGAGGATTGAGGAGGGTGATGTAAGGATGAGGCTGACCAAAGGGTTTTGCACCCAAGAGGGTGGAGGACTTTGGGAGGCAGGAACATGCACTCAACTCTTCTACATCCTCCACTACTAACACCACCACCACCAAAACTGTGGAACCATAACATTTTACCAAGTCTCCAAAATGGTTGCCTGGCTCATTTTAATTTACCTCAATTCTATTTTCTTTTTCCCTAATCATTTAACTTGCCGAGATGGGTATATCATGAGCAGTTATTTACAAGGTAGGATATAAACTGTTCAGTGAGGTCAAAATTGAAATAAAAAAACTGATCTGTAAGATTATTGGGTGATGAGGGTGTAGTGAAGCAGTTGTGAAATCCCAGGGGCAATCATAAATCGATACAGATCATGTTTTAGGATTAGGGAGAAGGGGGTGGTTCCATTTTTAAAAACATGCTTGAATAACATGCTTTAATTAAAACATAAGTCACAGTTTGTATAAATTTGAAAATCCTTTTTGTTTTTACTAATAACAGTAACTGTAGGCTGAATAATTAAGGATCACCTGACACTAATTTATTCAATCTGTAAACTTGCTTTTAGTTGTTTGATAGATTTTATTTCCTAAGCTTTCTTTCATTCTAACTCAACATTCAACTGAGTAAATAGCTTGAGCAGCTGGATATTGGAGCTTTTGATGTGTCAGAGTCCATCTTGAACCCATGACTTGAGTCTGTCCCTGAACTTCTGTGGTGCTGTTTGTAAATTGCTGCTTTGGGTTTGTTAAGTAGCAACCTGGAATGGCTTTCCTTGATTTGGGCTCCTCTTCCTTTCTGTGCTAAGTCCCTAATTTTCTCTTTCTAGCCACCTACTCCTACTCCAGACTGACCTTTTTGCAGTCAGCACTCTTTTGGTAGAATAACTCAGACACTACAGTTGAACTCATAAGAACACTCATTGTGAATAACACTTATTCATAAGACCATGGTATTTGAGTATGGGAAAAAATAAAATTACCATTATAAAATATTTTCATGTGTTGCTCTGACATTAAGCTTGTTTAATGTTTTGTGCTGTGGACTTGTCTTCGTGATCTGAATACCTTAGTTGATATGGCATCCTGAGAACTAACATTTCAGACTTGGACATGTACTTTCTTAGCTGTTTTTCTACATAATGTCACATTGTGCAGGGAGGGTGATGGTATATTCAGAATGTAAGTCCTTTGTTACTGATTTGCTCACCAGCATAAATATGCATTCACTGTTTACCTCCGTTTTGATTTTGAGTTATGATTTTGAAATCGATTGCCTCCTCCTTGGCCCTACTGTGCTCAGGTGTAGCAAAGGACTGGTTGAACTTTACTGTGTTTGTTCACATGAGCTTAAATTCAAACCTAATCCCTTCAGAAGACCCTTTCTGAAGAAGGGTCCAGACCCAAAATGTCAGCTTTCCTGCTCCTCTGATGCTGCTTGGCCTGCTGTGTTCATCCAGCTCCACACCTTGTTATGTCAGATTCTCCAGCATTGGCAGTTCCCACCATCTCCAAGCTTTAAAGAAGTGTTCTAATCCATTATGCCGAGTTGATGTCCAGTTTGGGTTCCACCAGGGCCCCTCAGCTCCTGACCTCATTACAGCCTTGGTTCAAACATGGACGTAAAAATGAAACTGGACGGATCACCTGGCATCAACCTAGGGACCGGAAAAGACAACAGCAGAAACAGCCCTGTCGACCCTGCAAAGGCCTCCTCGCTAACATCTGGGGGTTAGTGGCAAAACTGGGAGTGCTGTCTCACAGCCTAGTTAAGCAACAGCCTGACATAGTCATACTCTCAGAATTATACCTTACAGACAATGTCCCAGACACCACCATCACCATCCATGGATATGTCCTGTCCCACCGGCAGGACAGACCCGGCAGAGTTGGCGGCACAGTGGTATACAGCCGGGAGGGTGTTGCCCTGGGAGTCCTCAACATGGACTCCGGACCCCATGAAGCTTCATGGCTTCAGGTTAAAAATGGGCAAGGAAACCTCCTGCTGATTACCACATACCGTCCTCCTTCAGCTGATGAATCAGTAGTCCTCCATGTTGAACAACACTTAGAGGAAGCACTGAGGATGGCAAGGGCACAAAATATACTCTGGGTGGGGGATTTCAATGTCTACCACCATGAGTGACTCGGCAGCAGCTGATCAAGCTGGTCGGGTCCTAAAGGACAGAGCTGCTAGACTGGGTCTGTGGCAGGTGGTGAGGGAAAAACATACTTGACCTCCTCCTTACTAATCAGTCAGCTGCAGTTGCATCTGTCCATGACAGTATCGGTAAGAGTGACCACCACACAGTCCTTGTGGAGATAAAGTCCCGCCTTCACATTGAGAACAACCGCCATCGTATTGTGTGGCACTATCACCGTGCTAAATGGGAGACTTCGCACAGATCTAGCAACTCAAGGCTGGGCATCCATGAGGTGCTGTGGGCCATCAACAGCACCAGAACTGTACTCCAGCACAATCTGTAACCTCATGGCCCGGCATATTCCCCACTCAGCCACTACCGTCAAGCGAGGGGATCAACCGTGGTTCAATGGAGAGTACAGGAGGGCATGCCAGGAGCAGCACCAGGCATACCTGAAGATGAGGTATCAACCTAGTGAAGCCACCAAACAGGACTACTTGCACGCCAAACAGTGAAAGCAGCAAGTGATAGACAGAGCTAAGCGATCCCACAACCAACGGATCAGATCTAAGCTCTGCAGTCCTGCCACATCCAGTTGTGAATGGTGGTGGACAATCAAACAACTCACTGGAGGAGGCGGCTCCACAAATATCCCCATCCTCAGTGATGGAAGAGCCCAGCACATCAGTGCAAAAGATAAGGCTGAAGCATTCACAGCAATCTCCAGCCAGAAGTGCCAAGTGGATGATCCATCTCTGCCTCCTCCAGTTGTCCCCAGCATTACAGATGCCAGTCTTGAGCCAATTTGATTCACTCCATATGATATCAAGAAACGGTTGGAGACACTGGATACTGCAAAGGCTGTGGGTGCTGATAACATCCCGGCAATAGTACTGAAGACCTGTGCTCCAGAACTTTCCCGCTCCCCTAGCCAAGCTATTCCAGTACAGTTACAACTCTGGTATGTTCCTGACAATGTGGAAAATTGCCCAAGTATGTCCTATACACAAAAAGCAGGACAAATCCAACCCAGCCAATTACCACTCCATCAGTCTACTCTCGATCATTAGTAAAGTGATGGAAGGTGTCATCAACAGTGCTATCAAGCAGCTCGGCAATAACCTACTCAGTCATTCCCAGTTTGGGTTCCACTAGGGCCACTCAGCTCATGACCTCATTACAGCCTTGGTTCAAATATGGACAAAAGAGCTGAATTCCAGAGGTGACGTGAGTGTGACAGCCCTTGATATCAAGGCTGCATTCGACCAAGTGTGGCATCAAGGAGCCCTAGCAAAACTGAAATCAATGGTTATCAGGGGGCGAACTCTCCAGTGGTTGGAGTCAGATCTGACACATAGGAAGATGGTCGTGGTTGTTGGCGGTCAATCATCTCAGCTCCAGGACATCTCTGCAGGAGTTCCACAGGGTCGTGTCATAGGCCCAACCATCTTCAGCTGCTCCATCAATGATTTTCCCTCCAACATAAGGTCAGAGGTGGGGATGTTCGCTGATAATTGCATAATGTTCAGCACCATTTGTGACTCGTCAGATACTGAAGCAGTCCAATTTCATGTGCAACAAGATCTAGACAATATCCAGGCTAGCGCTGACAAGTGGCAAGTGACATTCACGCCACACAAATGCCAAGCTATGACAATCATCAGTAAGAGACAATCTAACCACCATCCCTTGACATTCAATGGTGTTACCATCACTGAATCCCCCACTATCAATATCCTGGGGGTTATCATACCAGAAACTCAACTGGACTCACCACATTAACACAGTAGCTACAAGAGCAGGCCAGAAGCTTGAAATACTGCGGCAAGTAACTCGCTTCCTGACTCCTTGAAGCCTGTCCGCCATCTACAAGGCACAAATCGGGTGTGTGATGGAATACTCCCCACTTGCCTGGATGAGTACAGTCCCAACAACACTCAAGAAGGTTGACACCATCCAGGACAAAGTAGCTCCCTTGATTGGCACTGTATCCATAACCACCCACTCCCTCCACTACCGATGCTCAGTAGCATCAGTGTGTACAAGATGCACTGCAGAAATTCACCAAAGATCCTCAGACAGCACCTTCCAAACCCATGACCACTTCAATCTAGAAGAACAAGGGCAGCAGATATATGGGAACACCACCATCTCCAAGTGACTCACCGTCCTGACTTGGAAATATATTGCTGTTCCTTCACTGTCACTGGTCAAAATCCTGGAATTCCCTCCCTAATAGCAATGTGGGTCAACCCACAGCAGGAGGACTGCAGTGGTTCAAGAAGGCAACTAGGAATGGGCAAAATATGCTGGCCAGCCAGCAACGCCCACATCCCACAAATGAATAGAAAAAAAATGCTGAATTCCAGAGGTGAGGTGACAGGAGTTTGACATCAAGGCTGCATTTGACCAAGTGTGGCTTCAAGGAGACCAAATAAAACTAGAATTAATGGGTATCGGAAGCAAATCTTCTGGTTGGAGTCATACCTGGCACACAGGAAGATAATCGTGGTTGTTGGAGGTCAGTCATCTCAACTCCAGGAGTTGTCTGCAGGAGTTCCTCAGGGCAGTGTCCTCAGCCCAACCGTTTTCAGCTGCTTCATTAATGACCTTCCCTCCATCGTAAGATTGTTAATGATTGGTGCTGAACATTGCACATTTGTGACTCCTCAGATGCTGAAGCTGTCTATGTTCAAATGTAACAAGATCTAGACGATATCCAGGCTTGAGTTCACAAGTGGCAAGTAACCTGCACGCCACATATATGCCAGGCTGTGATCATCACCAATAAGAGACAATCTAACCACCACACTTTGATATTTAATTATATTGCCATCACCGTATCCCTCACTATCAACTTCCTGGGGGTCATCATTGATCAGAAACTTAATTGCACTCGCTACATAACCACCGTGGCTACAAGAGCAGGTCAGAGGCTCGGAATACTGTGACAGGTAACTGACCTCCTGACTCCCCAGAGCATGTCCACCATCTACAATGCACAAGTCAGCAGTGTGATAGCATACTCCCCACTTGTCTGGATGGGTATAGCTCCATTACACTGAAGAAGCTTGACACCATCCAGGACAAACCAGCTCCCTTGGTTGGCACTACATCCACAAGCATCCACTCTCTTCACCACTGACTCTTGGTAGCAGCAGTGTGCACCATCTACAAGATGCACTGCAAAAATTCACCAAAGATCCTCAGACAGCACTTTCCCAATCAATGGCCACTTCCATCCAGAAGGTCAAGGGCCCCAGTTTCGTGGGAACACCGCCACCTGCAAGTTTCCCGTCAAGTTGCTCATCATCCTAATTTGAAAATATGTTGTCATTCCTTCACTGTCCTGGGTCAAAATCCTGGAATTCTCTCCCTCACAGCATTGTGAGTCGACCCACAGCAAGTGGACTGCAGTGGTTCCAGAAGGCAGTTCACCACCACCTTCTCAAGGTTAACTAGATACAGGCAATATATGCTGGCCAGCCAGCAATGCCCACATGCCACAAATAAATTTTTTAAAAAGTTATCGTTGAGGACATTTTAAATTATCCAGTTATCAACTAACCATTGTATGCAAGTCTTTTCTTAAATTTCATTTTGCTGCTGCACTAGTCCTATGTGTATTGAACTCCTCAGATCCTCATAGATATTTCCTCATCAACCTGTTCAGAGATGTTATTACACACCTTTGGAGTGTGTGGGACTTGAACACATTCTACAGCTCTCTTTCTCTTTCACGAACATTAGCAGCCTCTTTGAATTTTCTCTTGGCCTCTGCACCATCTGTCCCTTTGCTTCTCCTCTGTCTCTGCCAAAAGCATATATAAAATCCCTTTCCAACAGTTTCAGCTCTGAAGAACAGTCATGCTGGACTCTAAATGTTAATTCTGTTTCTCCCTCCACCGGTGCTGCCAGACCACCTGAGTTTCTCTAGCGTTCTTTGTTTGTTTCAGATTTCCAGCATCCACAATATTTTCCTCCTATTGATGTGATTGTCGATTCACCTGTGTCATTTTTATTTGAGGGACCCCACCATATGCAATACTGACTGTCATGTTTCCCTACATTAGATGAATGACTACTTTGAAAAGTACATAATTTGGGACATGTTGAGGTTGCAAGTGGCACTATATAAATGTTACGCACAAGGCAAACTAACACCTGTGACTTATTTCTTCACTGTTGCCTGTCAGGATTATATCCTTCCTGCCTAACATTCTGCTGAGTGCACAGATTGGTTTCTTTCTTTCCCCCTCTGTACATGTTTTAGAAATATGATTCAGATTGCATATAGATAGAAACAAATGGAAAACTGTACCAAGGGAAAAAAAGGTTGGATAGCTTGCCGAAAGGAGAAGTTGGCCTCTACCCACTGAGGTCAAACATAATCATGTTTTTGTTTATTGCTACTGCACAGTAAAACTCTTCTGTTTGTTTTAAAACAATGTAATTTTATCGGAGGAGGATATCTGGAATCTCCCAATATGTAATTCCAGCAAACCACAAGTGTCCAACCAAATGACAGTATCTTCTGGGTTCAAATGGTTGTCAGTTCATAAATCTAAATACTGATTGATAACCGAAAGTGATTAACAGAGATTGTAAGCAAAAGTTCAGAATTTAACCAAAATGGAGATACCAGCCAATAAGACAATTTTTCATTTTAAATTTTGACCAAAATCCATTGTCTTGTCAATCCATTGTCTTGTCTATCCATAATTGAGTAGTAACCAACATTTCTAGGATTAATATGATTGAGAATGTCTTATGCTTGATATTTAGTAAAATGGAAGGTGGGGTTGGCAATTCTACCCAATCCCAGACTCGTGTGTGTGTATATATAACATGCTGTTGTCTGATAAATTATACTTTGTTTACCTTCAATCCTTCTCCTGTTTCTTTGTAGATGTAACTGCAGTTAGTGTGCTTTTTCTTGTTCTTCCAAACCTCCACATGTGCTGTTTGCCTTTGTCTTCCTTCCTGGAGTCTCACTGCAATAAAGTAGAAACTGTTCACATTGTCTTATAATATAATTAATGCTTCCTCTGGGAAGAGTTTAAATCTGTGACAGAAGAAAAAATATTCTCTCTCACTGAGCTATTAAGGTTGGGAATTGACTGTCTGAATATGTGATAAATCGAGGTTCAGTTGAATCATTTAAAACTGAATTAGATTATTATCTGAGAAAGAACAACATACTGGGTTAGGGGGAAAAGATAGAAGCATAGCACTAAGTGAAAACTAATTTTGGAAGCTAGTACATGTATGATGGGCTGAATGGCTGCATCTTTCCAGTATACCAAAAATCCATGTCTCGGATCTTATTTATCTCTAATTCTATGGGTAAATTGAATAAGCAAATCCCTTCTTGTTTCTTTAAGTGACCTTTATTTTTTCGGTGTCTATTTTATCCCTAACTAACAAGATTTTTTTAAAACCCACAGAAACTATTTGTTATTATAATGTTCAGCAGGCACATAGTGGAACAGATGGTGTCCTTGATAGGGTGAGTAATTCATCTACTGATTTTCATATCTGTCTTGTAAGAATGGAAAGCTTGGTGGGTGGTATTGCCCAAGAAAGGGTTACTTGAAATGAATATATCGTTACATCCTCCTTGAGACCTAATCCACCTGTGATGGCGGTTGATTCATTTTAAAATCTTTATTCTCAACTGTGGGTGCAAAGTTTGCCTGTCTTTGTGCCAGGAGTTTAATCTTTAATGGAACATGGGTCATGTCAAATATACCAGATCAATAAAAGCCCACTTTCAGTTTTCTTTGAAAATAAATCTCCTTACCGTTGATCATTTAGATCAGCATAAAAAGCCACCTGAATATTTGTTTACTTGACGTACAAAGTTCTTCTTTGTGAAATTAAGCAGATGTTAACTTATTTTGTGTCTTCGATAAAAATGTTCTTGGACTGAAGTAACCAACTTAATAAATAGGGATGGAAACTAGGAGCCAAATAGAGACTGCAAAGACACTTGACTGTATCTGATCCAGACTATAGAGTTTTGCTTGGCCTGGACTTCTTTTTTTACCCCGATCACAGAAATAATTTTAGAGTCATTGTCATACAACATAGAAACTGACCCTTTGGTCCAAATTGTCTATGCCAACCAGGTTTCCTGAACTCGATTAGTCCCATTTGCCTGTGTTTGGCACATATCCCTCTAAACCTTTCTTATTAATGTACCTTACCCCTCTCCCCTTAAACTTATGCCCTCTTACTTTGAACTCCCCTACCCTGGAGAAAAGACTGTGGCTATTCACCTTATCCATGTCCCGCATGATTTTATAAACCACTATAAGGTCACTCCTCTGTCTCCTTTGCTGCAGGGTAAAAAAAAAAAACACCCCTTAGCCTCTTACACTTCAGCCTATCCAACCTTTTACTTAAGACTCAAACCATCCAACCTTGGTAGCATCCTTGTAAATCTTTTGTGCATCCTTTCCAGTTTAATAACACTCTTCATGAAGCAAGGCAACCAGAATTGGACGTATTACTCCAAAAGTGGTCTCACCAATGTCTTGTACGTCCGCAACATGACATCCCAGTTTCTACACTCAGTGCTCTGACCAATGAAGGCAAGCGTGCCAAACACCTCTTGTCTACCTGTGACACCACTTTCAAGGAACCAGGTACCTGCACTCCTAGGTCTCTGTTCAACAACACTCCCCAAAGCCCTACCATTAACTGTGTAAGTCCTGCCCTGGTTTGGTTTACCAAAATGCAACAATTCGCATGTATCTAAATTCAACTGCTACTGCCACTCCTCAGTCCATTGGCCCACCTGATTAAGATCGCATTGTATTTCTAGATAACCACCTTCACCGCCCACTATACTAATAATTTTGGTATCATTCACAAACTTACAAACCGTACCTCCTAAGTTCTCAAGCAAATCGTTTATATGACTGACAAACAACAGTGGACCTAGCAGCAATCCTTGAGGCACAGTGCTGGTCACAGGCCTCTGGTCCGAACAACCACCTTCTACCACCACCCTCTGTCTCCTACTGTCAAGCCACTTTTGTACTCAATTGGCTAGCTCTCCCTGGATCCCATGTGATTTAATCTCACTAACCTATAGTGCACTTTTCCGAAGGGTTGTGTGTGAAGAGGAATTGTCAGTCCAGTTTGTAACAGCCATCAGTCTTCAACACAGAGCTGCTGTTTATTTGTTATGAAAAGTTGTCACGTAGTGTAATGGGAGGGAGGGTGCTTTTGTGAACTTGTGATTGAGCATAACTTGTTTATGCTTAATGCTGAAACGGGGAAAGTTCTAATGCCTAGTACTAACATTCTCACCTTGAAGAATCTACACTATCAAAGAAAAATAAGTGCTTACAATTTTGGGCACAGTGATTCCTTAGAATTTAAGGAAGTGTAGGCCATTGGGCCCAACAAACACATCCCATTTTGATTAATAATACCTATCTGTTTTCTCTCCACATCCCTCCGCTCCCGCATTTCATAAGGTAAAGCTAATTCACTCGTTAACCATTTACACTCCTCCCCAGTTTTTCCCCACCCACCAAGAAGTGCTCAAGTCTGATTTGTGCCAGATAGCCTGTCGGGTAATCTACTGTTGTTGATGTAAATTGTGATGAATAACTGAAAGTTGTAATATGGCGTCATTTAAAAGAAAAAAGAAATTCTTTCCAACTGTAACAAAAGCAAGGTAATTGGACGATTTTTTTGAAGCATGCAGTTAGATTATTTTACGATGATGCAGTAACCTTGATGATTTATGATCAACTTCATAGAATTGATTTCATTTTATTGACGGTTATATGTACAAAAGGTTATGGTTGATTGGCAGTGAGTAATTGGTCTCTAGTTTGGAATGACATCAATAAATGCTTGAGCTTTGCTCTCGTGTTCTACTGAACATTTTGATCAAAGGAATCTGAAGAAAGATTTAATTGAGGTGTATAAGATTGGGAGGCCTAGATACAGTGCATAGGAAGGACCTACTTTCCTGAGCAGAGGTTTCAATAACCAGAAGACATAGATTTAAGGTGATTGTTAGAGGTTTTGAAGAGATTTGAGAAATATTATTTTCAGTCAGAGGATGGTGGGGTTCTGGAACTCACTACTTGAAAGGGAATTCGCTACCTCTGTTCATACAGCCCAGGCTCTGACGTACCTTTAACTTCAATCTCAATTTTCAACAGTTGGTGCACGTACATCTCATATGTCTCACTGTTCACTTCTGAAATTTTATCCTTTGTATTAGGTTGCCTTTCTTTGTTCTTTCGACCAAAATGTAATATTATATTGTTCAATTTATTAATGTCTTCTTAAACTTTACCACTATTTTCCTCAGTTCACAATATTTTCAAATTTTATTATACCCTGTGCACCCAAATACAAGAAATTAATGTAGGTCATGCAAAACCGGAATCTTCTTATTCACCCCTGGAGAACCCACCATAAGCCTCCAACTAATCCAAAAAAAAAGCTGTTCACCACTGTTCTTTGTATGTGTCACTCAAATAACATTTTATCAGTGCGGACCCTGTCTGTCTTATCCATGGGCTTCAACTTTGCTGACAAATCTGTTATGTGGCACTTTATCAAGGGTCTTCTGTTAGCCCACGTACATAACATTAACTGCATTATGCTCCCCAACCCCCTCTGTTACTTCATTAAAAATACTCAATCACACATTAAACAATTTGTCCTTAATGAATTGGTGCTCTCTTACTTTGCTTAATCCACTTTTTCCAAGTAACATAAATTTGGTCCTCGATGATTATTTTAAAAGCTGTTCCTCCAGAGAGGCTAAATTGGCTGGCCTGGAGTTGCTGAGTTTATCCTTGTAACTTTTTTTTTGAAATAAGGATTTAATAATTGCAATTCTCCAGCCCTCTATCACCACCTAATCAGATCAGAAGATTCTGACCAGTGCTCTGTGTAATTTCCACCCTCGCTTCCCTCTGTGCATCACATCTAGCCCCAATGACTCATCAACTTGCTAAACAGCTACCCATTCTAACTCTTCCTACTTATCAATTTCCAGTGCATCCAGTATAACTATTACCTTCTCTTTCACCATGACTTGGGCAGCATCTTATTCCAAAGAACAAAGAACAGTACAGCACAGAAACAGGCCCTTCGGCCCTCCAAGCCTGTGCCAACACATTTCACCCTTCCATACTAAAACTTTCTTGACTTTCAGGATCCGTATCCCTCTATTCCCTTCCTATTCAGGTATTCGTCCAAGTGCTTCTTGAATGCTGCTATTGCGTCAGCTTCCACGACACCTCTGGCCACATATTCCAGGCACTCACCACCCTTTGTGAGAAAAATGCGTGCATCTCTTTTAAACTCCTCCTCCCCCCACCCCCACCCCCACCACCACCACCACCACGCATCTCGAACCTGTGTCCCCTGGTAATTGACCCCTCCACCCTGGGAAAAAGCCTCAGACTTTCCACTCTATCCATGCCATTCACAATCTTTTAAAATTCTATCAGGTCACCCCTCAACTTCTTGCATTCCAATGAAAACAAATCCAGTCTATCCAACCTTTCTTCACAGCTAAAATCCCCCATACCAGGCAATACCCTGGTAAACCTTTTCAGTACCCTCGCCAAAGCATCCACATCCTTTGTCCAGACTTTGTAAGCACAGATGCAAAGTGGTTATTTAGCACCTTAGCCAAGCTGTCTGCCTTTTTACAAAAAAAACACCTTTTGACCCTTAATTAGGCCCCCTCCTCCTTTTACCACTCTTTACAATCAATATGATTATAAAAGACATTTGGATTGATTTTAATCGAATCAGAGATAGTAGGAACTGCAGATGCTGGAGAATCCGAGACAACAAGGTGCAGGGCTGGATGAACAGATTTTAATGTTGGCTGCCAATTCCTTTACAAACTCTTTCTTTGATTTTCTTTTTTGTTTGCCCTACCTTTTATCCTTTATGGGAATGTCTTTCAACTGTATTGCAACAATGTCTTTAAAAGCAGCCCATTGTTGAATTACATTCTTGCTTCCCAATCTTTGGATTGGGCTCAGATTACAAATCATTCTTGGCCTGCCTCCCAATTTACTACTTTTACTCAGGATTGCTCTTGTTCTTTCTCATGGCTTGTCACATTCTCATTATATTTTGTTCACTGTTCTCTAAATGTTCCCTCAGTGACATTTGATCCATTTGATGCACTTCATTCCCTAGAACTAGGTCCATCATTGTCTCCTTCCTGATTTCACTGGGAACATATTAATGTAGAAGATTCTGTTTGAAATATTTTAGAAATTATGGTCCCTCTCAGCCCTTCATGCAATTATGACCTATATTAGGATAACTAAAGTTCCAATTATAAATTTTCTGTTTTTTTGGTACCTTTCTGTAATTTCCTTGCAAGTATGCTCCTCAGAATTCTACTGCAAAAAATAAAAAAAAGTTTCATATAGTAAATGATGTTCTATAACTTTGCAACAAATACCCATTGACACAGTATGGAAGAAGGAAGCAGTGCCACTAAAGATGTCCAATCCATCTAACTTTCCCTGTCCCATGTGCAAGACCTACTTCCATTAGCCAGGGACCAACCACTTTCAATGAACAATCAAGTTCAAAAGGCCAAAGCCCTGGGTGTGAGACGTGACCAAGATTGAAACAAATGATAGCAAGTTGATGTATTGTATTTTTACCGGCCTGAAGATTGCAGGCCGAACAATGTTTAGAGAGCAAGAAATTTCAAATTTCAGTACATGAAATAAATTATTTGGAGAAGGAGACCAGATAATGACTCTTTGTTTCAAAGGTCCATTGAGGTGCATTTTTGTGCTTCGTGTCAGCTTTGAAGTGTGGTTTTTGCCCCTTTTCTTAATCATTTTGCTAAAATCTGATATAGATGTCCAATGCCTGGCTCGTGATCATTGACTGAACACTCTGCTGCCATGTAGTAGACTGTAAGATTAGAAGAAATTGCACAAGAGGAAGCTGTTCAGCCCCTTGCACCTGCTGCACCACTCAGTGGGATCATGGCAGATCCAACGTTTCTGTTGTCCACTTTCCTGCATTTTCCTAACCCTTAATTCTCCTACTGATCAAGACTCTGTCTGTCTCAGCCTTAAAGCATACATAAGGACTCTGTCCCCACAGCTTTCTGTGACAAGAAATTCCAAAGATCCTCGACCCTCTGAGACAAGAAACTCCTCCTCATCTGGGTCTTAAATTGGCATCCATTTATGCTGAGACTATGTCCTCTTGTCCTGGACTCTCCCATGAGGGGAAACATCCTCTCAGCATTTACCCTGTCAAACCCCTTAAGAATCCTACATGTTTGCAAAATATCTGTTTAACTCCTCTGTCATGAGATCACCTTTCATTTTTCTGAATTCCAATGAGTAGAGTGCCAACCTGCTTTGCATTTACTCCTAAAATAATCCCTCTTTGTGAACCTTCTCTGAACTGCCTCCAATGAAATTATATCTCCCCTTAAATAAGGGGCCCAAAATTGCTCTCAGCACTCCAGATGTGGTCTCACCAGCACTTTGTACAGTTGCAGTAAAACTTCTCTACAGTTATAATCTAATCTCCTTGAAGTAGGGGACAAGTTCCATTAGCCTTCCTGATTCCCTGCTACATCTGTGTCATATTTTTGTATTTCATTTACATGTACCTCCAAGTCTTTGTGTTGCAGCTTTCGATAGTTTTTCTCCATTTAAATAATAGTCTGTTCTTTTGTTCTCCTTTCCAAACTGAGCAACTTTACATTTTCCTGCATTATACTTCATTCACCAACCTTTTACCCACTTACTCAATCTGTCAATATCTCTCTAAACTGTTTGTATTCCTCTCACAACCTGCTTTACCACCTAGTTTTGTCATCTACAGCTTTGGCTGCAGTACATTCACTTCTTTCCTCCAAGTCATTAATATATTAATGTAAACAGATGCAGTCACAGTAGTGATCCTTGTAGAACTCCACTGGTCATAAGTCACTAGCCCTTATCCCACTGGCTGTTTCCTGCCCATTAGCCAACACTCTCTCCATGCCACTCTCCTACCTCCAATACTCTGGTTTTTATGACTTGAGCTTTTGTGAGGTACCTTTGTCGAATGTCTTCCAAAACTTCAAATACGACACACCTACTAGTTCCTTTCTATCCACTCTTTTGAGACGTCCTCAAAAAAACTCTAGTCAGCACGTGATTTCTCTTTTGTGTGCTGACATTGCTTGATGAAATTGATTTTCCAAATGTTCTGCTATTGTATTCTTAGTCATTGATTCCAGCAATAGGCTAATCAGTCTGTATTTACCTGCTTTTTGCCTCCCTCCTTTTTTTTTTTTGAAAAGGGGTATCACATTGGCAGTTTTCCAATCCTCTGGTACTTTTGCAGAATCCAATGCTTTTATTTTGGAAAATTGCAATCAATGCATCCACATGCTTTGTAGCTACTTCTTTTTGGATCCTAGAAGACAAGCCAGGGGACTTACCAACTTGAGCCTTATCAGTTTGTCTAATCTGCTTCTTTAGTATTGGCTATGATTCTTAAGTCCTCCCCCAATGTTCTTTAATATAATGGGATATTCGGAGTATATTCCACTGTAAAGACTGATGCAAAGTATATATTTAACTCCTTTGCCATTTCCTTTTCCTCCAAAATCATCTCAGATTCATTTTCTAAGGGGCCCATGTTCAGTTTGCCCTCTCTGGTTCTTTTTATATATGTAAAGAAACTTTACTTGTCAGTTTTTATATTCTTTGCCAGTTTTCCCTTGTAGTTTATTTTCTGTCTTTATTATCTTTTCAGTCCTCTTTTTCTGGATTCTTAATTTATCACATTCTTCAGGGCTACCACTGATTTTGGCCTCCTTTTATATTTTTTTCTTTCAACTTGGTACTCTCCTAACTTCCTTGGTTTGCCATCATTGATTTATTCTTAGTAGTCCTGTTTTTCCAATCACGTCCTTAAACAATCAGGGCATTTTACATTATTGGAGAAACTCAGCAGGTCTGGCAGCATATGTGCAGAGAAAGCAGAGTTCACGTTTCAGGTCCAGTGACTCCTCTTCAGAACTATTTGTACCAGGAAAAGATGAAGAGGGAGTTGAAGGGGAGGAAAGAGTAAATGAATAGGTGAAGACAGAGCTCAGAGACGAAGACTTGTAAAAGGATGGATAATTGTAAGCCAGGGAGAGGAAAAAAGCTAACAATGAGGGTCAAAATGGTAAAAATGTTTGCTGAAAGCGACCTATGTCATGACGGAGCCTGGCGTGTGTGGATCAATAAAGAACATGGAAGAAGGTGTTCAAGTTCTAAAACTGTTAAACTCGTTATCAAGTCCTGAAGGCTGCAGGGTCCCCAAATGGAAAATGAGATGCTGTTCTTGCAGCTTGAGCTGAACCTCGCTGGAGCACTGCAGCAGGCCCAAGACAGAAATATTGGCCAGGGAACATGATATGTTGAAAATTACAGGCAACTGGAAGCTCGGGGTCATTTCTACAGACAAAATGCTGCCAGACCTGCTAAGTTACTCCAACAATTTCTGGTTTTATTTCAGATTTCCTTCATCTGCAGTTTTATTTTATTTTACTTTGATTATTGGAGAGTGCATGTTGGGATTTTATTGTCCCTTGGCCCTTGAATATGCTGGAGGAGCAATTAGTTGCGTATCTTGTATTCAAAGAAAAACCTGTTTTGTCTATGAAAAATCTGATCTCGTAATGCATGGTAGGACAACGATTAACAGCATATGCCAATAGCAGCTATTAAATTTGATGACTACTAACTTACTACATCCTTCAACAACAATTCTATTTTAATGACTGAAAATAAATGCAACTCCATGCTGGTTAAAATCTTGGAACTAATTAGTTTCTATTAGTTTAGTAACTAATAATAATGGTTTTAGTGTAATGGTTTTAGTTTTAAAAAAAACCTCATATCATGATTTCAAATCCTCTCATGATATGTTATGAAATCGAAGTCAATAGTTTGGTTGGGTTAACACCAGAAAAAAGGCTGCTACTGATTCATGAAAGACCTTGAAGTCACGTGATATTGACTTTTGATGCCCTCTGAAGTGGATGGGTGACGTTCACTTGTCCACACGTTCCCAAGACAACTATAGATGGAAATTATCTACATGTGAAGAATACATCTTTTTAATCATGTTGAATTTTTAAAAAAATTGAAGGGGCCGAGTAATTAATTGGCTGAGGAAGGGAGTTGTATGCAAGGATGTATAACTAGCAGAGTTTGCTTTGATAAGACTGTAGGAAAGTTGAAAAGTGAGGGCCAAGGTCTTGAAATCAATTCAGTGGGGAGCAATAGTGAATGGAGCTTGTTGAAGGTCACAGTCATGAGTATGCTAAACTTGTACGTACATGTATGGATGCAGACGAGTTTTCACTGAGTTGAAGTTTGTGGATAGAAGTAAAGTATGGTTTGTGGAAATTTAATCCTCAAGCTGATATGTATTAAATTTTTGGCAACAATAAACAATAGATAAAATATAGGAAGATAATCTTAATGACTAAAGAGGTGTGGATTTGCATTTTGTGGTGCAATATTTGACTTCCGTGTTTGGAGCTATCTTCGATTAATTTTTCTGATTGCTGTTTTTCTGTCTTCTGTCCCTTCTTTTCGGTTCCTCCTCTTTGAACCAGTTCAGACACGGAAGATCTTGTGTTCTTTTTCTTTGTCTTACCTCTTTAGTCATCCACATTTCACTGGCACAAATTCAGTCTGGTTTCTCCTGGTTCTTTTTATCACGAGACGACTCATTTAACCACAGAGTCCCAGCTTACACAGCATACCAGTGTGTTGACATCACACCATTTTTGCCCTTAGTTTTCCACTTCTAGAGTTTTAGACTTTAATCTGTTGTTGCATTTTTAAACAAAGTTGGATGTTGCTACTTAGAAGGGTGAGACAATTTTCTTTAATATTTTGTTCTGTGAATGGGACTTTTTTTAAATCAAATGGTGGATAATATTGTTTTTATACTTGTAGGGAACTTTTAGGGAAAGGTTGCAGATTCACACTGGGTATATTTATCATAAAGTATACTTTTGTTTTCTGGAGGTTGGTCATCTGATTAAATTTGTCACTTGGAACAGGAAAAGGATCGAGGCAGAAAAAGAACTTGCTTTTTTAATGGGTCTAATCTGTCTTTATTGCTATATACCTGTAACCTTACTTCACTGAAAAACTTAATTGCTTTGTGAACCTGTATCAGATGAGAACCACCATTTATGTGGTGCCTTTAATGACCTCAAGACTCCTAAAGTACTTCACAGCAATTAAATAATTTCGAATTTACTTGGTGTTGGGTGGAGAAGTATAATATCCACTTTAGCAGTCTTCCCTAAACTACTTGATGGCAAAAGATTCCATTTGATGTCCCTTCTTGATCCTAGATTCCTAATTTTTTGTTTGCAAACTTCACTATGTAAACCTTTTGCACAGACCAGTTTTTTGTCAACCTTGTGTTGAAAATACTTCATGGAATACCAATTGGAAGACGTACCTAGGATGGCAAAAATATTATCTGGGTAGGGGACATAGATGGCCATCACCAACAGTGGCTCAGTTGCACAACCACCATGTTAGCCAAATCATAACATACATAACTGCTAGAGTTGATCTGCGAGGGAATCAACAAGAGGGAAACCTTACTTGACTCTGTCCTTACCAGCCCACTTGTCATAGCTGCATCTGTCCATGACAGTTGGTAGGATTGACCACTGTGCTGTTCTTGTGGAGGTGAAAGACCCTATTTCACATTGAGGATATTCTCCATTGCATTGTGTTCCAAAATATATCAGAGACTCAATTGTACTGACCATATAAATAATGTGGCTGTAGGAGTTGGTCAGAGGTTAAGAATTCTGTGATGAATAACTCCCCTCTCGACTCTCCAAAGCATGTCCACTTTCATAGAATTATAGAATCTTTACAATGTAGAAGTAGGCTATTCAGCCCATTGAGTCCATACTGACCCTCCAGAGCATCCCATCCAGGCCAAACCCCCTACCCTATCCCTGCATTTCCCATGGCCAGTCCACTTAGTCTGCACATCCCTGAACACTATGGGTAATTTAGCATGGCCAATCCACCTAACCTGCGCATCTTTGGATTGTGAGAGGAAACCAGATCACCTGGAGGAAACCCACGCAAATGTGGGGAGAATGTGGAAATTCCACACAGCCAATTGCCCAAGGGAGGGGCTTTGAGACAGCAGCGCTAACCACTGTGCCACCCCATGTGGAAGCCACATGTGATGAAACACGTTCCTCTTGCCTGGATGAGTGCAGCTCCAGTGCCACTCAAGCTCAACACCATCCAGGACAAAGCACTTGACCGGAACCCTATCTACGATTCCACCCCTTGGGATATTCACTTCCCACCCATGGAGTGCTGCAGTTCAACAAGACAGCTCATCAGCACCTTCTTGAAGGCGCTTGGGGATGAATAATAAATAGAGCCCACATCGTATTAAACAAAGAAAGTTAATTAAATGAAACAACTAAGGGACCTCAGCAAGGATTCCTGTAATTATAACATAACGTCAATAACATAGCTCTGGTGATCACATCTAATTTACTTGGAATTAACAATGACGTCAGCTATTGAGGGATTTTTGTTTCAACCGTGCAGATTTCAGTTTTGCTCAAGCTCCGAGGTGCAAAAATCAACTAAGTACCACTTTGATTTTAAAGGTGGCTTCTTTTCTATCCCGATCAAAGGCCTGATGTCCAGAACCTGCCAAACATTTAGGAACAGGCTATTTGTAAATATACGTTTCTCTATTATTATTGATTCGTTCCATCACTTGATGAATGGGTGGAGATTAATAGTGTGGTAATTGACAAGTGTAGGTTTTAGGGATGGGATGAAGAATCATCTACATTCATAGAATCATATAGTACAGAAGAAGCCCTTTGGCCCGTCAAGTCTGCCTGTCGATACTAATCCCACTTTCCAGCATTTGGCCCATAGCCTTGAACATTAAGATATTTCAAGTGCTTTCTAAAAGTTTTTAAGTTTCTTGCCTCTACTACCCTCCCAGGCATTGCATTCCAGATTCCCACAACCGTCTGGGTGAAAAATATTTTTGTCGCATCCCCTTTAAACCCTCTGCCCTTCTTGTTAAAATTATGCCCCTTCATTATTGGTCCTTCAGCTAAGGGGTACTGCTGCTTCCTTTCTACCCTGTCTATGCCCTTCATAATCTTATACACTCAATCAGTATCTTCCTGAACCCAAGACTACCTTCCTCACTATTAACCACCTGGCCAATTTATATATATCACTAACAGTAAGGGACTATTAGACCCGACACTGATCCCCGTGGCACAGCGCTGGACAGTGGTCTCCAGTCACAGAACAGCCTTCTACTACCTCCCTCTGTCTCCTACACTAAGCCAATTTTGGATCCATCTTGCTAGGTTACCTTGGATTGCAAGTGCTTTTACCTTCTTTATCAGTTTCCTATATGGGACTATGTCAAAGGCTTTGCTCCATATAAACCGTATCAACTGCAGGACACTCATCTATACATCTGGTCATCTCCTCTCAAAATTCTGTCAGATTTGGTAGGTATGCCTTTCCTCTGACAATGCTATGCTGACTATCCCTGATCAAACCTTGTCTCTCCAAGTGGAGATGAATTCTCTCCAGAGTTTTTTTCCATTAGTTTGCCTATCACTACCTCTGATTTGAGACTTATTGTGCGGTAGATGCCAAAACAAATGCTGCACTGGTTAACGTTGCGTTAAGGAGTGGCTACTTCTGATGTACAGCTCTTCAGAAAGTTGTAAAGGCCCATGACCTTTGTGTCCAGTGCACTTAGCCACAAGTTTCACCTACAGAGTCTACTAAATTGACTGGACAATGCTATCTGCAAAAATGAGACGTCATGAAGTGGCCTTATAACATCATTATGAACACTTTAACATGACGTTCTACATGGCCAATAAACATAATTACTGGCCGTAGGTGATCACTGGAAAATTTCCCGTGAACATTGTCAATCAGTATTGCTGCTAGATCCATGATCAAAATAATGGAAGAAGATCACAATTGGGTGCTGAACCATCAGATTACGAACATCTGACTTTTTAGCCTGAGGTTCAATGATGAAAAGCTAAACCAAAAATCATCTAGCAGTGTTTGCAATTTCACTAGCACTAAATGTTTCATAGCATGTGAAACAGGGGCCTCATTTTATTTGCAGAGTTATCAATCCTGCTGGTTCAAATAGTAATCTTTAAATCTGGGATTCTTAAAACAATGAGTACTTTAGTGCAAAATCTATCTTGTTCTTTGATTCCAGCTGTCCAATCAACCACAAAATAATTGTTAGATTTCTGTTAGTTCCCATGGATTTTCTTTTAATCTTAATTTTGTTGAGTGAGATGAAGGGGAAACAGTGGGATAGTGGTAATGTCACTGGACTAGAAAGGACCAGAGGCTCAAGCTGAAGTCCTAAGCACACAGGTTCAATCCCACCATAGCAGCTGGTGAAAATTACATTAAATTAATTAATACATTTACTTTTTAATTAATTTGTAGAATTGAATGATTATCTCTGTAATGGCGCCATCGAACTATCAGAACTGTTATAGAAACTCCTCTGATTCACGGATGTGTTTTAGGAAAAGAAATCTGCCACCTTTACTTAATTTGGTCTACATGTGAATCCAGCCCAACAGCAATGTGGTTGAACCTTAACTGTCCAAGCCACCCTGTTTGAGGGCAGTTAGAGGTGGGAAAGGAATAATGGCCTTGCCAATGATACCTAGATCCATTTAAAAATAAATTAAAGGACCCTGGGATAATGGCCAACTTCCTCCATTGGACGAACATGAGAATGTTTAGGCATGACCTGTGTTTTTTTCCTTTAAAGGGGAATGATTTCTGTTATCCTTACTTGCCTTTTCACCATGCTCATTGATGTCTACTCTTTCCCTAGTGCATCTTATGACCTCAAGTCTATTTGTGGCAGTTAGTGGCCTGCCCAGCTAGCCACAACTGTTGTTACTTCTTACTCAGAGACTCCCTTTATTCAACATTCACCTCACTATTTGAATCCTTTTGCAGCATCAACAATTTGCCTCAATCAACCTTCCTGTTTATTATGTTTAGAATTCAAATCCAATCATGGTGAAAATCTCTCTTCCAAATAAAGCAAGTCCAGTTCCCTGAATGTTTCCATGGAGCTTAGTTTCCTGCTACTCTGAATCATTTTGTTTCCTTCCAATGCTGATAGGCAGAGCTAGAAACACAGATTACAATTTGTAAGCAAGGCCAGTTCTTGAATAATGAAGTTCAAGGTTCTTAGACCGAATATAAACTGGCCTGTATTTATTCTTGGTTGATTCATGAATTCATATCCAACATAATGAATGGAAGATTGGATCTCTTGGTATACTGATGTAACCTTAGGCCTTGGTACATTCTAATTCAATTCAAGTTACCTAGGCAGCAATCATCTTAAGTGATCTTGGTCTAGAGAGTTTTCCTACTCCCAGACATTATCTGGTGATCTTTGCTGTAAATGCTTGGAGGTATCAAATTGAGAAGCAATTAGACTTGATGTCCTGCGACTATCTGTCTGTTCATTTGCATTGCCCGTATTAGGGGGGTACTGGAGGATTGCAAACAAACACAGAACTTTGCCCCAGCTAGCATTTGGCTTTCTCAGGAAGGAATGAAAATGTATCAGGATTTCCTCACAGATACTGCAGAAGTCTATTTTGTTTCTTAAAAGCTAATCTAACAAGGGCCAGCTAAATTTTGCATTTGGATTTAATTAATTTTGCAATTAATGATAAATTTTATTATTTTTCTGTCAATGAAAAGTACCCCATAAATAAGTAGTTACGCAGACTGTGTAATCTATAGCCATTGTCAGTGTTTTCCAAATTTGTTGTAGAAGTTTAATTGTGAACCTAAAGTCGTCTGAACATCAAGAGATTGGAGACTTGACTATCTTTTTAAAAATGCTATATTTGTAGTTTATGGTGAGATTCTTGTGAAGACTTTTACCTTCTGAATGAGGTTGACCACATTTTTAGTATTGAGTAATCAACCTATTTTGCGTTAAGTGGAAATCATATGAAGTCATTCTATCTCTCTCACCAGTGTCAGCTTTTAAAATTGTGCTTCGAGGTCAAATTTGCACATAAGTCAAAGATGTGTGGAGGAAAAGTGGTGTTGAGAAAGCAGGGAGGCTGTACAAGGACTCAGACAGGCTAGGAGAGTGAGCAAAGACTGGCAGATGGAATACAATGTGGGAAAGTTTGAGGTTATGCACTTTGGTAGGAAGAATAGAGGACGTAGACTATTTCTAAATAGGGAGAGGCTTTGGAAATCTGAAGCACAAAGGGACATGGAAATGCTAATTCAAGATTCTCCTAATGTTAACATGCAGGTTCAGTTGGTGGTTAGGAAGGTTATTGCAATGTTAGTGCTCAATTCATGGACTAGAATACAAGGGTTGAGACATACTGCTGGGGCTGTGTAAGGGTTGATCAGACCGCATTTGGAATATTGTGAGCAGTTTTGGACCCTATATTTAAGAAAGGATGTCCTGGCCTTGGAGAGGGTCCAGAAGTGGTTTACAAGAACGATTCTAAGGTTGAAAGCTTATCACATGAAGAGTAGTTGAGCTCTCTGAGTCTGTACTTACGGAGTTTAGAAAAATGAGGGGATCTGATTTGAAATTTACAGAATGCTGAGAGGCCTGGATAGAGTGGACATAGAGAAGATGTTTCCATTAATAGGAGAGACTAGAACCCAAGGACACTGCCTCAGAGTGAAGGGACACCCCTTTAGAGCTGAGATCAGGAGGAACTTCTCCAGCCAGAGGCGGTTAATCATTGTCACAGAGGGCTGTGGAGGCCAAGTCATTGAGTGTATTTAAGACAAAGCTATGTTCTTGATTGGTATGGGGATCAGTGGTTACAGAGAAAAGGGGTTGAGAAATATATCCACCATGATCGAATGGCAGAGCAGACTTGATGGCCGAATGGCCTAATTCTGCTCCTATATCTCATGGTCCTTGTTAAAATGAGAAGATTAGTTAAGGTCTGATTTGAAGGAAATAAAGAGTATGTTTAACCATTGACGTAGTATCTCAATAAATGAATCACTTGTAGTAACATACTGTTTTGAAGTATGTTCCTTCTGGTGCTGGTTGAATGCTCCTCATTAGAAGTGCTAACTCATTGTTTATAGCATAAGAAAACATCTCCTTTTGGACCTTTCACCTTCCTATTTCCTTACCCATTACCCAATTTTACATTTTTCTATTGTAAGTAGTTTTGCGCTGGGCGTGCAACAACTTAAAATATAAAGTATCTGGTGTCGTTGCATGATTCAAGAGTTTTGTATGCCGTGTGGGTCGGTGCGGCTTTCACTCCCTCTCATTTTAATAATAGCACATTGTGCCACGGAGGAATAAATGTGAAGTAACCTCACAAAAAAGTGTTCATAGTACCTTGTTTTTCTCCTGGTTAATCACCAACTGCTGAGTCGTGTTGGGGGTGGGGGTGCTGGGTCTAGTGGAGGAGGAAATGTAAAAGAACAAGGAGGAGGTACTATGAAAATTGCTAGTAGGTTTCTAACAGCAAAGGAATGACATGCTGTATTTCCTTATAAGGCCTGATATATTCGGAAGTGGCCACCCTTCCAGGAGCTGTCGAGGCGAGTCATAAATGGGGTGGGAGTGTAGTTTCTTTCTTAGCTGGCAATGACACAACACCGACTCACTTCCTTATTGATCAGTTCAAACCAGTTTTTACAGGAACTGACAGTGATATATGGGGCCAGCCTTGTGAGAATCATTCATTTGAGATACTGTGGCCTGCCAGTGCAGTACTTGTTCATTTTGCTGCTCCTTACCTTATTCACAATGAGTGGTGGCGCCAGATGCACAAGATTTAACTAACTGTAACTTTTTGTTTTAAATTTATACAGCACTTTCTTAGGTGAGTAAAATTAACTGTTTCTTTCTTTTTCTCCCTATTCCCAAATATATTTGTGGAATTGGAATTCATCCACATAGGGCAATTCCAAGCCTAGGCCCTTCACTTCAGAAACCCTTCAGAGAATACTTGGAGGCCCAGAAAGCCAAGCTTCACCATAAGACTGGCGATGCAGTAGAAGCGGTAAGAACACCATGAATGTAATTTGTTTGTCTTTTATGTTAAAATGTTTGTTTGTTGACCTGTATGTATCATTCTGTTCACTTGACTCTCTAGTGATTGAATGCTAAATATACTGTAACTGGGGAACTCTTCAGTTGTCGATACTTGGGATCTCAAATTGGCCAAAAGTCCCAGAGCCAGAAATTGAGGCCTATAGGAATTCAAAAACTAGAAAATATGGTTAGGCCACTTAGAAAATATTCCAAAAGTAGTGTTTTTCTGAAGTTAAGTCCATTTCTGTCGTCTCAGATAAGTGGTGATCAATAATAGGTCAGCACATTGAGTGACTGTTCCTTGTTGTGGTACTGAGCAATTTCCCATACCCACTATAAATGAGGTCTCATTCCACGGAAAGGCTGAAACGGTATGACCTTCAT
Source organism: Rhincodon typus (assembly GCF_021869965.1). Lineage (NCBI taxonomy): Eukaryota > Metazoa > Chordata > Chondrichthyes > Orectolobiformes > Rhincodontidae > Rhincodon > Rhincodon typus. Next base: position 5,579,930 of record NC_063357.1, on the reverse strand, counting down.
ACAAGCTGTGCTGATGAAGATGATCTTAAATGATGTCACCACGTCGTATACTTGTGACTAACTCCAGACCTTGTAGTACTAATATGCATTAAAACCTCAAAGATTGTCTTTTCAGTAACTAGTTTAAAAGATTTTGAAAATATTAAATCTCAAAATAACTATTTTTGGACTGTTATAACTATGTAAGGGTGACTAATTTAGGTTTGAATTTATGACCCTGTGCCTAAAAAAAAATTAGTTAGAATGTGATATCTTTTTAATCCAGTGTTTGAATACAATATAATTTAAAAGCCATTGTACTAATTTTACTTTATTTTTAATTCTGTCCAAACATGTCTAGAAAGATATTTAAACTACAATTTCCACCCCTTCCCCTCTTCAATCCAAAAAAAACTTGGTACGTGGTGTACAATAGTGATGACGTGGATGTAACAGTCACCAAACTCAATACTTGTGCAACTTTTAAAAAACCGGTACTTCCTCCCAATGGAACAGCTATTTGTGACTTGCTGTCATAGAAACAAGATTTTCAACTCAGTTCACACGCTTTGTGAAAGCTGATGTTACAGTATTTTTGGATTTTGTTCTTTGACCCTTGATTGTTGGAGGGTCAAACTGGAAGGATCAGTTTTCACTTCTGCAGTTTCTTACTTAATAGTTTTAATCATTTTTTTGCACATTTAGAAATAATTTGCAGCTGTTTAGCCTTCAAATACTGGTGATTTGAATCTACTGATGACCCAGATGGAAAGAAACACTAAATGCTTGTTAAAATTCACGCATGTCCCTTGCTGAAATCATACATGATAAAAAAAACTTCAGCATCTACATTACCCTTCCTTCTTAAAAAAGAATATTTTCCAGAATCTGGCAAACTATTTCACAATGCACAAACACTTTATCATCTTTATTAAATCCCTATCAGACAAGTTTCCACTTGTATATTAACAAATGTACTTTGGTTTGGCTCAGAGCCATTGTTTCAACGCTGACATAGATGCAAAATATCTAAATCAGACTCTTAAAGCAGTAGCGTTTATTGAAGCTAGATAGTAATCCTGTTGCCAGATGAATATGGGAGGACTGGTTGCATGAGTGTCTGTGTTGGTCTAATTGAGCTGTTGAACGATTTTCTTTCTTTTTGATTCAGACTTTTCTGGCTTGCTGTGCTAATTTAAATCTCCAGATGGAGCAGCTCTGTAGGCATATTAGTGAGCACCTCAGCAATATCAACATAGACTAAATTGACCAGTGAGGAGAAATGTTACATACATGCCTGAAAGAGATGGTGGTGAACTAAATTCCCATCTGTTCCTTTCTGATAAGGATCCCCAACTGTATTGATACTTCTGTCAGATTTTAGCCCGCTATCTTTTAATAGCCTCATAATTCCTGATCCTTTAAGGCAATGAGAATCTGGCTTCCGATGGCTGCACTGGCTTCCAAAACCTCTTGTCTGTATGTCTAAAGACAAATAAACTTTCAATACTGACCAATAGGTCATCATTGGTTGGCCACTTCACAAATACATCCAAAGCATTAAATATCTTTGACCGAACTTCTGGGGACTACAAAACAATAAATGCTTTGTTACAGTCCTGAAAATGAAAATATATTGTACAAGGCAACTAAATAAAATTTTGAAGAGAAATTAGAAGTTTATCACTAAAGATTGATATAATTATATGCCATTGATGGCAGTAATTAATTTTCAGTTTCTGCCTGTATTCTTGAGTTTGATTTGTCCAAGAGCCCGCAAGATTTGTAGCTAATATTTTAACAACCCGAGGTACTGTTCATTTTTAATCTGTGGCAAACAATCGGTCTCTTGATTAAAATATTGAATGAAATTATTGGAATTTGAAATATTGTATTTGGATATGGCTATGTGATTCGAAAGTGTGCAGAGGATTTTACTTTTCATGCCACTTGCTATGTTACGTTTATAAAGTTCGGGTTTTGCCATTTAATTTGAAAAGAAATATATTTCCCCTGCTTTATTTCTCCTAAATGGATGTTTGGTCTGTGCAAGGATCTTCAATTCTCTCTCGCCCACCCTGCTCCAAACGATTCTGTGTCAGACAACAACAAATCAACGTGTGGAGCTTGACACACTTGCGTATTCTTCAATTCTTTAATTTTCAAAGAAAAAGTCTTTGGGCTGTTACTAATCCTGCATATTGATCTGATTAAGATGGTAACAGTCTGCAATTGATTCCAGATTAAACAATTCTTAATAAATACTTTTTTTATGTTTTTCTCTTTCCTTCCCAACCTTCATCCTAACTCCATTAGAGTGAAAATTGGCTGTCCTGGACCTTTGAAAAAGTAGTCATCGTCATGGTGTGCTACTTCATTCTTTCCATCGTTAACTCCATGGCTCAGAGCTACGCTAAACGGATCCAGTCACAGAAATACACTGAAGAGAAAATGAAATGAAAAATTAACCTTTTTATTTTAAAAAAAGTGACTGAACAAGGCCCAGGGTAGATAATAATTCATAAAAACCATCTGTTGCTTCTTTGTTCCTCAAACTGGAATTAATTTTAAGGAAGCAAAATGGATCGGGGTTGGGGGGGAACTATTATAAATCTCTACATTTACAGGCTCTGAAAAAAACATTTCCTTGATTAGCACAGGTACTAGAGTTTGGAGTCCACATTCATGGATTCTTACCTATTTGTTGTTGTCTCCAGTTTTTTTTTTTAAAAAAAGTTTGAAAGTATCTTCATTTCAGTTGACGTCACAGGAAATTGCAGGATGTATGTAAATATTAAGTATCGAACCCCATTGAAATATCATTCACTTGCTCCAAATTAACTTGGGCACAGTGCTGAATAGGCCCTCAGTATGATCTGTGGAAGTAAAATTGCATTAGCTCCTTGAACTCTGTCAATTAGAGGAGCAAATTTGTTCAGTGCCTATTTTTGAATTGGAATCTTCTGACAAGCAAAGCAAACAATATTGTCAGCTCAAAAACATAATGGTGGCAATGTTTTAATGACCTTTAATCTAACAAGGACTTCTTGATAATAAGTTAAATTCTTTTCAGAGATTACTAAATTTAGAATAGCTAAATCGTGACATTTTAATATTTTTCTTCCTTTTATTGCATCTTACTTCCATTACCCCTCTTTCTACTGCACCTCACTAAATAGATACATCTTTGCTGTGGAGATTTCATAGTGCAGGTTCTTCAGCAACTGTACAAACTATGATTTGTTGCCACAAGCTTTATACATTGAGGGTCCCATCAGTATTCCAATTTCCAATGTTTAAGTGAGGTGCTAAAGACCCGGCCATCGTTTTAAGGCTTATCAAATTGGCCGAGAAGAGAAAGCATTAGTATTGATGGCTATTATTTTGTTCCCCTCACACATGTTGATGGAGGATAGATTTGGAGAGACCGACAGTATATGTAGACTATGTCAAAAAGGTAAATAGATTTTTGATTTCTAGTATTTATTACCTCAACCTCTGTATTATCTTGTCTATCTCTTAATGGGGTTGTATATTGTCTTGTGCCCTATATAGCACAAAACATTTAAACTGATATTGCTCATCTCTGCTCATATTTTCCATAATGATGGTGAAAGAAAAGCTATTAGAAGCTATCCATCTTTAACCGTATGTACAAAAAGCAACATCAGTTTTTGTTCTGTAAATTTTAACATGATAAATTTAATCTGACTTTATAAAACTACATTCAGTCATTCTACAGACTGAACCTTAGTCTACGTCTGTCAGTTTTTGTGGGGAATGTCATAATTGTGTATATATATATCCAAAATTTCATCTGCCCATTATGTATAAACTCAAATGATGCTGATCCTACATAGTAATTTGTATACTACCATTCGTAAAGTAATATGTTTTGTGTTTACATAGGTACAATTATCAGAAATGAATTAAGGAAACAAATTTGTCTTTGTTTTAGGCTGTAGAGTATTTCTTAAATTATTCACATGCAAAACACATTGCATGAAAGAGACAATTCAGAAGCTTCCTCCAGGAGCTGTTTGAACTAAAACTCAGAATCTATGTTAATTACTGCATTTTCTAACGAGAATAAAATTGGAACTGAAGTATTATCTCTCTAGGATTTCCATCAAATTTTGTGAACTTATAATATTATGGTTTTGTGTTCCAAGATACTGTTTTGTTCAGTGCACTAGGTGATCCCAAATTGGAATTTTGGTTGCAACTGTTCTCCAAGTGGGCTTCATCTGGTGCAACAGTGGGCCAGTAATGTCAAGTCAAGGAAGTAGTACATCTAAAACAATTTCTATTTCTAGTAACACAACAATATTTTACAGGTAGTTTGCCTCCAGAGGCATTTTGACCAGTTCTATGAGCATGCTATCTTATTAAACATTTTCATTAATGTTTGGAGAATTGATCTATTAAGGGAAATAATGAGTGTCTTTGTGAAGTTACTCATGACATCACCATACCTCATTATTATCGCATGAGGAAATGTAAATGACCCTGGTAGATAGTCATTATTACTTCCTATAATGTAAACTAGAGCATTATTTTATAATATTTATAAAGTAGATGATGTGAATTCATGGAAAGCAGATGTTGTATTGTGTGAAATTTAAAAACTTTAAACTAGGAATTCAGTCCTAATTCTGTTGTACAATGTGTTTCATCTTTTTCATACTTTTTTTTTTAAGGGGTGTGTGTGTGTGTGTGTACCTTCTTGACCATGTTAATCCTCTCTTCGGGGATGAGGCTGGATTAATGATCATTGTTGGCTGATCTCAAAGCAACAATGTGGTGTACCCAGTGGAATCCACCAATACTATGCAATGCTACAGTATGACCAACAATCAAGTAAACCTATCCTTGAAGATTTGATAGTTTGAATTTCTGCTAAATCTGGGATTTAAATCTGTAATCATCTGGCACAGCAAACTGGTGCTCTTTTAATGTACGTTTGTTCAACTCAGAAAATACATTAGACATTTAACACAAGTTCCATTATTCCAGCTATTTGGACTTCTATCTTCCATACTGAATATCAAAATTTAATGCTCAGAAGATATTCATACTAACTTAAATGAATAAAATTTCTGTATACCCTCATTGTTTCAGTTCCACTCTTTGGTACCCGTTGTAGGTTTTGTCACATTCAGCTTCTTCATTTACCATTCTGTGAGATAGCTTATCAGACTGGTGTTGGCTGTTAGCTCAGTTGGCGACAACAGTTGGTAGGCTATCTGACGATGTGGTGTCTTCCATCTGATCAACGTTGTGTTTTGCTTTGTTCTGCCATTGCACCCTCATTGCAGCTCTCATTGTTTTATCGTTTGTGAGTAGTCTATTATGAGCACCATCCTCTTTACCACTTTCAGGGCAAGGATCCCAATTAGACTCCAGAATTGTGATCTTCCAAAAATTATCAAATTACTCTTTTTTAATTCTTACATTCAATATTCACCAATTATTGCTGTGCAGTAGTTCTTGTATTGTTTCCTGGTAAGTACAATAGCCTCCTCTTGTATTGGGCTTCCCTGAGGTTCAATAATTTTGCTAAAAATACACTAGTAACAGATTCTACCCCATGATGTTCTTTCTGATTTCCATCATCTGAATTAGCCATGTTATGCTGTGCAGAACATCTAATAAAACCTATAGCCGAGCCAATACTAGGAAGAGTCTGTTATCCTTTGTACAACTGTTTTTCATTCTTCATGGAAATCTATTTATTCTAAACTTGAATCTTTGATGTTAGGAAAAAAAGAAGAAATACCTTGGTATACATGATCTTTCCATTTTTGCTACTTACTGTCATTTGGCACTTTTACACTTGACTTTGTCTCCAAAAGTAGTTACAGGAAATGTCTGTATGATTCACTTCATAGGGAAAAAAACACATGTTCCTGCTTTATATTTATGTCCTTTTTTGTGTGGCATTGGAATAAAAATGGGTAACGCATATTCGGTTGCCTATTCAGCCATTCAAAGAACAAAACAGAAGAGACAGCACAGGAACAGACCCTTCAGCCCTCTAAGCCTGTGCTGATTATCATGCCCTAAATAATCTAAAAAACAAACCTTCTGCCCTTATTTGGTACGTATCCCTCTATTCCCTCCCCATTCATGTAACCATCCAGGTGCCTCTTAAATGTCTCCAATATGCCTGATTCCTCCACCTCTTCCAGCAGTGCATTTAAAGCTCCTACCACTCTCTGTGGAAAAACTTTCCTTGTACAACTCCCTTAAACTTTCCCCCTCTCACCTTGAACCTGTGCCTCCTTGTAATTGAAACTTCCTGGGAAAAAGCTTCTGAACGTCCGCCCTATCTCTGCCTCTCATAATTTTGTAGATCTCTATTAGGTCTCCTCTCAGCTGCCATCTTTCCAGTGAAAACAATCCTACTCTTTTTAGACTTTCCTCATAGCCAATGCCCTTGAGACCAGGGAACATCTTGGTGAACCTTCTCTGTATTCTTTCCAAAGGTTCCACATCCTTCTGGTGTGATGACCAAAACCGCATACTATACTGCAAATGCGGCCTAACAAGGGTTTTATATAGCTGCAACATGGTTTGCTAACTCTTTTAGTCCATGCTCTGGCAGTTAATTCAAATAATTTGTTCCCCAACTTTAAATTTAAGATTATGTCCCATAGTTTTGGATCTCCCACCAGAGGAAGAAGGAAGGATTATCTGAGGAGATGAGGTTGACTTGATTGGATCTATACTCATTGATGAAGAATGAGAGCTGACATTATTAGATGCATAAGATTCAAGGGGTGCTGGACAAGGCAGATGCAAAGAGGTTGTTGCCGCTTGTGGGGCAATCTATGACTAGAAGGCAAAATCTAACTAAGGATCACCCATTTAAGACAGATGAAGAGGAATTTCTTCTGTGAGGATGGTGAATCTATGGAATTCTTTATTGCAAAGAGCTGTCATGGCTGGGTCATTAAGAAAATTCAGGGTAGAGATAGATGGATTTTTAATCAGTAAGGGAATCGAGAGGTATGGGGAAAAGGCAGGAAAGTGGAGTTGAGGGCTATCAGATCAGCCATGATCTTGTCAAATGGAGGAGCAGACTTAATGGGCTGAATGGCTTACTTCTGCTCTTACAGCTTATGGTCTTGTAGATAGAGCAGAGCTATTTATCTTATTTAATAATTTCAACACTTAAATTACTCTTCAACCTTTACACTGCAGCATTTCCCACCCAGAATCATGGGTTGATGCTGCTTCTTGCTAAAGAATATTCAGCTTTTAACCTAATTTGATTTTGTAGATGGTCTTTCAGCTGCAAATAACACCGTGTTGTATGTGGCTGTACTCTCGTCGTCCTTGTTCATTGCAGCATGGAACAGGCCTGAATAGTTAAAGCACATCATCCGCACTATGAAGGAAAGCATTGACAGTCATGAAGATGTCAGTGGTCATGGTGTTTTATGTGAGGGACAAACTTGGAAACAGTAATTAAAATCAACTTGATATGGCCACAATCAAATATTTTCAATCAAAGCGCACACCAAGCTCTTCAATCTCCTCCATATCATCCACTATTTGTCTTTGTTCTTAGTTATATTAATGTCAATCCCTTTGACCATATTTGTTACTTATTTTCTGATTGAGAATAAAGCTTATCTCCAAAAAATAAAGCACCAGGCCTACAAGATATATCGTTTGAAATACACAGCACTCTCAGAAAAATACATGTAATGTGTGTTGCTTGGAAAATTCTTTCTATAATATTTGAATAAATGGAGAGTTTGAGACATCGGTAGCTCACAAAAGAAGAATTTATATAGTGTCTTTCGACATAATAAAATATCCCAACTTGCTTCTATGGAATATTATAAAATAATATAACACTGAACCATGCAAGGAGATGGACTGAGATGACCAAAATTTCAAACTGGAGGGGTTTAATTAGTGTGTTAAAGGAGAAAAGTGATAGAGAGATGGAGGACTGTAAGGAGGATATTCCAGACCTTGGAACTTTGAAGTCACAGCCACCAAATGAAGTGTTTTAATATTGGGAATGTGCAGGTGGGTTATAACTTCAGTCTGGATTTTCCAATATAACTAATATTTTCTTAATTTAATTTTCTTGTCTGCTCAACTCTCAAGCATTGGCCTTCAAAGTGATGCAGTAGTGTATCATTTGTAAAAGACTGGTTAAGCAGATTTAAGATTTGCTAATGTCTTCCTTTAAAGTTAAGAGAAACTGGCGGTGGCTGTTTTTTGAGCATAAATAGGACAAGGTAGTGCCCCTAACTCTGAGCCAGGTGGCCTGGAGTTCAAGTCCTGATCCAGAGGTGTATCATAACTCTGAACACATTGATTAGAAAATATTCAGACCAGCAGGGTGTAGCTGTGATACTGGGCATGGGATAAGACGGATAAAATTGAGGAAGTCAATAAACTCTGCAAAAGGAAAGTTGTTGGCAACTTGGTTTCAATCTCATCAACTGGCTTGGATTCAACAACATTGTGGCCTATCCATTGCTGTGGCTTCTTGGACATTCTTAGGGATGCTACACGATTTAAGGATGTCTTTGTGCTGCTACTCAATTCACTGTAAAATGCTTGTTTCAAGAGTATATGGTAGGTTTTTCGGCAATGTGGTTGAAAAAGTCTGAATTTGAAATTCTCCATTAATCATGTCAACCAATAAATTTATCCTCATGAAAATGAGAACTTTTGTAGACATAATGCCTTTGGTGTTCTGTTATCCGTTACGGGACATTGGTAAGACTACTTTTAGAATACTGCATTCAATTCTGGTCTCCCTGCTATAGGAAGAATGTTGTTAAACTTGAAAGGGTTCAGAGAAATTTGGAAGGAATTGGAGAGTTTGAGCTGTAGGGAGAGGCTGAATAGGCTAGGGCTATTTTCCCTAGAGCGTCGGAGGATGAGGGTTGACCTTTAAAGTGGTTTATAAAACCAAGAGCATGGATACGGTGAATAGCCAAAGTCTTTTTCCCAGGGTAGGGGAGTCCAAAACTAGAGGACATAGGTTTAAGGTGAGAGGGGAAAGGTTTACAAGTGACTTGTGGAGCAACTTGTTCATGCAGAAGGTGGTGCATGTATGGAATGAGCTGCCAGAGGAAGTGGTGGAGTTGGGTACAAATAGAATGTTTAAAAGGAATGTTTTTAATTATTTAAATATCTTCTGTTCAGCATTTTTAAGTGTGTTTCTGTGACTGAATCATTTCGGATTGAAACTGTGCTGTTTCCACATGTACTAGCCTAGACTATGGGTAGAATAGATTTAGCGTTTTGAATAGATTTAGCGTTTTGAATAAACCTGAATGTCTCAGCATATTGGCCTGATCTTTGTCCCAGTACGTATTATGATTACAGGCCCAAGAACTTCTCACTCTATCTCCACCCCCACACAATCATTTGTATAAGTTAATATTGGACCCTTAAATGCTGTCATCTTTTGAAATTGGTGTATGCTGACTGAATATATTTCTCTCTTTTGCCTGTGAAATATATTTAGAAACTTAAATGCTGAGAAGTTTATCCAGATCTTGTCCTTCTGTCCAGGATTTACCAATTTATGAATCTGTCCTTGGTCATTATTGGACAGCATGCAACATCCATTATATCACTATTTGCCCACCTCCCAAGTAAGCCAGCAGCTATAATTGAACTTGCATATATGATAGTCAAACTTGACTAAATGTGAAATCCTGATTGTATTTCCCAGCATTAAGATACTCCAAACTATACTTGTTCTACGCTCTGTCTTATAGCGAATGTGGAGAGAAAATTTTAATTTTTTTTACTGATGGTACAAATGGATAAAGGTCCAGTACTTCATTCAGACACAGAAATCCCATCTCGCTGCAGGGAATCACTTCCAGTGTTTAGAAATGTAACTTGATGCAAAGGCTGGAGGACCATTAAGAACTTATCCTTGGAAATGAAGAAGCTAATCATTCTTCCTTTAGCAATCACTGAATGTTGTGCAATCATTCGTGAACATATCCACTACTGATATTTGGATGTTGTGAAGATCATTGAAATAATGAAAGATGGTGGGTCCTAGGACATTCCAAAGGACTAATATTAGATAATGTTAGACTTAATTAATAGTATTTGCCCTATTTTCCTCTCCCTTCCTCATCCAGGCCTGAGTGGAAATTATTATTTTTCCCCCTCCCATTTCCCTGTCAGTGGTGTTTTCACGTGCACTTCCGCAAGGCTCAATCATCCTTGGCATGTTGCACAGCTGGCCACTGATTATTTGAGATTAGCAACTTCATTCACCTTGAGACACTTGTGGTGAGCTGCCATTTTGAACCATTGCAGTACCTGTCATGTAGGAATACTTACAGGGCTGTTAGGGAGTGAATTCCAGCATTTTGATCCAGCAACAGTGAAGCAATAACAATATAGTTCCAGTCAAGATGGCATGTGCTTTGGAAGGAAAATTGCAGGAGTAGTGTGCCCATGCATTTGATGCCCCTGTTCTCCAGGAGGTAGACATCACTGGATTCGAAGTGCAAGGAAGTGGAAGAACGTAAGAAATAGGATCAGGAGTAGGCCATATGGCCCCTCGAGCCTGCTCTGCCATTCAATAAGATCATGGCTGATCTTTTTGTGGACGAAGCTCCACTTACCTGCCTGCTCACCATAATCCTTAATTCTTTTACTGTCCAAAAATCTACTTACCTTTGCCTTAAAAACGTTCAATGAAGTAACCTCAACTGCTTCACTGGATAGGGAAATCTACAGATTCACAACCCTTTGGGTGAAGAAATTTCACCTCGACTTGGTCCTAAATCTGCTCCCCCTTATTTTGAAGCTATGCCCCCAGTTCTAGTTTTGCCTGCCAGTGGAAACGCCCTCCCTGCCTCTGTCGTGTCTATTCCCTTCATAATTTTATATGTTTCTGTAAGGTCCCCCCGCCCCCCCATTCTAATGAGTATAGTCCCAGTCTACTCAATCCTTCCTCCAAAGCCAACCCACTCCTCTCCAGAATCAACCGAGTGAACTTCGTCTGCACCCCCTCCAGTGCCGATAAATCTGTAATGCATCTTGTGTACGTTACATATGCTGCGCTGTGATATCAAAGGTGGAGGTTGGTGTACAATAGCCGGCTCAGTGGTTAGCCTCACAGCACTAGGGACATAGGTTTGATTCCAACCTCAGGCGACTGTCTGTGTGGAGTTTGCACATTCTCCCTGTGGTTGGTTTCTTCCAGGTGCTCCAGTTTCCTCCGATGGTCCAAAGATGTGCAGGTTAGGCGCATTGGCTGTGCTAAATTGCCCCATAGTATCTAGGGTGCGAAATGTAGGGAATAGGGTAAGGGGTCGGTCTGGGCGGGATGCTTGTCCGTGTGGACTTGATGGGCTGAATGGCCTGCTTCCACACTGTATGGATTCTATGATATTCTATTCTATAATAGTACAAATAGTCTGTATTGGATGATGTTGAGTTACTAAAATGTGTTGGAGTTAGAGGTGCAGTGAAGTGAAGGGTATTTCATCATGCTTCTAACTTGTGTATTATTGATTGGGCCAGGCTTTCGGGTGTCCTGGGTTACACACTGCAGGCGTTCCAGCTTTGACCTGCCTTTATAGCCGCATATGGCTGGTCCAGTTCAATTTCATGTGACTGGTAATTCCCCTTCAATGTATTAATGGTGAGTCAGCAAGAATGTTATGGGGAAATGGTTAAAATTCCATCCTGTTTGCTTATTTTCTGGCATTTATGTGGCAAGACTGGTACTTGTGGCATGAATGTTATTTGTCACTTAGCAGAATGTTGTCTTAGTCTTGGATGATGACAAAGACTGCTTCAGTATCTGAGGAATCATTAATGGTACTGAATGTTGTGCAATCATTCGTGAACATATCCACTACTGATATTTGGATGCTGTGAAGATCATTGAAATAATGAAAGATGGTGGGACCTAGGACGTTATCATGAGTAGCTTTGACAGTGACATCCTGCCACTGACTTGTTTAACTCCCAATAATCCCAACATCTCCCTTAGTTTTGACTCGAATTGTAGAATCATAGAGTGCAGAAGAGTTCTTTTGGTCCATCGAGTCTATAACCATCAAAAATACAGTACTACTTAGGCTAGTCCCACTTTCCTGCACTCGGCCCATAGCCTTGAATGTTTTGACACTTCAAGTGCTCATCCAAGTAGTTTTCAAAGGTTGAGAGGTTTCCTGTCTCAATTATACTTCCAGACAATGCATTTCAGACCCATTCCACACTCTGGGTCAAAAGGTTTCTACTCAAATCCCATTTAAACTTCCTTCCTTTTACTTTCAAATTATGCCCTCTCATTATTGTCTTTTCTATTCACCCTCTCCATGCCCTCATAATCTTATGGATCTCTATCAGGTCCCACCTCAACCTTTTCTGCTCCAAAGAAAACAACCTGAGCTTATTCAACCTTTGTTCAGAGCTGAAATGCTCCATTGCAGGTAACATCCTGGTGAATCTCCTATACAACCTCCTACAGTGTGGTGACCAGAACTGCACACAGTACTCCAGCCACAACCCAACCAAAGTTCTGTACATCTCCAACAGTGACCTCCCTGCTCTTATAATGTGTGTCACGGCTCAAAGGCAAATGTCCCGTATACCTTCTTAATTATCATATTAACCTGCTGGATCTGTGGACAAGCACCCAAGATCTCGCACTTTCTCTGAGCTTCTTCGTGCCCTACCATTAATTGAATAGTCCCTTGTCTTGATACTTCCAAAAGCTCATCACCTCAAATTTTTATCAGGATTAAAGGGAGGTCATGTTGGAGATGTACAGACCCATCTGATCAATCTATTTATACTCTCCTGTAGCCTTGCATCTTCCTTCTCCTGGTCAATCATCCAGCCAATCTTTGTGTCATTGACAAACTAACTTATCATCATTCTCTGCTCTTCCCTCCCCGCTCCGTCCCCCCATCTACATCATTTATGAATATCCCAATCAATAAGGGACACAGCACTGATCCTTGTAGTACGTCACTACACACCAAGCTCCAGTCACACAAACAGTCAATCTTGGATCCAACTTGCCAAGTTATGCTGGATCCCACGTGCTTTTACCCTTTTTTTTAATCAGTTTCCCACATCGGACCTTTGTCAAATGCCTTGCTGAAATCCACATAAACTGTATCAACTACCCTACTGTCATCCACACATTTAGTCACCTCGTGAAAAATTCCACGAGATTTGTTCGGCATGACCTCCCTCAGACAAAGACCATGCCTGATCAAATTTTGTCCCTCTAAATAAACTATTCACCAATAGTTACACTACCGCTGATGTTACACTCACTGGCCTACAGTTCCCTGGTCCCTCTCTACCACTCCTCTTGTAAAGTGGAACCACATTTGTTCCCCTTGAGTCCTCTGGCAACTGCCCTGTGACCAGAGATGATGTAAAAATCAGTACTGAGTTCCCTTGTTTTCCATTGACTTATCTTTTGTTAGGCCTCTGCTGCTGTACTTGATAAAATATTATTTTGATACCAAGGGCAGTCACTCTTGTCTCACTTCTCGAATTCTGGTTGGGCGTAAGCTTGCCAGCTAAGCCTAATGTGGTGTTGGCAGGAATCCCATTAAAAGCCAAGTCCAATTCTGCCTCCTCCAGCATCTACAAACACACTTCTCCAGGAAAGCTGCAAGCAGTGTTTGATATGTTTTCCCCTTATACCAGTGAAGCAGGGGCCAATTAGTGTTTGCTGAATATCACCCAGTTGAGCTAACAGATTATGAAATAAACCTGGGAACTTCACGGTCAGAAAACCTTGTTAATTAGTCATCACACACTGATGTCTATTCTATAGGTAATTTCAGTTTAAAATTTTCTGGAACACCAAGGTGCACTTCATGTGGGTGTAATATTATCTTTGTTTTTGCTGGAATAAAATGTCCCAGTTGTGTGATCTTTTTCAAAGAAAAAGCCAATTCCCACAGAATCAAATCCTATAATAATAGTGTGCTTATTTTGAAGGAGACTTGTTTTTAATTATAGCTGTCCAAAGGATAATGAATAGTCTAAAACGAATAAAAACTTTCCAGTTCAGTATACGTGAACCACGTGACTGGCAAATGTTTACTATAAAGCTGCAATTTAGATAAGAGACTAGTATGGTTGGATCATTGTATTTAACCCTACAGAATTCCTTCCTACTCTTTAACTCCCTAATTTGAGGTTGGTTGGCTCACCGAGCTGGTTTGTTGTTCCGCAGACGTTTCGTTACCATGCTTGGTAACATCCTCAGTTCAGCCTCTGATGAAGCATCGGTGTGTTTGCCTGCCTGGTTTTTAAACTCTGGGGTCCGTTGCAATGGATTGCCTCACTTCCGGGTATCCTCCGTAGTGGAATGTATACAGGGTCGAGTTCAATGTGTTTATTAATAGCCTCGTTCGTGGAGTGCCATGCTTCCAGGAATTCTCGTGCTTGTCTCTGCCTAGCCTGTCCCAGGATCTTGGTGTTGTCCCAATCGAAGTCGTGGTTCTCCTTGTCCATGTGGATTGAGATGAGTGAGTATTGGTCGTGTCTTTTTGTAGCCAGTTGGTGTTCATGTACTCCTGTTGTTAGTTTCCTTCCTGTTTGTCCGATGTAGTGTTTCTCGCAGTCCCTGCAGGGGATCTTGTAGATGACATTGGTCCTGTCCATGGCGGGGAGTGGGTCTTCAGGATGTTACCAAGCACGGTAACGAAACGTGTGCGGAACAACAAACCAGCTCGGCGAGCCAACCAACCTCAACACCCACAACCCGAGCTACAGATCTACTCCATAACTCCCTAATCTCAGTTGAGTGTCTTTCTTGTTGGTCTGGTTGAGAAAAGGAATAAACCTGTTTCTTCTTTACCATTTGAGACACCCGGTAATGAAGCAAATATTGAATACATAATATAGTTATTAGGTCTTAAATTTATATGAACTTGAGCAAGATAATTGTTTCAAATTGTGCAGAAAGAAAACCTTCCTTGGCAGCATGTTTACCTGAGCCCTGTCGGACAATTGGTTACACTTCCTATGCTGTGTGTTAGAAGTTTCAGATTTGCCCCTATTATTGCTCAGTGGGTAAATTTAGTCTACCAACTGCTGGAAATTGAGCATGTGCAGATATAGCAACTGAGGGCAAAATTAGGTTTAATTGGAGCATGCCATCCCATTGTTGTCTTTGTGCCACTGTGGAGGAAATGGACAAGGTGATGAACAGTAGATAAAATAGGTGAAGCCATTCCCTAGCAAGAGGGAGCCTTTTCATGAAAAGGTAGATGCTGTTTGGTCTGGTTGGGAAATCTGGAACAATAGGCCCAAATCTCAAAGTTAAAGCTTGGCCATTTGGATGAATATAGAAAGCAATTTTTCACAAAGCATACTGAATGTCTGGAATCTCTTGCCCTGTTGAATCATTGAAGTTTTCAAGATTGAGATGAAAAGATTTTTATTAGGCAAGAATCTCAAGCGATACAGTGCAAAGGTGTGTACACAGGGTTAATGTCCAGATCATGCATGGTCTATTTGAATGGCAATGTGGGTTCAAGGGACCTATGGTCCTGTGAAATGAGAAGAAGCATGATGTGAAAACAAAATGGACATCTGTAAAGCTGCATCCATCTACTGCCAAGGAGGGGTTTTCTTACAGAATCATTGATGAATGTTCCTGCTAAAATGTTTACATCTAACTTAGATACCTTTATAATAAGAAAACTTCATGACAAGTTTATGGAGTTCACCCTATTGAACTGTGTGTAACAATGAAACAGAACTAATAGGTTACAGAGACAACAAGGTGCAGAGCTGGATGAACACAGCAGGCCAAACGGCATCATAGGACAGAAAGGCTGACGTTTCGGGCCGAGACCCTTCATCAGAAATGGGGGAGGGGAAGGGGGTTCTGAAATAAATAGGGAGAGAGGGGGAGGCGGATAGAAGATGGATAGAGGAGAGAATAGGTGGAGAGGAAACAGACAGGTCGAAGAGGCGGGGATGGAGCCAGTAAAGGTGAGTGTAGGTGGGGAGTTAGGGAGAGGAAAGGTCAGTCCAGGGAGGACGGACGGGTCAAGGGGGCAGGATGAGGTTAGTAGGTAGGAGATGGGGGTGCGGCTTGAGGTGGGAGGAGCAGATAGGTGGGAGGAAGAACAGGTTAGGGAGGCGGGGACGAGCTGGGCTGGTTTTGGGATGCGGTAGTGGGAGGGGAGATTTTGAAGCTTGTGAAATCCACATTGATACATTGGGCTGCAGGGTTCCCAAGCGGAATATGAGTTGCTGTTCCTGCAACCTTCGGGTGGCATCGTTGTGGCACTGCAGGAGGCCCAGGATGGACATGTCGTCTGAGGAATGGGAGGGGGAGTTGAAATGGTTCGCGACTGGGAGGTGCAGTTGTTTATTGCGAACCGAGCGTAGGTGTCCTGCAAAGTGGTCCCCGAGCCTCCGCTTGGTTTCCCCGATGTAGAGGAGGCCACAACGGGTACAGCGGATGCAATATACCACATTGGCAGATGTGCAGGTGAACATCTGCTTGATGTGGAAAGTCTTCTTGGGGCCTGGGATGGGGGGTGAGGGAGAGGAGGTATGGGGGCAGGTGTAGCACTTCCTGCGGTTGCAGGGAAAAGTGTCGGGTGTGGTGGGGCTGGAGGGGAGTGTGGAGCGGACAAGGGAGTCACTGAGAGTGATCTCTGTGGAAAGCAGATAAGGGTGGGGAGGGAAAGATGTCTTTGGTGGTGGGGTCGGATTGCAGATGGCGGAAGTGTCGGAGGATGATGCGTTGGATCCGGAGGTTGGTGGGGTGGTACGTGAGGACGAGGGGGATTCTGTTTTGGTTCTTATTGCGTGGACGGGGTGTGAGGGATGAGTTGCGGGAAATGTGGGAGACACGGTTGAGGGCGTTCTCGACCACTGAGGCGGGGGAAGTCGCGGTCCTTGAAAAACGAGGACAACTGAGATGTACGGGAGTGGAATGCCTCATCCTGGGAGCAGGTGCGGCGGAGGCGAAGGAATTGAGAATAGGGGATGGCATTTTTGCAGGAAGGTGGGTGGGAGGAGGTGTATTCTAGGTAGCTGTGGGAGTCGGTGGGCTTGAAATGGATATCAGTTTCTAGGTGGTTGCCCGAGATGGAGACGGAGAGGTCCAGGAAGGAGAGAGAGGTATTAGAGATGGTCCAGATGAACTTAAGGTTGGGGTGGAAGGTGTTAGTGAAGTGGATGAACTGTTCGAGCTCCTCGTGGGAGCACGAGGCAGCGCCGATACAGTCATCAATGTGACGGAGGAAGAGGTGGGGTTTATGGCCAGTGTAGGTACGGAAGAGGGATTGTTCCACGTAACCTATAAAGAGGCAGGCGTAGCTTGGGCCCATGCGGGTACCCATGGCCACCCCCTATGTCTGTAGGAAGTGGGAGGAATTGAAAGAGAAGATGTTGAGGGTGAGGACGAGTTCGGCTAAGTGGATGAGGGTGTCAGTGGAGGGGGACTGGTTGGGCCTGCGGGACAGGAAGAAGCAGAGGGCCTTTAGGCCATCTGTATGGGGAATGCAGGTGTATAGGGACTGGACGTCCATGGTAAAGATGAGGTGTTGGGGACCGGGGAATTGGAAGTTCTGGAGGAGGTGGAGGGCGTGGGTGGTGTCACGGACATAAGTAGGGAGTTCCTGGACCAAGGGGGAGAAAAAGGAGTCCAGATAGTTGGAGATAAGTTCGGTGGGGCAGGAGCAGGCGGAGACAATGGGTCGACCAGGGCATTCAGGTTTGTGGATTTTGGGAAGGAGATAGAAGCAGGCGGTGCGGGGTTGGAGGCTGTGGGTGGGAGGTCACCTGAGGTGATGAGGTTGTGGATGGTTTGGGAGATGATGGTTTGGTGCACCGGGGTGGGGTCATGATCAAGGGGGCGGGAGGAGGTGGTGTCGGAGAGTTGGCGTCTGGCCTCGGCGATGTAGAGGTCAGTGCGCCATACTACAACTGCGCCTCCCTTGTCCGCGGGTTTTATGGTGAGGTTGGCATTGGAGCGCTTAGCCGAACTCGTCCTCACCCTCAACAACTTCTCTTTCAATTCCTCCCACTTCCTACAGACATAGGGGGTGGCCATGGGTACCCGCATGGGCCCAAGCTACGCCTGCCTCTTTGTAGGTTACGTGGAACAATTCCTCTTCCGTACCTACACTGGCACTAAACCCCACCTCTCCCTCCATCACATTGATGACTGTATCGGCGCCGTCTCGTGCTCCCACGAGGAGCTCGAACAGTTCATCCACTTCACCAACACCTTCCACCCCAACCTTAAGTTCATCTGGACCATCGCTAATACCTCTCTCTCCTTCCTGGACGTCTCTGTCTCCATCTCTGGAAACCACCTAGAAACCGATATCCATTTCAAGCCCACCTAGTCCCACAGCTACCTAGAATACACCTCCTCCCACCCACCTTCCTGCAA
>NC_063357.1:5560743-5561436 GCF_021869965.1 Rhincodon typus | reverse complement strand
CCCCCCCCACCCAGGGGTCGACAACGCCCTCAACCGTGTCTCCCACATTTCCCGCAACTCATCCCTCACACCCCGTCCCCGCAATAAGAACCAAAACAGAATCCCCTTCGTCCTCACGTACCACCCCACCAACCTCCAGATTCAACGCATCATCCTCCGACACTTCCGCCGTCTGCAATCCGAACCCACCACCAAAGACATCTTTCCCTCCCCACCCTTATCTGCTTTCCAGAGGGACCACTCTCTCCATGACTCCCTTGTCCGCTCCACACTCCCCTCCAGCCCCACCACACCCGGCACTTTTCCCTGCAACCGCAGGAAGTGCTACACCTGCCCCCATACCTCCTCCCTCACCCCTATCCCAGGCCCCAAGAAGACTTTCCACATCAAGCAGATGTTCCCCTGCACATCTGCCAATGTGGTATACTGCATCCGCTGTACCCGTTGTGGCCTCCTCTACATCGGGGAAACCAAGCGGAGGCTCGGGGACCGCTTTGCAGGACACCTACGCTCGGTTCGCAACAAACAACTGCACCTCCCAGTCGCGAACCATTTCAACTCCCCCTCCCATTCCTCAGACGACATGTCCATCCTGGGCCTCCTGCAGTGCCACAACGATGCCACCCGAAGGTTGCAGGAACAGCAGCTCATATTCCGCTTGGGAACCCTGCAGCCCAATGGTATCAATGTGGA
>NC_063357.1:5551420-5560643 GCF_021869965.1 Rhincodon typus | reverse complement strand
ACTTACTAACCTCATCCCGCCCGCTTGACCCGTCCGTCCTCCCTGGACTGACCTTTCCTCTCCCTAACTCCCCACCTACACTCACCTTTACTGGCTCCATCCCCGCCTCTTCGACCTGTCTGTTTCCTCTCCACCTATCCTCTCCTCTATCCATCTTCTATCCACCTCCCCCTCTCTCCCTATTTATTTCAGAACCCCCTTCCCCTCCCCCATTTCTGATGAAGGGTCTCGGCCCGAAACGTCAGCCTTTCTGCTCCTATGACGCTGCTTGGCCTGCTGTGTTCATCCAGCTCTGCACCTTGTTGTCTCGGATTCTCCAGCATCTGCAGTTCCTACTATCTCTAATAGGTTACAGAGCCAGCCAAGAATCAATACACACTTTGGAGATACGATTATAAGTGAGTGAATGTGTTAAGGGCTAGTGACATAACAAATTGACTGTTCTAATTCCTAAATAGAATAAGGCAGTATCTCAAATGATGTCCATTGTATTGTGTCAAAAACATCATAATGGATATCTGGGTGCAATTACAAGGAAATAATTTACTGCAGAAGAGGAGAAAAGATAAGCACTTCATGACAAGAATATGCAGAGATTGGGTTACTGATCCGTTCATTATGCTTGCATAATATTGTCATTTCAAAATGTGGTTTCCTTTGTTTTCGGTTTATTTCTCTGTCTCTTCCCTGCCTTTTTCTGGTTCTTCTGGAATGCCACAAGACTCTATACTTGGTCACCTGATCTTGGCCTAAGCTGAGATTCTGATACCATATTTTCTCCATCATCCAACCTGTGAATACCGCTATAATCTTGCCTGTCTTTACTACTTCATCATCTTAGCTACAGCTGAAAGCTCATCCATGCATTTGTCACTTTCAGCCTTGACGTTTTTTCTGATGAGCAACTCTCCATAAACATGAGCTGTTCCAGAACTCTGCCTTTATCCTAAGTCATGCTTACCATAGCTCTGTTTGCTGACCTGTATTGGATCCAGTTTCCCATAACCATAACCATAATTTTAAAATTTCCATCTCTTGTTCAAACCTTCCTGTGGCCTTGCCCTTTCCTATTTCTTTAATCTCCACCTGTACTACAAAGTTCCAAGAGTTCTGTTTTTGTCTACTCTAGCCTCTCCTGTGCTACCTATTTACTTCCATCCACTTAAAACCCCAAGCTCTGGAATTTCCTCCCCAAATTTCTGCAACTTCTTAAAAATCCTCTTTGAAACCTACCTCTGAAATTTGTGGTTGCCTGTACAAATATCACCTTTTATGCCTCTGCCTATTATTTATGTAATGTAACTCCTGATAGAGACCTTGGGTTGTCAGATCATTAAAAGCAAATGGCTGAATTAAATTTGAAGAAAAAAAACATACAATTTGATAAACCAGAGGATTGAGGAAGTTTTGAAAAACAATTGACCAAAACTGTAATAGAGGGAGGAAATAAACTTTGAGGGTAAACTAGCAAGTAACATAAAGGATGGTAAGAGCTTCTTTGAGTACATAAAAATAGAGGGGCCAAAATGAACATGGGCTATTTAGAGAATGAGGCTAGCAAATAATGAGGAACCAGGAAATGACCAAGGAGTTGAATAAATGTTTTGCATCATTTATTATGATAGAAGAAACTGATAGCATTGCAAAAATACTAAATAAGCAAGAGGCCAAACAGAAGGAAATGAATACAATAACTATCACTAAGAAAAAAATTACGAGGGAATCCAATAGGGCTAAATTCTGCTGACCTGATATGTTGTATCATAGGATATTAAAAGAACTGGCTACAGAGATTGTAGATACACTGGAAGTGATCTTATAAAAATCATGGATTCTAGAAAGTCCTGGGATTGGAAAACTGCCAGTGCAATAACACTTATTCAAAAGGGGAGGGAAACATAAAACATGTAACTGTAGGCCAGAAAGCTTAACATGTCATTGGGGAAAATGTTAAAATCTATTATAAAAAATGTAATTGAAGACCATTTAGAAATATGTAATCTAATCAAGCGGTCAGCATGCCTTCATGAAGGGGACATCATGCTTGACAAATGTATTAGAATTCTTTGAGGAGGTAACAAACAGATTAAATTAAGGTGAAAACAGTAGGTGTAATATATTTGGATTGGCAAAGACAAGGTACCACACACAAGGCTACTTAAGAGCCCATGGTGTTAGGGATGGTAATGTTAGCAAGGATAGAGGACCGGCAAGCTAAAAGCAAACAGAGTTGAGAGATAGGAACATAGAAACATTCAGCCCCTCAAGCCTGTTCCACCATTTAATGAGGTCAAGGCTGATCTGATCTATGGCCAATATACCTTGATACATTTGCTTAATAAAAATGTATCTATCTCGTTTAAAATTAACAACTGATCCAGCATCCATTGTTATTTGTGGAAGAGCTCTGAACCTCTACCACCCTTTGTGTAGAAGTGCTTCCTTACATTTGTCCCGAGTGGTCTGGCTCCAATTCTTAGACTATATGCCCTAGTGGCATTTTCTAGATGGCAACCTCTAATGGGTGGAATACCACAAGGTTCTGCGCTGGAGCCACAATTCTATTAGAATCATAGAATCCCTACAGTGTGGAAACAGGCCATTCAGTCCATCGAGTCCAAACCAACCCTCTGAACAGCATCCTACCCAGACCCACCACCTTACCCGATCCCTGTAACCCTGCACATCCCTGGACACTAGGCAATTTAGCATGGCCATTCCACCTAACCTGCACATCTTTGGACTGTGGGGGGAGAACATGCAAACTCCACACAGACAATCACCCAAGCCTGGAATCACACCCAGGTCTCCTGGCACTGTGAGGCCCTGAGTCACACTGTTGCCCTCTGTCAAGCACGAGCTTGACAATTATGTACAATATGTCCTAATCCTGTAAGTGAATATACAATACCCAAGTGTGCAGATTACACAAAAATAGGTGGGAAGGCAAGTGATGAGTGTGACACAAAAGGGTCTGCAGAAGGGTATTGATAGTTTAAATGAGTGGGGAAAAAAATATGGCAGATGGGATATAATGTGGTTGGATAAGAGGTATGCACTTTGGCAGGAAGAATAGAGGAGCAGAATATTATTTAAACAGAGAAATACTATAGAAAACTACAGCACAGAAAGATTTGGGAGGTTCTTGTGCATAAGTCATAGTAAACTTAGCATCCAAGATCAGTTGTTAATGGGGAAAGCAAATTGCCTTTTATTTTAGAGGGAATTGAGTATAAAAATGGGAAAGTCTTGCTAAAAGTACACAAGGCATCAGTAAGACTATACCTAGCATACTATGAACAGTTCCGATCCCCTCATCTAAAGAAAAATATATTGGTTTAGAGGGAGTCCAGAGAGATTCACTGGGTTGATTTTTACATCGTCAACCTCTCCTAAGAAAACTATGTAAAGTGTCTACTCATTGGCTATGAGAGGTGACTTTATTGAAACATGCAAGACTCTGCAGGAGCTTGTCAGAACAGATGCCAAGAGATTATTTCTCCTTGTGGGGGAGTCTAGGACCAGAGGGCATAATCTCAAACTAAGGAGTCACAGAAATGAGGAAGTTTTTTTTCTTTTGGGGAATAGTGAATCTGTGGAATTCTTTACTGTAGAGGGGTGTTGAGATGGCATCATTAAGTACATTCAGGGGTGGGATAGACAGATTTTTAATCAGTATGGGAGTCCAGGGTTATGCAGGAAAAGGCAGGAAAGTGGTGTTAAGGATTGTTAGATCAGTCAAGATCTCATTGAATGGCAGCACAGACTCTATAGGGCCAAACAGACCACTTTTGCTCCTGTGTCTTCTGGTATAATGGTATCAATAACATGATGCACAATGGTTCTCATGCTGCAAGATTAAACATTGGATAGTCATAGGTACAAAACATGAAACAACAAATTGTGGTTGTTTATTGAAAGTTCTTTTTTGCCTGTCTATATTACATCAAAATTAACTTGAATTTTTGCCCAGTCTTCAATTACACATTGATTTCTAAGTCTCGTCTTGGTTTACAATTCCCTTAATGGTTTTGTTCCACACTACCCATCTAAAATGCGTCAAGGGGAGGTGATGACCTAGTTGTATTGTCGCTAGACTATTAATCCAGAAAATCAGCTAATGTTGTTGGGATTAAGGTTTGAATCCTGCCATGGCAGATGGTGGAATTTGAATTCCATAAAAAAAAATGTAATTAAGAATCTGTTGATGACCATGAAACCATTGTCCATTTGGGAAAAACCCATCTGGTCACTAATGTCCTTCAAGGAAGGAAAACTGCCATCCTCACCTGGTCTGGACAACGTGTGACTCCAGACCCATAGCAATGTCTACCATCTACAAGTCACAAGTCAGGAGTGTGATGGAATAGTCCCCACTTGGGTGGGTGCAGCTCCAACAACTGTTTAAGCTTGACACCGTCCAGGACAAAGCAGCCCACTTGATTGGCACCACATCCGCAAGCATCCATTCCCTCCACCACCAGCACTTAGTGGCAGTAGTGTGTACCATCTGCAAGATGCATTGCAGAAATTTGCATTGGCTCCTTGGACAGCACCTTCCAATCCCATGGCCACTTACATCTAGAAGGAGAAGGGCAGTATATGCTTGGTAACACTACCACCTGCAAGGTCCCCTCCAAGCCAGTCACCATCGTGACTTGGAAACAGATTGTCGTTTCTTCACTGCTGCTGGGTCAAAAGCCTGGAAATCCTTCCCTAAGGACATTGTGGGTCAACCTACAGCATGTGGACTACAGCAGTTCAAGAAGGTAGCTCATCACCTGCTTAAGAGCAACTAGGGACAGGCAATAAATGCTGGCCAGCCAGTGATGCCCATGTGCCACGAATAACAAAAATGTCTTGAATCCCAAATTACAATAATGGTTATTGATGCTGGACTGTGTGACTGTTGATGGTAGTTTCTTTGCTTTCAGAATCCTGGAATCCAGCATTCTCATCCTAAACCTCTCTACTTTCGAACTTTCACAAACCTTATAAAGCAGACTACTTCTTGGGTACCTCAGAAACTTTCCTAATTTTTATTCCAATCTCATTGTTTCTTTTCATGCCATTCCCTTTGCCTGTGAAGCAAGCCATGTGTTGCTAAAGAGTATATATTGTATGTAAACATTCACATGTAAACACCAGCTACTGAATCTGGTAAATAATAAGTGATCTCAATGCTAACTTAACTACCTGAAGAAGGATACTGAATCAACTGTATTTTGCTCATTCCATATTCAGGATTAACCAACAGAATGATGTCCAAACAGAACATTTCATTCAAGGCACAAAAGGTATTAACAATTTCAAGAAATGTCTCAAATGCAAGCCAACTCTGTCATCAATTTGACTAATCATGAATTTGTCTTCTATTCAATGCATCTTAGGTTTTTTCAACATTTTGAAAGCTATCGAGACTTTTAATTTCATTTCTCGGTCATTATAAACCTGTTTATCATGGTGATTTTATTTTAAATCAAGTTGTCAAACCATCTACTCAAACTCATTCTTTTGCAGAGCCTCCACACTGTGCTGCTGCTCATCTCCTACTGACATTTAGCTACTTACTACAACTACTAGCTATTGAAACCAAAACTTGGTGTCAAGTTCTTTCTACTTAGTAATTTATCTCCCCTTCTCTCTCAATCTTGGTATTATTTTCTTGGTATTATTATTATTTCTTAGACACTTCTTCAGATGTGTTATGACACATCTCTTCAGCAGGTGGGACTTGAACCCAGGCCTCCTGGTTCAGATGTAGGGATGTTACCAATGTGCCACAGGAGTACTTATTCTGTATTACGATATTTTCCTGATCAACCTGCTCAGTGATGTCATTATATACCTCCAGAGGAGGTGGAACTTGAAACCTGGCCTCCTGGCTTAGAGTTAGGGAAACTATCATTGTCCCACAAGGGCCTTGTTGTATAATACAAGTATTTTAAATAAAACTCTCCAGGGAATTATGACACACCTCTGCAGTAGGTGGGACTTGAACCTAGGTCTTCTGACACAGACAGGGACACTACCACTGTCCCTTAACAATCTTACTCTGTATTTGCTTTTATATCCAGAACTTTTATCTCTTGCAACCAAACAACTTTCCCACCACCAAATCACAGTGACTTTTTGCTTTAATTAAAAATTTAGCATATTTTTCTAATCAACCTGTTCAGAGATGATATCACACACTTCTCGAGCAGAGGCCCTGTTGGTTCAGGGGTAGCGATACTACCACGCACAACTATCATGCACAACTGAACAACTTTCTCTCCACCAAAATCACCTTTGCGTTCTTTTTTGCTTTCATCTACCACCAGTAAGAGAGTAGCATTATTTTTTTATTTGTCAATCAAAGAGGTTTGTTAAGTGAATCTTCAGTTTTAGTTGGGCTGAATAGGAACTCTGATCTACGCCTTGCATGTCCCAAAATGCACAAGAGACCAGATGCAGCTTTTTCGCAATGAGAAAGGAGATGCATTCCCATTGGCATGACAGGTGCTAAATGGTTAAGAGCGTTCTGAATAAAAGGGAAGAATCCTAATCATTTACAGTATCAATTGTCTTCTTATGGGAGCTAACAGAGAGTGAACATTTAAATAATGTAGTTGAATTGTGCAAGACTTTGATATCAGTGACATGATAATCATCAGTTCCAGGTACATAGAAATTTGCAGTGGACCACATCAGCAGTTGAACAAGTTTGGGCTAAAAACCAAATTCCTTGTCCTGTAAGAAATGATAACTTGTCAAGTTCATGCAAATTTATTTTCTGCAAATTTTAGATGTGACACGTTAATCAAGTTTAAAACAGGCAAGCGTTCCTTATTTTGAAATGGTGCTTACTGTAAAAACAGAGCCAAGTTTGGTTCTCAGCTTTGCCTGGTCACTGAAACTTAAGATTCCTGTTCTGACCCAAAGTTCACAAATGTTCATTTTTAACTGGAGATCACAACAAGAATTCAGACTTCTCCTTTCCTCAAACTCCCCACAACCTCTCCTTACCCACACCCAACTTCCTTACCAATGGACACCAAGCCCAAATGTAATAGTCTAACTCACAGACTTTGCATCAAATGTTAGAACTTTGGTCTGTGAGGATCAGGACCTTCACTGTCCAGTGTATTTACCAACTGAGTCATGGATAAGTATCTGTAACATCAGGGGTAATTCATATTTTACAGTTCAGTGGAGAGTGCCAGATCCCTGAATTACACCTACAAACCTCACTCCCCTTCTCAGTCACGTGAAGAAAAAGTAGGAATTTGGATCTAAAAGGTGGAGTGGATCTAATTGGCTACCTATTCAAATAACTGTAACAATTACTACATTCCTTAATTATTAATTATAGTCAGTAGCATGGGGACAATGAATTTTGAAGTTATGAAAATGAGGAAATCCATTTGATTCACCTGAGCTCTCTGTTGGAAATTCTAAGGTAACAACAGCCGCTATTATTTTATCTTTGTCCTGCTACTGTATCCAATAGTCCATTCCATGCTTGTTAGTTCCAGTACCTGATTTGTAGACAATCTTAAATGTATGTCACTCTACACAGGAATGTTCTGCTGTCAGGTCTACATCTGCCTTTAGCTAACTTACCTATTTTTGGAGCACAACAAAATTATGCTTTGTAATGTTGGTTGTGGGGGGGGGATTGGAGCTGATGTTCCTTTGCTTCTCGCTTATAAAGTGACATATTTTCAGGAGTCAAAGTCTTTTAGAAAACAGTAAAGAGGCACCGTGATATTGACCACCACCATCATTTTACAAGGTCTTGGTTGGAGGGGGTTAGCTGCGAATGAAGAACTTTTATTTCATTTGTTGTAATTTCATGATATTGTACAGCACTCCGTAGCCAAAAAATACTTGCGTGCAGTCACTGCTGTAACATAAGTGTGACCGGAGGAATGCATTGATAATCGAGCCGCACTACTCCTCCAATTGCACCATTCATGGAAATGTTTGATTTAATTACCAAAATGGTCTATTGCTTCTGTCCTGTACTGTTACCCAGAATAAACATTCACCAAGCTTCTTCAATGAACTCAAGTAATCTGTCTATTATGTACAAAACTTATCTGGAATTAAAATTATGTTTCTTTAATCCCACACATATACAGAGTCTCAAAAAGCAAAAAGACATGTCTCAGCAGAGCTGATGTGATTTTTTTTTTGAAAGAGTGAAAAAAACTACTGTGGTCTAGGGATTTGGAAATAAAATGTTATGACTTCCCATATTGTTGACAAGGCCCAACTGCTGACAGTAATTGATTGGTAGATGTTGAGCTTTCATTGCAGTTAACTTGTATTTAAGTCCTTGCAGATTGGACACAGTCCACCTCTCTTGTTTTGAACCAGAAACATTGGTATTTGCAAACTGTATCAGATTCCCAGAAACTTGTACCAAGAAAAGGATTTCAGGAAAGGCTCACAGTATCTGGAATATCTTTTTTTATACTGATTTGTGGATCTGTAAAACAGAATCCTAAGACCAGAAAAGGTTGCTAAGCGACTATTAGCATTGGCCATATATCTGTCTGAGAGCACCAATGAATTAATGTCTCGTTCAAAATTCAGCACTTCAGTGCCTCCAATTTCTCCAAAAGTCCCTTCATACACGAAACAACAAGCATTTACCTCGGTCTCAGTGTAGCAATTTTCGACTCTACCTCTCCCTCCTGCCTCTCTCTGTCTCTCCCTCCCCATCTGTCTCTCCCTCCCTTGATCCTGCTCTCTCCCTCACCCGTTCCTCACATCCTCCCACCTCGCTCTCTCCCTCCCCCCAACCTTATCCCTCCTCGCTTGCATCCCTCCCTCCCCATCTGTCTCCCTCTACTTCCCTCACACCATCTGCCCACATCCCCCTCCCTGCTTACTCGCTTGCTCACTCATCCCTCCCTTACCCCAATCTTCCCCCCTCATTCACTCCCTCCTACCCTCCCAGTCACTCGCTCCCTCCCAACATCCCTTCCCCACTCTCTCCCTCTCCCTGTCTACACTGCCTCCCCCCTCCTCCAAACCCCTCAAGCGCTCTCTCCTCCACACTTTACCCCAGGCTCCTCCACACCCCCCCAACGCTCCTGCACCTCCCTCCGTCTCCTCCACCCAACCTCCTCCACCTCCCTCCGTCTCCTCCATCCCATCTCCCTCCTTCTCCTTCACCCCACCTCCCTCCCTCTCCTCCACTCCCCTCCACCACACCCACCACCTCCCTCAC
>NC_063357.1:5525322-5546420 GCF_021869965.1 Rhincodon typus | reverse complement strand
TCCCTTTTCTCTCTCTCTCTCTCCCTTTTCTCTCTCTCTCTCTCTCTCTTTTCTCTCTCTCTCTCTCTCTCTCTTTTCTCTCTCTCTCTCTCCCTTTTCTCTCTCTCTCTCTCCCTTTTCTCTCTCTCTCTGTGTGTCTCTCCTCCCCATCATAGGGACCATAACTGTGAAATAGTCAACAATAATTTAAATTTCCACAGAGTTCCTTATTTATTTATAAGGATTTATGAAAGTATGGCACTTGCAACTACAGGGAATAACTGGACATGGCTAGATTATCATGTGTAAGAATTATGTTGATGAAATAAGGTTGGAGGAAGTTTGTGTGGAACGTACGTACCTTCTCAACTATGAATGTCCTGTTATTGTGCCATAAATATGGTGGCTTTTTGTGACAGGATTTTCACATTTGTGGCAGAGCGGCTATTTCAACATAGCATCAGCTTGCTTTCACCTCTCCAAAAACAAGACAACTGCACCACCACCTGACAAAGATAAATACTGCAGCATAAATAAACATTCTTAATATAATTTTGAGCAAGATTCAGTTATCTTTACTTATAATGTGTATTCTGAGTTATTAACTGAAGGTCTCAGATCTGATCTTTGATCTTTATTGACTGATCACAGAGAGGTTATAGGGATGCAATATTTATATGGTAGTGAAAAGATAACAAGGAGTTCCTGGTTTTATTGATGATACGGTGGCTCAGTGGTTAGCACTGCTGCCGTACAGCACCAGGGACCCGTGTTACATTCCAGCCTTCTCTCTGTGAAGCTTACTCATTCTCTCCCTGACCTGTGTGGGTTTTCTCCCACACTCTAAGGATGTGCAGGTAAGTTGGATTGGCCATGTTAAATTGCCCATATAGTGTCTAGGGTTGTGCAGGCGAGGCAGATTAACCATGGGAAATGCAGCTGGTTGGAATATTCTTTAGATTGGTGGTGTGGAGCCGATTGGCCTGCTTCCCCATTCCCTCTTCTGATTCACTCTGAAGAGTCCCCTGCCAGGGATATGTGATTTTGTATGTTTGTGAACTTTTAAATATGTGATTCCAAATGTCTGTCTGACATGAGGATAGCATTATTTGGCTGAAATGCTCTTGACTGTTTACTATTTTAAAACATTTACAACAACAATAAAGAACAAACATGGGAGCCACTGACTCAGGAATTATAACGAACCAGTACTTGACAAGAACCACTACCTTCACAGCAGAGAACCAACAAGAGGGAGAAACATACTTGACTTCAACATTATCAATCTACTAGCTGCAGATGAGCTTGTCCATGACACTACCGGTAAGAGCGACTACTATATAGTCCTTGTGGAGACGAAGTCCCGCTTTCACGGTGAGAATAACTTCCATTGTGTAGTGTGACATTATCACCTTGCTAAATGGTGCAGATTTTGAACAGACCTAGCAACTCAAGATTGGGTATTCATAAGGTGTTGTGGGCCATCACCAGCAACAGAATTGTATTACAGCACAATCTGCAACCTTGTGACTAAGCATATTCTCTTCTCCACCATTTCCCACCAAGCCTAGTTCAACAGAGAGTGCAGGAGGGCATTCCAGGAGCAACAACAAGTATTCTGAAAAATGAGATGTCAACCTGATGAAGCTGCTGAACAGGACTACTTGCATGCCAAATAGCATAAACAGCAAGTGATAGAGCTAAGCGCACCCACTAACTCTGTAGTCTTGCTACATCCAGTCATGAATAGTAGATAACTGAAACAGCTCACTGGAAGAGGAGGCTACAGATATCTCCTTGTCCTTAATGACGGAAGGGCACATTACATCAGTGCAAACGATAAGGCTGAAGCATTCGCAGTGATATTCAGCCAGAAATGCCGGGTGCATAATCCATCTCCTCTCTCCATCCATCCTCCGCCCTCCTTGGTCTTGAGCCAATTTGATTCACTGCATGTGATATCAAGAAATAGTTGGAGATACCGGATAATGCAAAGGCAATGGGCCCTGAAAACATTCCTGTAATTGTACAGATGACGTGTGCTCCAGAAGTTGCCACTCCCCTTGCCAAGTTTTTCCAGTATAGTGACAACTACCCAACTATGTACAAAATTGCCCAGCAATGTCCTGTAAATAAAAAGCAGGACAAATCCAACCCTGCCACTTCCTGCCCCACCAGTCTCCTCCTGATCATCAGTAAAGTGATGAAAGGTATCGTCAACAATGCTATCAAGTAGCATTTGCTGAGCAATAACCTCTCTGGTGTTGCCAGTATGGGTTCCGCCAGGACCACTCAGCTCCTGACCTCATTACAGCCTTGTTCAAACAAGGACAAAAGAGCAGAATTTCAGAGGAGAAATGACTGAGATAGCCATTGACATCAAGGCCACAACTGCCTGAGTGTGGCATCAAAGAACCCTAGCAAAACTGGAATTAATGGGTATCATGGGACAAACTCTCCAATGGTTGCAGTCATACCTGGCACATAAGAAGATGGTCATGGTTGTTGGAGATCAATCTCTTCAGGGTTCTTCAGAGTAATGTCCTGGGCCCAACCATCTTCAGCTGTTTCATCAATTACCTTCCCTCTGTCCTAAAGTCAGAAGGGGTGATGTTTTGCTAATGATTGCACAATATTCAGCACCAGTCACGCCTGCAACAAGATCTAGACAATATCCAGGCTTGGGCTGACAAGTGGCAAGTAACATTCTTGTTACTCAAATGCCAGGCTATGACCATCGCTAACCACTGCCCCTTGATATTCAATGGCATTACCATCACTGAATCCCCAAGTATCCTGGGGGTTACCATTGACCATAAACTCAACTGGACTCACTGGACAAATAAACACAGTGGCTCCAACAGCAGGTCAAACTCTAGGAATACTGTGGCAAGTAACTCACTTCCTGACTCCACAAAGTCTGTCCATCATCTGCAAGGCAAAACTCAGAAGTGTGATGGAAAACTCCCCATTTGCCTGGATGCGTGCAGCTCCATCACTCAAGAAGCTTGAGATCATCCAGGACAAAGCAGTCCACTTGATTAGCACCCTTCAGCACCAACGTCCAGTAGCAACAGTGTGTACTATCTACAAGATGCCCTGCAGAAAATAACCGAATATCCCCAGAACATGACCACTTCCATCTAGAAGGATATGGGTAGCAGATACATGGGAACATGACCAATTGCAGGTTCCCCTCCAAGTTACTGACCATACAGACTTTGACATATATTACCATTCCTTCACTGTAACTGGGTCAAAACCCTGGAATTCTCTCCCTAACGGCATTGTGGATCTACCCACTGAAAGTGGACTGCAGCTGTTCAAGAGTGCAGCTCACCACTACCATCTCGATGGCAACTAGGGACAAGCAATAAATGCTTGCCAGCCAGCAACACCCACATCCCATGAATGAATTTTAAAAAGATGAAGAAAGCCAAATGCAGCTAAATTGTAATAGGGAATAACTTTATCTGCCTTTTCAATGAAAGAATAATATTCTGTAAATAATGATAAATCAAATTATTATTGTGGATGAGGAGTTTAGGGATATTATTAGTAAATAATTGGTAAAGGAGAAGTTAATGGGGCTTAGAGTCAACCTGATACTCTACATTCTAAGATTTTACAAAGGTAATCACAGAGATAACAGATGTGTTTACCCTGATTGTCCAGAATTCCCTGGATTCTCTTCGTGGATTCTCATCCAATTCTGCCACAAATCTCACCATAGACCATGCCACTCATGCCCCTATAAGATCCAAAACCATGGTAACAAGGCAAATGATTAAACTGAGTCAACACAGATTTATGAAAGAGAAATGGTGGTTGACAAATTTGTTGAGATCTTTAAGGTTGCAGTGAGTAGAGTAGATAATAGTGATCAATTGGATCTACTGGGGAAATCAGTCACAACGTTATTAAAGGCCCACACTTTCTTACAGAAAATTAGGGCTAATGGGTTTGGGTAATATATTAGCATAGATCAAAGATTGATTAAAAGATAGGAAACAGAATAAAAATAAACAAACCACTTTCAGGTTGGTAGAATGTAACAAATGGGGATATCTTAAGAATTAGTGTTTAGGCAACAACAATTTAAATACATCAATGTCCAAATACAATGTACGCAAGTTTGCTGGTGGTACAAAGTTAGGTGAGAATGTAAACTATAAGGAGAATGCAAAGTGATTAATACAGGTTATCTGAATGGGAAAGGACATGGCACATTAAATATAATGCCAGAAAATCTGAAGTTATTCACATTGAAAGGATATCAGAAGCATTTTATTTTAATGAGAAATTAGAATATAATCCAGTAATGAAGAAGATATAAAGATCCAAATTGGCATAATGGGAACTAGAGGAACTGCAGTCCGTTTCCTTCTAGGTGGTGGAACAGATGTCTATTAATTGGGAGCATTTGTATTCAGAGGTTTATCACAGCCCCTCTAACCTTGCTTCAGCATGGGATTATTAACCTAACTTTTCTTATTATTCAATCATTGGATATGCACATTTCTGGCTCAGCCAGCATTTATTGCTCATCCCAAGTTGCCCTTGAGAAGGTGACGGTGAGTTGCCTTCAAGAGCCACTTGTGACGATTTGCTTTGAATAGGCCCACAATGCCATTATGGAGATAATTCTAGAATTCTGACCCAGTGACACTGAAAGAACAACAGTGTTTTTCCCAAGTCAGGATCATGAGTAGTTGCATATAATGATGTTGATTTGATAAGATCCAGTGAATCCCTACAGTGTGGAAACAGGTCCTTTGGCCCAACAAGTCCACACTGACCTTTGGAGCATCCCACCCAGACCCATTTCCCTGTAACCCACCTAATCTATACATCCCTGAATTCTACGGGCAATTTAGCATAGCCAATCCACCTAACCTGCACATCTTTGGACTGAGGGAGGAAACCAGAGCACCCGGAGGAAACCCACGCAGACACGGGGAGAACGTGCAAAGTCCAGACAGACAGTCACCCCAGGGTGGAATCAAACCCGGGTCCCTGGCACTGTGAGGCAGCAGTGCTAACCACTGTGCCACCGTGCCACCCAGTGATAGATGACAGTATTAGCACCTCATCTCCATCAACAAATTCCAAGTTTTGCCATTTTAATCTAATCTGTCTTTCACTGTTTGTTGAGCAATCTTTGAAGTTTATTGACCAATTCACATGCTTTTGTCTCAGAAACTTGACGCATACATCAGAAGAATAGTTTCTGACCTTTGGTTTATAAATACTTCTTTAATGAATTTAGGGGTCCTCTCACTTTATACCTGAATGTCAGTTCAAAAGGATTGAATCCAGTGAATTCAACAGGGGCTTCCCTAATTGCAGACTAATAAGGAAATTCTTCTTTTTCCAATCTTAGGACTTTAAAGACCATGATGAGACCCTATTATCGGCAAAGTTTTGATGGCATCTTTCTAATGCTCCTTTAGAATGCAAATATGTTGAAGACCTAATTCACAAGTGAATAATTACTTCTTTGAACATGTATATAAAATTACAACCTTGACCTGATTGTAGTTCCCTGAGTAACAAGCCTTTAAAAAAAAATTAGCTTTCCCACTATGAGTTTTCTGTAATTTTCCCCAATGCTGCTCCAGGAAATCTTATTGAGATATCTCTAATTGTTAATAAATACTCCTGGAAACACGTAGAAACAGAAAAATTATAGGAGCAGTAGGCTATTCAACCTTTTGAGCCTGCTCCAACATTGGTTATGATCATGGCTGATCATCTATCTCAATGCTCTATTCCCACTTTGTCCCCATATTCCTTGATGCCTTTAAAGTCTAAAAATGTACCTATCTCTTTCTTGAATGTGTATTGAAAAAGATGTGAGGTTTTATAAGAAGATGTTACAATGGGAATAACTTGACACCTTACAAGTTGGTATTGTAAGGCACGTTTTAGCAGACCATGAGTTGATACAGTGTGGAGCGAGAGGAACACAGCAGGTCAGATAGCATCAGAGGAGCAGGAAAGTTGATGTTTCCGGTTGGGAACCTTCATCCATGCTAATGAAAGGTCCTGGCCCGAAATGTCGACTTTCCAGCTCCTGTGATGCTGCCTGACCTGCTGCGTTCCTCCAGCTCCACACTGTATCGACTCTGACTTCCAGCATCGGCTGTTCTTGCTATCTCTTAACAGACCATGACCCTTGAACATTCTAAGGATCCACGTCAGCAGAAATGACTAGAAACGAACCTTGTTAACCCCAAGATCAATATCAACCTTGAGAGCAAATTTGAGAGTATAAACAAGTTCCTGCAAACAGGATAAGAGAAAGACATAGAATGGAAGATTTCTGTTTACTATAGAAAAATGAAATGTAAACAATGTATCTGTACAAAGGTTGATGATTTACTGTATATATCAGACAGACATGGGAGACAGACATAGTACTAAGATGAGACAGACGTGGAACAGAGCCAAGGAAAGCTGGAGCAGAGAATTAGACAGGATTCTGTTTAGCCCGTCTAAGTCTGAGATTGTTTGAATAAACACAAAGATAAACTACATACTTGAGTCCTTTTGCGGTTTGTGTAAAGGGAATAACCACAACAAATATGATCAGTGACAGCCTCCAAAGCTTTCTATGGGAGAATTCCACAGGATCACTACCCTTTAACTGAAGAAATGTTTCCTCATCTCAGTCCTAAATGGCCTCCCCAGGATCCTGATTCTGTGACCCCTGGTTATAGACTCACCAACCAGGGAAAATGTCCTCCCCACATCAAGTCTGTCCAGCCCTCTTAGAACTTCATATGTTTCAATCAGATCCCTTCTCATTCTTCTAAACTTCAGTGAATGGAGGCTCCAGTGATCCAATCTCACTTCACAGCACAGTCCTGCCATCCCTGGTATCAGCTTAATGAAACAAAAACAGAAATTGCTGGAAAAGCTCAGCAGGTCTGGCAGCATCTTTTTGGACAGAAATCAGAGTTAAAGTTTTGGACTGAGTGACCCTTCCTCAGCACTGACTGTAGGTAGGAAAATGTCAGTTTGTATGCAGAAGATAGTGTGGGGGAGGGGATAAGGAGTAAATGATAGGTGGGGATAGAGCCCAAAATGAGAGAAGAACAGTTGGACAGACAAAGGAGTGGATAACAATCTGGCTAGGAGGGCAAATAGCTATTAATGGGGACTGTTAATGGCTGACAATAGATTGTGCGAAAACAGCAGACTATGTAATAAGAAGGCGTGGAATGCTGGGGTAAGGGGTAAGGGACAGGAGAGAGCTCAAGTCCTAAAGTTGTTGAACTCAATATTGAGACTGGACGGCTGCAGGGTCCCCAAGTGGAAAATGAGGTGCTGTTCTTCCAGCTTGCACTGAGCTTTGCTGGAGCATTGCAGCAAGCCCGAGACAGAGATGTTGGCGAGGGAACAGGGTGGTGAGTTGAAATGGCAGGCAACTGGAAACTCAGAGTTTTTTTTGTGGGCAGAACATAGGTGTTCTGTGAAGCGGTCACCCAGTCTACACTTTGTTTTCCCAATGTGGAGATCACATTGTGAGCAGCAAATGAGGGAGACTAGATTGAGTGAAGTGCAGGTAAAGCACTGCTTCACCTGGAAGGTATGTTTGGGCCTTTGGATAATGAGGAGGGAAGAAGTAAATGGACAGGTGTTACACCTTTGCTGTTGCAGGTAAAGGTGCTGTGGGACTGTGGGGGTTGTTGGAAGTAAGGAAGAGTAGACCGGGGTGTCCCAGAAGGAACATGTTGTTCCCTGTGGAAGGCTGATAAAGGAGGGGACGGGATTACGTGTCTGATGGTGGCATCTCGCTGGAGGTGGCAGAAATGATTGTTAATGATCCTCTGGATGTGGATGCTGGTGGGATGGTAGGTAAGGACAAGGGGAGCCCCATCGCTGTTGCGGG
Organism: Rhincodon typus; assembly: GCF_021869965.1. Taxonomy (NCBI): domain Eukaryota; kingdom Metazoa; phylum Chordata; class Chondrichthyes; order Orectolobiformes; family Rhincodontidae; genus Rhincodon; species Rhincodon typus. Next base: position 5,538,544 of record NC_063357.1, on the reverse strand, counting down.
AGGGAAGAAAGGGGGGAGGACCAAAGCGTGGGAGAAGGGTCGGATGTGGCTAAGGACCCTGTCAACAAGAGTGCTGGCGAATCCTTGGTTAAGGAAGAAGGTGGACATTTCGGAGGCTCTCTTGTTGAAGTTGGCATCATCGGAACAGATGCGACAGAGATGGAGGAACTGTGAGAATGGAATTGAATCTTTATAGGAAGCAGGATGTGAGGACATATAGTCAAGGTAACTGTGGGAGTTGGTGGGTTTATAGTGGATATTGGTGGCTAGCCTATCTCCAGAAATGGAAACAGATGTCGAAGAAGAGAAAGGAGTCGTCTCTGCTGCACTCCCTTTATAGCAATAATATCCTTTCTTTGGTAAGGAGACCAGTACTGCACACAATATTCCAGGTGTGGTCTCACTAAGGCTCTACAGCTGCAGTAAGACATCCCTATCTCTGAATTCAAATCCTCCTACAATGAAGACCATTTGCCTTCCTATTTGCTTGTTGCATCTGCCTGTCTACTTTCATTGACTGATTTACAAGGACACCCAGATACCTTTGTACATTATACTTCTCAATTTATCACAATTTAAATAATACTCTGCCTTTCTGTTTCTCACACCACAAGTGTATAACTTCACATTTAGCCACATTGTACTGCGTCAGTCAAGTGTCTACCCACTCACAAATCTATGAAGACTCTGCTAAATCGTTCTCAAAAAATTGGAAATGCAATTAAGGGTTGAATGATTGATTGATTGATTTACTGTCACATGTACCCAAGTACAGTGAAAAGCTTTGTTCACGAGCAGTACAGGCAGATCATATGCACCCTGTGTGTTTACTGTTTAATTGATAGTTCGGGTCTCTCCACTATTTTGCATGCATGGTATGTCTGACAAAAATTTAACCACATCTTCTTGCAATCTTGACCAATAAAAATACTTTAGCTTTTGAATCTGCATTTTGCTCATATTTAAGTGAGCCATCATTGGAATTTTATGAGCCACTTTTCACATTTTATTACAATACTCAGATGAAACCACCACTGATTGGCTCATCTGCTGCTTTTCCTCATGAGCTGCTATTTAGAAAATTCTCCATTTCCTCACTAATAAAACTAGTACCTTCTTTAAATAATAACACTCAGGTACTAGTTCTGACTCATTTTCTGAGAATGCTGTTTAAGATCTCTCAACTCACCATCAGTCTGTTGCATTTCTGTTAAATAAGATGATGTTATGATCCCAACTGATGTTACTACTGGATGGATCAGATCCCAGAATGAAATCTGTTTTGATAGATCATATTTTGTGCTTTATTTTTGATTAACATGACGGTCTTTCACAGAAAGACTAGCATGTCAGGCTGCAGATTTGGTTTAAACAGAAAACTAAGTTATAAGAAAAAAAAAACAAAGCTATCAACATTTTTCACAGTTTTCAAACACCTGGCAAAATAAAATCCCATCTGCTCCTCAACACCATCATTTTACAGATAACCAAAATAAATTTTCCTTCTGTCTCAAATCTGTAGGTAGACTTAAGCAAGTCCTTTCAAAAACTTAAACCCTTACACTGAAGGAACACATTCCCTTAACTGTTCTGAACAAACTCTTTTTCTCCCGGTGGAAAGTATTCTTACATCTGAACCTATTCAGATCTCTTTTGAACTGAACTAAAAACTCTTTAACTTTCTTTAAGTGGTAGGTCAATCTGACTTCTGCTAAGCTAATAACATCATGAATTCTTACAGTGCAGAAAGAGGCTATTCAGCCCATCGAGTCTGTGCTGACCCTCTGAAGAACATCCCACCCAGACCCAGCTCTTCACCCTATCCCCATAACTCCACATTTATTCTGGCAAATCCACTTAGCCCGCACATCCCTGAACACTATGGGGTAATTTAACATGACCAATCTACATTACCTGGACATCTTTGGACTGTGGAAGGAAACCACAGTGCCCAGAGAAACCCATGTAAATACAGGGAGAACATGCAAACTCCACACAGGCAGTCACCCAAGGCTGGAATCGAACTCAGGTCCCTGGCACTGTGAGGCAGCAGTGCTAACCACTAAGCAACCATGCTACTGTTGGCTTAATTTATTTCCTTCCTGTTGCAATACAAACAACATAAACAAACTTCCCTTAACATTCCACGATGTCCATATCGATTTAAAGTCATAGTCTGCAAAGATTGACCTGATTACTTTTAAAACCGCTTTTGACAAACAGACAACACCTTATGCCACTAGGAGACAATAAGGACTGCAGAAGCTGGAAGCCAGAGTCTGATGTGAGGCTGGAAAAGCACAGCAGGTCAGATAGCATCCAAGGAGCAGGTAAGTCAACGTTTCGGCTGAAACCCTTCGTCACTATGCCACTACTTTACAATCCAAATTCTTTTTAAAAAATCACACACATAAATCACATACCTTTAAACAACGAACTAAGCATATTAGTATAATATTCTTTTTCTTCATTCTTTTTACTTACATTTTCATAAATAGTTGTTAGGTAACTAAATTCCATGTCATCTCCCTTTTGCATAGACACTTCCTCATCTTGTCTACTTTTATCAGTCTGAGATCTAGTCGCAACACTATCAGAAAACAACCCAGGATGTTCCTCATATGGCAGTTGAGGTTCTTATAATTTATACTAGTTGCTCCAACACCCTTTCTGAAGCCAATATTTCTGATTCAACCAGGCCGTTCCAAAGATAAAATAAATTCCTTCGATAGGGATTTGTTCTGTGACATCAACTACAATATCTACACCTACTAGGTCACTTTTTAATCCAATTCTATATCAAGGGACTGGTTTGTACCTCCAAGTAAACCTCCAATTACTATTGTTTCCTTCATTAGCCTCTCTGGAAGAGGGATTATATCTTCAGCGACCACCAGCAACTGACTTGCTCCACTGTCACTCAATATTTTTACTAGTTTGCCTCTTGATTAGAAGGATAAGGAAATACTACTTATGCTGAGCTTTGCTGGAGCACTACTGCAGGCCCGAAACTCAGGCTCAGTGCAAGCTGAAAGAACAGCATTTCATTTTACACTTGGGAACCCTGCAGCCTTCAGGATTCAAAATCAAGTTCAATATTTTTAGGGCCTAAGTACTGTCTTCCATGTCCTTCCTTAACCCCCACACACCAGGCCCTGTCATCAGATAGGCTGCTACCACAATTAACCCATTGTCAACTACTAATAGTTCTAATTAGCAGCCAATGATTCTCCCAGACTGACCTTTACCCATTCCTTTGTCCAACTGTTGTTTTCTCACTCTGAGTTCTATCTCCACCTATCGTTTACTCCGAACATCACTGGCATACATGCCAATCTTTTCTTAGTTGCAAGCAGTTCAAGAGAAGGGTTACTGGACCCAAATCATCAATTCTGTTTTCTCTCCACAGATGCTGTCTGACGCGCCGAGTTTATCCAAGAAACCTCAGTGGTCTGATTTTCTACGGCAATATTCAGCTAATAATTTTTTTTGACATCTGAGCCATCTTTCTTTTTCTATGAAATTTTGAGGGAATCCACTCCATTTGTACCTCTGCTCATCTTCTTTCCTTCACACTCTTGTCTGCAGACTTGTTAGGCCTTTGTACTACTATAATAGCTCTCCCATTTAATTTCCAGTAATTAGCTTTGGCTTGGCAATGGCAATTTTCTTTACATCACTCTAAATTTTGTTTCCCCCTTTTATCTTTACTATTTTGGCATCCTTCTGTTTGATCCTTAAAACTAACATTTTGACATCCCCAGATTTACTACTGTTCCAAATTGTCACTAGGTCTCACAGTGGGAATTCCTTTAAAACACTTGTGCACCTTACAGCCAATAAAATGTAAGATTCAGCCATTGAAGCTCTCATTGAAACTATTCAGCAGCAATGACTTCAATGACTTTGAGGTGATTGCTACAAATCATTAAAAAATGGCGATAATCAAGCTGCATCATGCTTTCAGTCCAAGTACCGTAATGATGAGGCAGAGCAATGGCAGAGAAGGAAAGAAAAGGAAATGAATCAGGGTCCAGGTAAGAGGCAAAAAATGGACTTTGGAATAATTATATCAACTATGAACTCATTAAATGGTCGAGCAGACCCAATGGGCCAAATGGCTTATTTCTGCTTCCCCATGTCTTATGTCATATGGAATCCTGTACTCCAGAAACTATACCTCATGGGATAGCCTGCCTCATATATTGAAAGACCCATGGGTCTAGAACTGGCCAGAGAAGGGCACACAACAAATTAGACATCATCTTCAAATCAATGGACAGCCGATAATAACAGGATGCTTAGAAAATCAGAATGTGATCAGGTAGACTCAGCTTGGCTTTCCCTTTCTCAAACTATGTTGCTCAAATCTATTAGAGTTATTTGAGGAAGTGACAGGCAAGATGAATAAAGGGGAACATTGAGATATGGTGTACTTACAAATAATTGAAGCCTCAACACTGATCCCAGTCATCCCACACCACTCATCCAAAATTAATAATTTATCTCCATCTGCTATTTCTTATCAGCTAAACAATCCTCTATCCATGCCAATGTGTTACCCGTTACACCACAAGCTCTTATTTTGTAACCTTGGATGTGGCACCTTGAAAAAAATGCCTTCTGGAAATCTACTGTGTGCTGATTGGAACGGTGGCCAGGTAGATCTCATTGACAATGAGATCCTTGATTAGAGTTGTTAACCTGGGCCAATCAGGAAGCTCTGGCTGCCAGATGTAAACAGGAGATTCAGAGAGTCTCCTCATTCTCGGGACTGGCTCTGACCAGGCTAGTCAGAGTCTATGTACTGTGTATGTAAATAAAAGGTGATTTGGTGATGGATGCCTGCCTCCTTGGAGTTATTTCATACTGGTTTCCATTTACTTACTTTGCTTGTTATTTTTTCAAAGAACTTATAATTTAGTCAAACATGATTTCCCTTTCACAAACTATGCAACCTTCCTGCATTAAGATTTTATCAATGCTTTCCAAATCCTCCTTAGCCAACATTTCCCTCTGACAGATGTTAGGCTAATCAGTTTGAAATTTCCTGCTTTCTGTAGCCTTTTCATGATTAAAGGAGTCACATTTGCTATTTTCCAGCCTGATAAAACCTTCTCATAATATAGGGAATTTTGAAAAATTAAAACAAATACATCTATGTTTTAATCCAAAAGATAACTGCATTTAAACAGAATTCAAGCTCACACTTTTATGTGAACTTTATTTCAATTAATCACACTCCATTAAACTGACACCTGATTACTAGTTCCTCATATGCATACAACCATTTCAAACTCAATTAGCTCTTCATTAATATATCCATCCCTGTTCCCTTATTTCATTACATCTCAGGCATATTAGATGATATCATCTACTATATCAGCAGCGACTTATTTTAGCATTCTAGGATGAAGCTGATCAGGGTCAAGCGACTTGTCAGATTTAAGTTCTAATAATTTTCTCAGTACTCTTTCCCTGGTGCTTGAATTTGTTTTATGTTCCTTGTTTTCTTTCATATTCTAATTTAAACATCTTTCTGGGATGCTATTTAAATCCTCCACACTTGAGACGGGTGAAAAATATCTGTTAAATTCATATGCTTATTTCATTATGTCAAATTCAATCACATTATAATCATTCTTACATAGGGGTGCCTTCGCTATAAGGTCATCAAGTATTGTATCACACAAGGCATCACAATCTCACAATCAGCTGGATTGAAAAATTGGTCTATTACTGTCTAACAGATTATGTATCTTTATATTTGTTCTGCTAACCAGCATCATGACAATAGATAAGCTGATTATTAACTTAAATGATGTTTGTGGACGCTTTTCCAGACAACAGTGTCCATGATTTGAAAATTACTTTGTAAAATGTTTTGTGAAATCTGGTGATCATGAAAAGTGTGATAAAATGCATATCCTTTTCTTTTTCATATATTGTATGTCAAATGTTAGATAATACTACCACCTGCTGTCAGATGTGAGAAATTACAACTGCAGCTGAAGGCAAACCTGGAGCCGAAGAACTGGTTACAGCCCGGAAATAGACCCTTTGGTCCAACCAGTCCATGCTGAACATGATCCCAAACTAAACTAGTCCCACCTGCCTGCTCCTGGCCCATATCCGTCCAGACCTTTCCTATACATGTATCTATCCAAATGTCTTTTAAACATCGTAATTGTATCCATATCCAACACTTCCTCAAGAAATTCATTCCATATGCAAACCAGCCTCTGTGTAAAAAATATGCCTGTTATGTGTTTTTTAAAACTCTCCCCTCTCACCTTAAAAAATGTTCCCCTTAGTCTTGAAATCTCCCATCCTAGGGAAAAGACAACTACCATTTACTCCAGTCAATACAGTGTGGAGCTGGACGAACACAGCAGGTGAAGGGTCAAGATGAAGAGTCTGGACCCGAAATGTCAGCTCTCCTGCTTCCCTGATGCTGCCTGACCTGCTGTGTTCTTCCAGCTTCACACTGTATTGACTCTGACTCCAGCATCTGCAGTTCTTGCTACCATTTACTGCAGTTCTGAGGAAGGGTCACCAGACCCGAAATGTTAACTCTGATTTTTCTTCACAGATGCTGCCAGACCTGCTGAGCTTTTTCAGCAACTTCTGTTTTTATTCCTGATTTACAGCATCCGCAGTTCTTTCAGTGTTTATTTACCATTTACTCTGTCTATGCCTCTTATTATTTAATAACCTTCTATCAGGTCGCCTCTCAACCTCCTACGATCCAGTGGAAAAACTCCCAGCCTACTCAGCCTTTCTTTATAACCCAAACGTTCCGTACCCGGCAACATCCTGGTAAATTTCTTCCGAACCCCCTCCAGCTTGACAATATCCTTCCTATAAATGGACAAACGGAACTGGACATGATATTCTAGAGAAGTTGTCATCAATGTCCTGTACAACTCAACGTAACTTTCCAACTCCTATAGTCAAAGGACTGAGCAATGAAGGCAAGCATGCCAAAAGCCTTTTTAACTACCCTGTCTACATGTGACATAAACTTCAGAGAATTATGTACCTACACCCTAAGTCCTTCTGTTCTACAATAATACACAAGGCCCTACCGTTAATTGTTTAAGCCCTACCCTTGTTTATTGTACCAAAATGCAATAGCTCGCATTTATCCAGATTGAACTCCATTTGCCATTTTTCAGCCCATTAACCTATCTGATCAAGATCCCTTTTTAATCTTAGAAAACCTTCCTCACTGTCGACTGTGCCACCAATTTTGGTGTCGTCCGCAAACTTAGTGACCATGCTTTCTATATTCTCATCCAAATCATTCATATAAATGACAAATAGTAGAGGACCCAGAACCGATCCCGGTGGAACACTGTTGCTCACAGGCCTCCAGTCCAAAACCAACCCTCTACCATTACTCTCTGTCTCCCGCCGATAAGCCAATTATGTATCAATTGGCAAATGCACCCTGAATCCCACGTGACCTAACTTTACTAATTAGTCTACCATGCGGAACCTTGTCAAAGGCTTTACTAAAATCCAAATAAACATCTACTGATCTGCCATCATCAATCTTTGTGTTAACTTCCTGAAAAAAACCTCAATCAAGTTTGTGAGACACGATTTTCCTCACACAAAACTATGCCGACTATCCCTAATCAATTTTTGCCTCTGTAAATGTCCATAAATCCTATCTTTTTTAATCACCTCCAATAATTTATCCAAAACCAAAGTCAGACTCACAGGTCTATAGTTCCCCGGTTTCTCCTTAAAACCTTTCTTAAACAAAGGTACATTAGCCAGCCTTGAGTCATCAGGCACCTCACCCATAGTTATAGATGATGCAAGTATTTCTGCAAGGTCTCATAATTTCCTCCCTTGTTCTGGGAGGAACATTTCCCACAATGTTCTGGGATACATTAGATCAGGTTCCAGAGATTCATCCAACTTTTTTTCTCTAAGACCACCCGAACTTGCTCTTCTGTTATGGGAACTGTTTTTTAAACATCAAAGTTTATTTCTCTGCATTCTCTAGACTCCATTTCTTGGAATTAAAACAAAATCCCAATACAGCAATATTTCAAACATTCATCAAAACAGGAGATTGGTTTACAATATATAAAAGTGGAAAATGCATGAAATACTTAGCAGGCCAGGCAGCATTTGTGAAGAGAAAAATAGAGTCAAAACCATAAGATGTAGGAGCAGAAATAGGCCATTCAGCCCATCAAGTCAGCTCTGTCATTCAATATCAGCTGATCTAATAATCCTCAACTCCACTTTCCTGCCTTTTCCCCATAACCCTTGATTCCCTTACTGATGAAAAATCTATCATAGCTTTGAATATACTTAACGACCCAGTCATAATAGCTCCCTGAGGTAAAGTATTCCACAGATTCACTACCCTTTAAGAGAAGAAATTCATCCTTATCTCTTTGACTGCTTATTCTGAGATTATGCCCTCTGGTCTCCCACAATGGGAAATTACCTCTCTGCATTTACCCTGTTAAGTCCCTTAAGAATCCTCTCATTCTTCTATATTCAAAAGAGTACAGACCCAAACTACTCAATCTCTCCTCGTAAGACAGTTCCTCCATACTTAATATGAGCCTTCTGAACCTTCTCGGGACTGCCTCCAATTGTCAGTACATTTTTACTTCAATAAAACTGTTCACAGTATTCCAGCTGTGCTCAGCCTAGTGCCTTGTATAGTTTTAGCAAAACCTTCTTACTTTTATAGTCCACTCCCTGTGAAATAAAGACCAACATTCCATTTGCCTTCCATATTTTCTGCTGAACTTGGATGCTAGTCTTTTTTGATTCATGGAAAAGAACAGGTGAATCCCTCTTTTCCATAGCTTTCTGCAGTCTTTCTCCATTTAAATAACATTCAGTTGCTCTGTTCTTCCTGCCAAAGCACATAACCTCACATTTTCCCACATTATATTTCATTTTTGTCCACTCACTTTACCTGACTATATCCCTCTGCAGACTCTTTGTCTCATTCGTACCACTTGCCTTCCCATCTATTTTGTGTCATCCGCAAACTTAGCTTTAATTCGTTTTCCTCATCCAAGTCATCAATCTTTATCATAAATAATTGTAAATTATCATAGCACTCCAATAGTTACAGGTTGCCATCCAGAAAACATCCCCTTATCCCAAATCTCTGTCTTCCATTAATTAGCCAATTCTCTTCCCGCACTGATATACTACCCCTAATGCCACAGGTTCTTATCTTATTAAGTAGCCTAATGTGTGGTACCTCATCAAATGCCTTCTGAAAATCCAAATTCATTACATCCAGTGCTTCCCTTTTATTCTTCCTATTTGTTACCTCCTCAAAGGATTCTGTGAATTTGTCAGGCATGATTTCCTCTTCATGAAGCCATGCTGTCTCTGCTTAATCAAATTATGCATTTCTAATGTTCTGCTGTTATACCCTTTCAATAAACTCTTTAACATTTTCCTAATAACAGATGTTAAACTAACTGGCCTATAGTTATCTGTCTTTTGTCACCTTCATTTTCTGAGTAAGGGTTTTTCATTGGCAGTTTTCTAATTCTCTGGGACTTTTCCAAAGTTTAAGGATTCCTGGGAGGTTACTACTAGCGCATCCACTAACTCTTTAGCTACTTCCTTTAATATCCTGGGATACATCCCATTAGGTCCAAGGACTTCTTATTGGTCTTTAGTCCCACAGTTTCCCGAGCACTTTTTACTCTAGTGACAGATATTGCATTTATTTTTCTCTTCCTTTTGCTCCTTGAATATTGTTTAAGGGCTTCAGGAAGAGATATTAATAAAGAAAAATAACATCAGGTGATTGCAGAAAATTTTGCTAATAGGAAACCAATTATAACCGTAGCAAGGGTTTTAATGTGGAGACAGTGACCTACATTGACATTTTAGTGTCTGGAAGGTTTATGTTGAAATTGAAAAGGTTGGATCTCTCTAATATTTGTAATCATACCATTTCAAACAGGTATAGCTGAGTGAAAAATAATTCATGGTTTTCTTTTTCTGTGTTTTTCTATGTTCTTCCGATGAAAGTACATTGGCAGCCTCTTACCACACTGTGGTAAACAAAAAGAAAAAAAGATTTGTCAAGCCACGGTCTTACCCTGGGATCTGACTTGTCCAGAGCAGGAAAGTTGACGTTTCGGGTCAGGTTTTTCTGAAGGGTCCTGACCTGAAACGTCAGCTTTCCTGCTTCTCTGATGCTACCTGGCCTGCTGTGTTCCTCCAGCTCCACACTGTGTTATCTCTGACTCCAGCATTGGCAGTTCTTACGATCTCTGAGTTACAATTTCAAAATGGCTTTGGCTGTACCTAAAATTTTTCTCAGAGTAGAAAATATAACAGTGGATCATTTGAGATATTTGACCAAGGCTCAACTGAGAGATTTAGGGGACAAATTGAATATAGCAACAAGGTAGGATCACATAGGGATGAGATAATTAATTGATTACCTTGCACTTAGAGATAAAAAGAGAGATCTGAAATTAATAAGTCATTCTAGAATTAACTAAGATTGTATTTGAAATTTATAAAAAACTTGAATTAGAGGAGAAAGGAAAAAAACTTTATTGAAAGAAAAGGAGGAAAAAAGGGAAATGGGAAGGGTAGGAATTGAAAAGAGCAACAAAAAGAGAGAAGAAATAAAACAAAAGAGCTACGTGTCAAACTTCTGAGAAAAACTAACCAAAGTTTGGGAATTTGCCAAAATGTATTTGAAGACTGGTTGACAAACAATGAAAACTACAGCAACTAAAAGGCCAAAGCTTGGAATTTTGTTGATAGAGATTAGGTGTTATTACTGTTGCCTCTCTCTGGGAAACTATATCAACTCAGTTATATAAATTATGTAGTGACAACTCTATACAGGAAAATAATCACTGAATGCACCGTTTTAATTTGAAAACAACAGGATAGGGAACATTGTCAGGACAGAAGTGTATTTACAGTGGTTAAAGAAATAGGGAGTAAAATAAAAATAAATCTGAGCCATTTGAACCAGAAATTGAAAATTTTAAAGTCAACTGAGATTGGGTAACATGGATATATTTATGAACTTAAATAGAATATTCAACTCTTTCCCAGAAAATCAGCTAGGTGACTTACAAAAGTGATTACAGAACACTAAATCAATTTGTGTAAATAGGCCAGAGCATACATCTTTGGCCATATACGATGTTAACGTAGAGAGGGATGTACCACCATCAAGAAACGTCCTTATAGTCTCAATGCAGAGAAACAAGGGAAGAGATCAAGTTTGTGATAGAAAATGACATAATTTAATTAAGTCACGATAGTTGGAACTCATCTATTGTGATGGATCAATATGATTCATACTAGATTGCAAAACTGGAGAACTTTATTGAGAGGATTGGGAATGTCTGCTTTGTTATAAAAATGACTTATTAAAGGGATTTTGGCAAGTTTCATTGACCAATACAGCCAAAGGGGAACTTTATCAATGTAAAGTCATGTCAAATGGAATGTAATATGTACCAGCAACTTTTCAACCAACAAGGTGGTCTGCTGATTATATGATCGCGTTGTATATATCAATGATTTCATTGTGCTCAGCCAAACCTGACAGGACCATTTTCAATATTTTAATTAATTGATTGGTCATTTACAAAGAGCCAGTTTAGGTATAGGATTAGCTAAAAGTGAATTTAACAAAGGACTTATTTGGGTCAGCATGGGAAAGGCCAAGGAGCACCCAGAGAAACAAAAATAAGTGCTATCTTAGAGTTTCTAGTGCCAAAGACAGAATGAGAAATTTTGCAGTATTTTGGCATAAGTAGATTTTAGCAGAGGTTATCCTAAATTTCAGTACTGTAGTGGTTTATTTAGCATGTTTGTCAAAGAAGCAAAAGACATTTGAATATACAGAGGAATGCTGGAGTGCCTTTGACAATGTGAAATTTGTACTAAATACCCCACCAGTTTTAGCATAACTGGGTTATCATAAGCCTTCAAATGCCTGTTGATGTCAGAGATATCTGTGTTGTTTTAGGAGATGGCAATCAAATGACCAGTCAGTTACTTTTCAAGCAAGTTGAATGCATGCTAACAAATATTCAGTTGTGCAAAAAATTGACAGTATCAGGGCAGGAGATTTTTCATGAGCCAATAGAGAGGAGAGTTAATTTGTGATTTAAAAAGACACAAGGATAACATGATTGTTATGAGAAGTCTTATATATTTGCTGTAAATATAATCATTATTGAAATAAAATCTGGATAAGTAAAACAAAAATGTTGCTAAGGGAAATCATAATAGAAACTGAAAATGCCTCTTAAAAATACCTGTTTATTTTGTTTTCTATGTGGAGGCGTGATGAAGTTTCATAATGTATTATTATTGTTTGAGATCTTGTGTTCTGATGTGGAGGAAAAATGGATTATAGTCTTCAGTTCTATGAAAATCTGAATTTTTATTAAAGAGGTCAGAAATTCAATTTTTGAACAGTGAGTTAAAGGCAATAGGTTGAATTTTATGCTTTTTTGGCTAACTGTCAGTTTCATCACATGTTTTGGAGGATTTCTCACCACAAGGCTAAGTGAAATCTCTCACCATATTATACCAAATTCACCTCAATAATTAGCTACACTACCACTATGAAGCCGTTCTCACGCAACTCTAGCTTAGCATGTGCCATTCCCAGAAGAACTTGCAAATCAGTGATATCTGCTGGAAAACCAGAATTCTTTCTACATGTGCTATGTTTAAAATACAACTGGCATTCCAAAGATGATGAACATTCATTCAGAAGAGGTCAGAAAAGAGAAAAATGGCACAGCTGTTCTCCAATGGAGATCTGGAAGTTGTAGTCGATGGGGTGGGCCAGTGGTATGCTGTCCTACTGCCAGAAGACTGGCAGAGGAGACCACACCATCACACCCTGGAACCTTGTCGAAGGTTGCCACCGAGGTTAGTGTGGTCTCCACGATTCAGAGGAATAGCCAACTATTCACAACGTCTTCTCTGCTCCATCAGGGTAAGTGCCACAATCTTCTAAAAACCGAAAGAACTGCGGATGCTGTAAATCAGGAACAAAAACAAGGTTGCTGGAAAAGCTGAGCAGGTCTGGCAGCATCTGTGAAGGAAAAAAAGAGTTAACATAACTGCAGCAGAGATAGTAGGAACTGCAGATGCTGGAGAATCTGAGATAACAAGGTGTAGAGCTGGATGAACACAGCAGGCCAAGCAGCATCAGAGGAGC
>NC_063357.1:5512640-5524922 GCF_021869965.1 Rhincodon typus | reverse complement strand
AGCCTTCCTGCTCCTATGATGCTGCTTGGCCTGGTGTGTTCATCCAGCTCTACACCTTGTTATCTCTTAATGTAACTGCAGTTCTGAGGAAGGGTCACCGGACCCGAAACGTTAACTCTGTTTTTTTTCCTTCACAGGTGCTGCCAGACCTGCTGAGCTTTTCCAGCAACCTAGTTTTTGTGCCACATTCCTCTTTCTGTTACCTCACACTCACTCACTCTCTGCTATTGCACCCACCTCACATCAAGGCTCACGCTCTAACACTTTCACTATTGTCTCCAACATCTTCCCTCACTGATTCGTGTTCCCCCCAACCCCCGCCGTCCCAACCTTCCATGTCACTAACCCTTCATGGCCTCTGCAGTGCCTACTCATTTGCCCACGACACCACACAACCTTTTGACCACCGGCACCAGCACCAGCACTAACAGCCATGCCACCCACTAGCACAAAGGCCTTAGATATGTGAACAGGTGCCCGACATCAGGTTCCTCAGCCCCAAGGACAGAATCCTGTCCCTCACAGGAAGTGACCAGCACCACTCCTGCAGAGATGCTGAGACATTCATGCTGTTTTTTATTTCACACTAACTCCGTTGTCAGTGCAATTCATTACATACCACTTCTAACCACTGGCTTCAAGATTTTCTCTTCCTTGTTCTTGTATGTACCAGTGGGATGTCTGAGGCCCTGGCAGAGAAATGGCCTGCTCTGCCAGAAACCACTAGTTGATCTCAGAGGAGGAGAGTTCCAGGGCCTCAAAGGAAGTATCAGCAAGGCTACCTTCTACATCCCCCATCTGTCAGATACGGACCCCTTAGTGGGAATACCACATTTAGAAAGTTTCAGAGGTCAATCTGGTGAGCAGTTCACTGTAATAGCACTACAGCTGGTAGAGGAATAAGTGTCCCAAGTTACTGGCACGCTAAGAACTTCTGGAGACCAGGCACCTGCTTACTCAAGCAGGAGCGGATCGTGTGGTGTCAGCAATCAGGAACTTTGTCCACACACATTGGATCTTCTATGCTCATGCCATAACTAGAAATTGCTAGGAAAACTCACCAGGTCTGGCAACATCTGTGAAGTGAAAACGTAGTTCCAGCCAGTAACCCTTCTTTTCAGAATTCCTAGCCCTTATAAACTCTTTGCCTTGGCTAACAACGCACATTTCAAATGTGGCTATCAGAAACCTTAGCTCAGTGGAGAGATTAACCTGTGATGGTGTTGGATTTCAGGATATTTTCTGATCAACCTCTGAGGTTAGAACACACTTCTGTTGACAGGCGAGACTCGAACCTGTGACTCCTGCCTCTGAGGTAGGTACATTACCACGGCGCTCCAAGACACTTCAACGTCAGTCAAATCCGATAGGCAGAGTTGAAAAAGAGCTGGTTTGCTCCTGCGCAACACTCAACCCTGCGGACTCAGGCGCCAAGCGGGGGCTAATTGAGACTGCGCATGATCGCCACTCCCTTTTACCACAACCTGTACGGAGCGCCGCCACGTAGTGCACGCGCACGCGTTCTCCCCCGGGAGGGGAGGGAATGGAGCCGGCCAGCGGGAGCGCGCTCCTCAACCCGCGGGCCGCGCATGCGTCGGCAGTGATGGTGGGCGAGTGGAACCCATGAGGGAGCGAAGCCGGGGAGGGGGAAACGAGAGAGCGACGCACGGAGCGAGCGAGAGCGAACACGAGCGGGAGACATGGCCGGGGTGTTCGACATCGACTTGGATCCCGAGTACCAGCAGGAAGAAGCCGTTTCGGACGAGGAGCTGGAAGGGGTAAAGAGAAGAAAGGGAATTGGCGCGGCGGGCGGGCGGTTGGGTGGGGGCAGTGAGGCAGAGGAGAACCCGGTGTTGTCGCTGCCTCAGGGGAAGGCGAGGCCTGTGGAGTAGGCCGGAGGGGAGGGAGGGAAAGCCTGAGAGGGGACCACTTCACTCTCACTCACTCCCTTCCCAGCAACAATAAATGGCCCGAGAGGGAGATTGAGGCCCGGGCTGGGGGTGTGAAGAGCGGCTTTAAAGGAGGATGTAGGCCTACCTGTTATAGTAGGGAGGAGCAGTAGTAGCACGGTGCGCTCGGAACCTCCCCGATCCTTGGCAGGTGGGGAACCGAACGCCTGGAGCTCGCGCCCGCTCGTGGCAGCAGTTCCTTGGAGCTCGAGGAAAGGAAGCGGCTAAACCTAGGGAGAGAGACAGGTGCGGAAAGCTCGAACCATGAAATAAACCTTATAGAACGCACAAGCAACCCACGCTCGACTGCCTTTTACTTAATGCGATGTAGTAACACGGGATAAAATTCACAAAGGTGTGCGTGTGTTTCCAGCCCAGCTTCGGGTCAAACAACTGAGCGTTTGTCCTCAAACGCGAAAGATTTTTTAATCACGTACGAGATTCTTGCCCTCTTCCTTTTTTCCCCTTGCTGCATTTGGAGAAATCTATGCAGCATTTTTGTTGAAGAAACCCTTTCTCAATACTGAAACATCTTGCTGTACTCGCAACGTGGCATTGCTGGTTGCACCTGTCCGAGGTCTGTGATTCCCCTTGGCTCGAGATAGGAGAAAATTGCCTTCCACAAAGAATCTGGCTGTCGAGGCTGACCACATTACCCATTGCTTCCCTGAGTACACTCCAGTTTAAAATTAGAGTTGTCTATCAACTGCAACTGACTAGCTAGCTTCTAAATTACTCCCCGCTACGTTTAATTACTGATACCTGAAACATACTTTTTGTGCCTATATTAAAACTCGAATGTGTTGCAGCTGAATGGGCTGTTAAGAGAATATGTGGAGTGGAAAAGTTAATCCTGGTATGCCTGGACAGTACATCTACTCCTTTTTCCTGAATCAATTTGTTCTGTCTGAGAACAGAATAATTGAGTAAGTGTTGTGATAATTCTCCTAAATCCATTGTAAGTTTTATCTGGTAAAAGATAACATTTGTGATACTTAGGACTACTGACTTGTCATGTGGCATGGCATTTAGTTTGGAGAAAGATGAGCACTGTCTGACCCCAGTGTGATTTATAGAGTCACGGCACAGTTGCAGCTTGGGAGGACCCAATTTGGTCTGTTGTATCCATGTTGGCTCTTTGCATTAGTCCCACTCCCTAGCCTTTTTTTTTAAACTAGAGCCCTACAGATGTTTTCAAATAACTATCCAGTTTTCTCTTTTAGAGATCCAAGTTTAAAACTGCCTCTGCCACATGGCTCAAGCAGTGCATTCTGGATGCCCTAACCATCTAATGTGTAAAAATGGTTTTCCCTGTGTCATTTCTGTTTTTTTGCCATCCTGTCTATATTATGTGAACTCGGCTGCAAAATATCCACAAATTTGGCTACTTGTGTTGCAACTGACAATGTACCTGTGATTGCTTGCATGGTGAGTTCCTAATTCTAGTTTCACTGTTTCAAGGTATTGAGCAGGTGCCACATGCTTTTGAAGGAGAAATAAATGTACAGTCTATTGCCCTTGACTGTTCTTGCACACCTTTTAGTGCTTTGTTCTAATACAGTCTTGGCGTAGATGCACAGTTTTTTTTGCTAGTACTCTGGCAAACTCTGCCTACAACTGTACTGGTTCTCATACTATGTGATGGGAATGGTTTAATGACTGAGTAAATCTGGTTTCAATTACAAAGTTGTAGGAAGTTTGCCTCTTATTTGAGGATAATTCTCTGCAAAGTATTGCTTTCTTTCAATGCAAAGATACTATTGTTGTGGAATGAAGATTTCTCAAGCCAGATTTTGACTTGGGGTAGAGAAATTTGTTTAGAGGCATGCGTTTGAAATTTGGGTTCTCTGCTATCCATATCTGCATGACATTTTGTACAAAGGTTAGTTTTGGCTGCCTTGCAAGTTCTTCTGAAGGTGCTGATTTGTGCTTGAGTGCAATTTATTAGACAGAACCTTAGTTCTTGCCATTATTTGCATGAAAGTTGTGATCATGGCTGAATCTGGCCCTGTTAGCAGCATGGATGACAGTTTACATACAAAACACTGCAACTTCCACCTATTTGCAGCAAATATTGGTGAATATTTGGAGGTGTTTTTGGTGTCTGATAAATTTACATAATATTTTAGGTTTGGCTATTAGCATTAAATTGCGATTTGGAATTTTCAAGATACTGTATCCTTTACAACTGTACCCCCACCCCTCAAAAAAAAACACTTTTGTCCTGTATAGAGTGAAGCTTCTTGAGTGCTGTTGGAGCTTCATTCATCCAGACAACTGGAGACTATTCTATCACACTTGAAATGCGCTGTATGAATTATGGTGAAGTACTTGCATCAGTATTCCTGGCCTTCATTTAACCTGCTCTTGTAGCCACAGTATTTATGTGGCTAGACTAATTCAGTTTCTGGTCAATGGCACCCCCAACGATGTTGATAGCGAGGGATTCAGCAATGCCTTTGAATGTCAAGGGACGGTGATTAGATTGACCATCTCCAAAAAGAGACATTGCCTGGTACTTGTGTGATGCGAACGTTATTTGCCACTTTTCAGCCCAAGCCTTGATATTGTTCAGATCTTGTTACTTTTGGATATGGACCATTTGAGGAGTCACAAGTACTGAACATTGTGCAATCATCCGAGAATGTCCCCATTTCTGACCTTGTGATGGATTAATGAAGCAGTTGAAGATGTTAGGCCCAAGTTATTCCCTTGAGGATCTCCTGCAGAGATATTCTGGAACTGAGTTAACTGACCTCAACAATTACAGCCATCAACCTTTGTGCAAGGTATGACTGTATTCAGTAGAGAGAGATCCTCCTGATTCCCACTGACTCTAGTTATGCTAGAGCTCCTTGATGCCACATTTGGTCAAATGCTACCTTGATATCAAGTGCTTTCACCTCCCTTCCCCAGTGTTCAATGAGATCTTTTTGAGTTGGGAGGTTTTGCAAAGGAAATTGTGTGTGGAGCTTAGAAGACTATGAACATGTGCATCCATCATGTAACAAGAGATGATGTGGGAACATGCAATGCCAGAGTTTAGAGGGATTAAGAATTTTGGGATCTGTTTGTAAGGCTAAGGAAGGTTCTTTGAAGTGCAAAGCAACAATATGAGTCAACATTAGGATGAACATTTTAGTTGGAAGTGTTGGGAACCAGAACCCTTGTAGTTTGGCAACGTTAGGACTGAGTGGTGCTTAAATTGTAGAATGATACAATGCAAGAGGAGACCGTTCAGCCCATTGTGCCTATGCTGAATCATTTTAAATGAGCTCTCTATCGCCATTCCCTTTCCAAATTGCTGTATGTTGAGTATCTCTCAATCCATTTTGAAAGTTGCTATTTCTCCTTGTGCTGCCTGAAAAAATGGTATATTCAAGATCACTGATACTTGTTGTCTAAAACAAATTCTCATCTCTTCAGTTTTTTTGCTAATTATCTTAAATATGTGTCATCTAGTTGCCGATGTCCTGCCAGTGGAAACATTTTTTTCACATATTCTATCTAAAACTTCGCTAATTTTGAATAAGTTAATCTCCTAGTTTTAAGAAAAAAATCAATTTCTCTCGTCTCCACGTAATTGAAATCACTTGTCCTTCCTATAATCGTAAATATTTTCTGCCCTTGTCCAAGTGAATGGTATCCTGCTCAAAGTGTGAGGTCAAGTTTAGAACCAAAATTGCAACTGAGCCTGAACAATTGCTATGATTTATAGGAGCTGGTGGTGGAATTTTGGTTGAGGTGTGTGGAAGATTGAAATCCAACAATGAGTGTGGTGGAGTCTTGCCACAACAAAGAAATAAAAAAATTTAACTGTAGGTGGAGACAGGCCAACTGATGGGACCAACAGTAATTTTGGTCTTGATATTTTATTGGAGGAAATCACGGTTTATGTAAGCCTGTATATTGGACACGCGGGTGGATAACAACATTAGAGAGGTGGTGGAAAAATAAAGCTAGCTGTTGCAGCTGGAAGTTGTACATCTTCCTGGATCTGAGATTTCCGACAGGCAATTAAGAACTAGACACAACTAAAACTGAAAGCAGCTTCCAGTTCTGAAAAGGGTCACCGGCCTCTCTCTCCTCTCCATGGCTGTTGCCAGACCTGCTGAGTTTCTACAGCAATTTCTGCTTTTGTTTCAGATTTCCAGCATCCTCAGTTCTTTGTTTTATTTGAATATTCAGATTATTGGGAATGTCCTTATGTAGGTCTCCTGTCTGCTTTGTTGTAATTGGTACATTCCACAGGAAGTTGCCTAAAATGCATTTCCCAAACTAAAGCAAATATATTTATTATATCCAGCATGGAAAATGTTCTACTTTTATACTGCCTGCATACACAGTTAGATGGTTATAAAGAAAAATGAACATCAGTGAGTGGCAACTTTGCAAACAGTGGCTCCCTAATGTAAGCTGTATGTTAACAATATTCTGTCTACTGCGAAACACAACAAGTTGCCATAAAATTAATTAGGCATGAAGGATCTCTGTTGAAATTGTGGGAAAGAAACTGCTAAAAGTATAGCAATTCAGTGACATCTGTCGGGCGGAAGCATTTCTGATTTAGTATTCAAGTACTGCGCTGTAGTGTGGGTTAGATAAGTTTGTTTAAGATTTTGAAATGATTTGTCACTAACTGTTATTGACATGTCGGATCATCTCAACTCTTTTGTAATGGAGTTTCATAAATGCTGGAGCATATCGTTTTTGCCGAGTCTTTTTCTTCTGGTTAACACTGTTGCCTCGCTGGGCTGGGGACCCAAGTTTGATTCCACCCTTTAGTGACTGTGTGGAGTTTGTATGTTCTCCTTGTGTTCGCATGGGTTTCCTCAGGGTGTCCTGGTTTCCTTGCACAATCCAAAGATGTGCAGGTTAGTTGGATTGGCCGTGTTAAATTCCCCACAGTGTCCAAGGATGTGTAGGTTAGATGGATTAGCCATGGGAAATGCAGGATTAGGGGTATGGGTCCAGGAGGGGTGCTCTTTGGAGGGCAGATGTGGACTTGATGGGCCAAATGGCCTGCTTCCACTCTGTAGGTTCTATGATTCTATGAAATACTAGGCAGGATGCTTTATCAAGCGGAGCTTCTATTGGAGGTGATTGGGCAATTAGAAATATAAAGCAGAAGTTGCTGGAAATATTTTGCAGATTTGTAGGGGATGAAACCGGGTTGACCTTAACCTCTCCCTACATGCTGTCAAACTTGATAATATGCTGCTCTTTGTATTTTTTGCATTCAGAAATTTTGCTTTTGTTTGGACACTTGGAACATGTTATAGGTTTGGGTCAATGAGCATGTTCCTGGATGGATTTTGACCCCATCCATATACTTTGTGTCTGTAATTTCTTTCTTGAAAAGGTCATTCATTGTCTTTTCATGCTGTACATATGCCAGGACATTCCTTTTGCAAATTTGAATATTCATAAATTTTGAAAACTATTAAAATACATGCTGAAACTAAAGCACCACATTTGAAACACGGGATGAAGTATGATAGACTTGTGGGCTGCTGGAAAGAAGCTCAAGTGAGTCCCACAAGATAAGGCTTGAGTTTTCAATGTAAATAAATGTTGTGATGTATTGTGTATATGTTGTCAATTATTCCTATTCGTAACAAATGAATTGCAAAATGTAGAAAGGTGAATAATCTTTTGAATGGTTCAAATCTCTGTTATTGACTGCATCTTCTCATCTCCAGCCAGTACCCAGCCTAAGTAAAAGTGTCGCTCGCTAGGTGAGAGTAGTGAAAGAAAGTTGTTTACAAGTAATTAATTGTACTCTTTCCCCAAAGGTGGCAAGCATCATCTGCAGGCTACATATTTACATCATGAAGCCAAATCATTGTGTTTTTGGATCAGATCTGTTTTGTTTTAAATTCGTTCATAGGATGAGGGCGTCACTGGCTAGGCCAGCATGTGTTGCCATCCCTAATTAGCCAGAAGGCAGTTGAGCAAACCACTTTGTAGTGGGTCTGGAGTCACATGTGGGCCAGACCAGGTAAGGATGGCAGTTTCCTTCCCTAAAGGACATTAGTGAACCAGATGGGTTTTTCCGACAGTCGGCAATGGATTCATGGTAATCATTAGAATCTTAATTTCAGGCATTTATTGAATTCAAATTCAAATTCCACCATCTGCTGTGATGGGATTCTAACCCAGGACCCCAGAATGTTACCTGGGTGTCTGGATTAACAGTCCAGCGATATACCACGAGTCCATTGCCTCCCCCCATAAACTTCTTTAATATTGAAGCATGGAAGATATTGTATTGTGCAGATCTTTGGAGCTGCAGATTATTCACTATATGCAATATGACATTATGCACAATATTTTAAATGCTTGAAGTGAATAAGCTACCTGCAAAAATACTATATCAGTGACTCAAAGTTTTAACCTATTTCTAGTAATTGTGATATTGCTGATTTTTACTTTTTAATCCCTTCAAATACTAGCTAGCAGTTTTGATTCATCTAATCTCCTTTGCCAAAATGATTGGAACTGTACCCAAACAAGGGATCAATAATGTAAGTTGCCAGTTGGTATCTTTAGTAGAAGTACATTTGATACCTGGTGGTTGACGTTCATGAAATGTTCAACTGCTGGAGCACCATTGTCAAGTCTGATCCCTTTTTAGCACAAGTTGTTGGAATATAATTAGGAGAGTTGCCATCGATCTATTTTTTTCCTGACCACCCTGCTAATGCCAAATGTAGTATTGGCACTCCCTGTGAATTATTGGATAAGTATCAGGATTCTGCTTCTACTAAGGAGTAAAAATACCATTTGTAGCACTTTGGTGTCCCTTCATGGCTGATAATAGCTTGACGTTAAACCTGTGACTTTCTGTATGGCTCAGCCATTTGCTTGGTGCATTAATTGTTTGGGTGTTTCTACAGTAATTATCTTTTATTTGCAGTCGTATAGACCTATCTTTTGGCTTTCTTTTGCTAGTTTTCTCTTCAAATAACAACAGCAAGTTATACCAAGGATTTTATTTTGAATATTTCTAGTTGCATATACAGCTTTCCAAGATCAAGGTAGATAGGTGATCTTTTCCTTGGTTTTTCCAAATAAGGTGTTTACTGGTAGACGATCAGGCAAGACATTTGATGAATTGGAGGTGGGAGTTGGTTTTAAATTGCTTAGATCCTCACCAACTGTTTTCCCTGTATTTATCATGAATATTTATTCTTGATTCTGTCAATGGTAATTGTCTCCAAATAAAATTCTGTAACTGCTTGGCTTATGGCATTCATGCAGTAATGAGCTATGTCACTGTCGTTTTTTACAATTATTCTCCCATTTCAGGATGCTAATTATAATTTGGAAGCCATTTTCACTGGTACTAGCCCCTTTCCACCCAAGTGGCAATTTATTGTGAGAAAGCTTAGGTATTAAGTGTCAGCAGACTTCACAGCCAAGTCCTAATTCTATCATCATCTAAGCCAGCCTCTACATTTTTCTGGTGTTTGTAAGCAATAAATGGGTTGCCAGAGATTTTTTTCCTACCAAGGGTGTCAGTGTCAGTTATTGCCCTCCAGCTGTAACTGGCTCAATTCAAAAGCTTCTGTCTCAAAAGCTGTCCTCTTGCATCAAAAGATGTTGTAAAGTTGTTTGTCATGTTGGGAAACAATAAATGCGCATATCAGGAAGATGCAAAAAGCACCTGAGTGGATGTGGGGCCCAGCGACATGATTAAAGGAATAAGTTTTTTTTTAATTGAGATTTTTGCAAACAGAATGGTATGGTTAGGGAATTTTTAAGTTGGAATTTTCATATGACAGGGTCACAGAGCTGTAAGAAGAGATACCAATGATGGAATAGAGACAACATGAGATAAAAAGTAAAGGAGGTGCTGGAGGAGCGGAAGAATTTGTGGCAATGTATAGTTGGAAAAGACTGCAGAAGTAAGTGGTTTTGCTCAGTTGGTTGTAAAATTAATTGCTTCTGGACCCAGCCTGAGGTGGTAGCTAGGGAAGTTGATGAACTCTGTATTGCTGCAGAAAGATACATTTTGTCTTGTACACATCAGGACAATTCAAAAGAAAACCAATTCAAAGGGGAAAACTGGTATCTATACTGCATGAGGGGGGAGTACAGATTGGTTGGCAAGTGAACTCTGATCAGCAAAGGCTTTGTCATGGAGAGTGATGGCTGATAGTTAACAGCCAGGGACAAAATGCCCCTCAAATCTGAGTGCCAAGGTGGTGAGTTTTGGGAAAGAAGAGATATTTACATTTCTGTAGTGCAGTTTGCCACCACAGGGTGTACCAAAGTGCTTTACAGCCAGTGAAGTACTCTTGCAGTGCTGCCACTGCAGTAGTTAGGAAACATGGCAGCCAATATGTGCAGGAAGCTCGAGATTCTCTCTCTGTCTGGATGTTATTGGATAAATATTTAGAAGAGTACATGCCCCTCCCCTCCACCTGATTTCCAAAGTAGTCCTCTGGAATCTTTTACATCCAAGTAAGAGAGCAGATGGGGAGTGCAGTACTGTATTTTTGTGCTTATGTTCTGGAATTGAATTTGAATCTAGAACCTTTTGAATCTGGTGTGTTCGACTAATGGAGAGACAGCTGATACCTGACAAAGGACTGTGTTGCAACCCATGTGTTTGTACCAGTCAGTCAATGGGTAACAAGCAAGGACTCTGCTTTATATTTCTCTAACTGCTTCGATTCACACGTGAGAGTAACAAAATAAGGTCCCAGAGGACACCTAGTAGGAGCAAAGTCATATCATCTTGAAGGGTTAGAGAGAAACATACATGGAGAGAATTTGGAAAGTCTGGATTTGTCTTAGTTTTGTTTTGCACGCAAAGAAAGAAATATGTCTAACTGCTTAATTATATCATTTCCTGTGGCCAAGGCCGCAGGCTGTTGGAAAATATTGAAGGGGATGCAATCTCTGTAGCGATGGTACGTTTTCCAGAAATCCATACAAAAGGGAATTTGAACTAATCACCCACCATATGATTGTGTGACCTGGGAACAATAACAGTTCTGAGATTAGTTGACTCTATTTGTACGAACATTCAACATTGTTGTATCATGAGGTGCCAGAAAAATACTGGCAGTATTATTGTGTATTTGACATCTGGAGGTAACATCAGCAAATCCTCTGTGGTACAAGTAATTTGACTTTGCTACTTTTAAAAGACAACTCTTTTGTCTTGTTTGCTTTTGAAGTTTTTTAAACTAATACATAGAGAATATAGTAGACATAGATCATATAGAACAACGTATCATAAAGTTTTATGGCAGTGACAGTAGAAGCTATAATTCTATTAATACACTAACTTGGCTGAGAAGTTCTCTACCAAACTGGGGTAAGGTCCCAATCCAACCAGGAAGCCTTGGAAAATCTTTTATGCGGTCAAGTGTGTCCAACTGGGTTAAACTAAAATGATGGGACAGAAAAAAAACTTAATTTGTACAGTTGGATTGATGAACAGAGTCCAGAATTAATAGCTGCTCTAAAGACAAGAACAATCCTGATTAATGCCCTATGATAAGGAATACATTCTGTAACATGGCAAAATGCCGATGGCAGGGAGAACCAAAAAAGAGAATGCAACATTTTTCAACGTAACATACAGGTGATACTTTGTTTGTTAGAATCTGTGTATTTCAAGGCAGCCAGCCTTATTCAAGGATATAAATTATCATTGCATTCATTCTGAAATTTGAGATGGGTGATTCAAAATTTACTAGCTGCAAAATAATTCATAGTCTGGTTAGTTCGTAATGGTGTGAGGCGAAGAATCCTTATGAGACCCTGCTTTGCTCTCATGGTTAAATATTTACAGCTATTTCTGTAGAATTGAATATGATTGGGGCTGTAACTGAGGTGCTGTTACACTGAATTTTTTATTGTAGCAATAATTAGTTAGCCATGCCTAATGTGCGTCTCAACTATATGACCATCACATTTGCAGAGTTAGGCCTGGATGTGAAATAAGCTTCCTGGTACTCATTGGGCTGATGCAGGAGGAATAACCATTTCATTTAAGTGCAGTAGCATTGTTAGTCCGTGTTGAGTTGTATTCAACCTTGAATAAACATCTTCAGAAGAGGACTGAAGAATGTTTAAGGGAATACTAGTGGCAAGCCACTCATCTTCACACGATGTAAATATCAGATCATCCAAAATTCTGCAGCCTGTACCCGATTCTATACATTTTTATTTTGTTTGCTGTCTTCACTGCTGTCATCGCTTACCTGCATTGGGTTCCTATCCTTTTTGAATACCTCCTCAACATCACCTGTATCCACTTCCAACACTATCGTTATCCTTATCGTTATCCTTATCGTTATCCTTATCGTTATCC
>NC_063357.1:5401077-5512630 GCF_021869965.1 Rhincodon typus | reverse complement strand
ATCCTTATCCTTATCCTTATCCTTATCCTTATCCTTATCCTTATCCTCAGTTCCCAGCTCTGCTGAAACATTTCTCCATTGGTATATCTTTGCTCATCAATCCTGGTCTTTAATTGCTGGCTGTGTCTTCAGTTGCCTAGGCAGCACATTCTGGAATTGTCTACTTCAATTTCCCTTCATCTCTTTACCTTCTTTGTGAATCTCTTTATTACAACCACTTGACCAAGCCTATGGTCACCTCACCAAATACCCTCCTTTCACTATTTCCTTAGACCTGCAAATGTTTTTTCAATGTTAATGGAACGACAGCAATGAAAGCTATGTTAAAGGACCATGCCATTCTCATAAGAATTTGTTCATGCGTGCTTCTGACAGTCAGCATTTAATTGAATTTAATAGTGTTTAAATTCACTGGGTCCTTTTTTTTTTAAAATCTTTTATGAACCTGTGTTTACATACTGGTGAATCTGTTTGGAACTTTTCAAAACAGGTTGTTAACTTCTCTAGATGTGCAAAAAAGTGAAAGAATATTAGTTGTGATTTATCATAATTGCTTAATACTTCCTATTATGAAATGCCATTGGTGATTGCTTGGCAGTTAAATTACATTGCAATGTCATCCTACCTTCAGAGGGACAAAAATATTGAAAACGCACGGGCTAAAATCAGTAACTAAATTGTGCTGAATTAATTCATTCCCTGAACTTACTGAGAATTAACTTGGGTAAGGATAAACTGTAAAAGTAGCCTGAAATGTGGCAACCAAAAATATCCAGTGTTAAAGAATAAGTAATTGATAAATATATCCAGGCATATGCTCAATTAATAACTAAGTTCAGGAATCACAAACAGAAGACTAAGATTTTGCTCATGGTGTCCTTTTGTGCTTTTCTCGCTAATTTCAAATGAGCGGCTTTTCATTGCTGACCCTTCTGCTATGAGAACAATGTCTCCTTATGATCCCTGCCCCACACTCTCAATTTTGAACGCTGATGTCAAATCATTTCTCAACCATCAGTTTTCTAAGGAGAATGGTCCCTCAATCATGGAAGTGATGTTGAGTTTTTCCTGCACGTTCTCTACTGTCTTCAAATCCTTAATAAAGTACAGTGTCCCAAATTGGACATGGAACTCCAGTTGAGATTGAATCAGACACAACGCTGGAGAAACTCAGCATTCTATGTTTGTTTTAGATTTCCAGCATCTGTAGTGTTTTGCCTTTATTCCAGATTAGACCAATATTTCTACTGGTTACCTGTGACATCTTTCTTCTGTACTCTGTGCCCTCTTCAGAAAGTCCAGGATTCTGTATATCTTATTAACATCTTCCTCAAACTGCTGTACCACCTTTAATAACTTGTACTCATTCACTTCCAGGTCTCTCTTCTAGAAAAAGCTTTGAATAAAACTGAACAATAAAGTAGCAGAAAGGAATGACATGCAAGAATGCAGTGGGGGCAGGGTCCAAACCAGTATTTGGGAGAGAATGTAATAGTTATTCAACTGCTGAAAGATTACTTTTATCTTGTGTAAACTTCTTGAGATCTTTGAAAATAAATTAATTATAATTCTGTTTAATGCAACTTTAATGTTGGACATTGGTAATGGCGAGAATTGTACAAAATAAAAGAGGAATATCTGTTTTGTATTAAATTATACTAATGCCTGTACTTTTCTCCAGATTCAGTACAGTGACTGCATGGAGCATGGTGTTCCCTTTGAACTGTGAGTTTGGGTTTTGTTGCTTTAAAAATCTTTCAGGAAATAGCATAAGAAATGGAAAGTTTAATTTATTAGATGATGCATCTGTATACACCGATTGCTCCAATGGCTAGTAAAAATGTTTGCTCTCCAGTCTGTCTCGTACTACATCCCCAAAGGCTGAAGAGACAACAGTTGGCCTCCGTACTTTTGGACTGGGTGTTGGGGGAGTAGCAAGAATTTTTGCTTATTTTGTAGGCTGCTGATTTTAAAACAATCTATCTGCCAAAATTATACAAATTGGGCTTAGCTGGATCAAATCACCAATATCTGCAAACTTCGCATAAAATCTATTTGGTTAGGGTATGAGAGAGCTAATGATACTGGGAAATTGTGCAGGTGTACTAATCTGGAAGGGAGAGCAAAATGAGAAGCAGGAAAATAAAATATAGTGCTTTTATGTTGAAAGTTTTCTTTTCTACCTTTTATTTGCCATCTCTTGCACAACTTGAGGGCTGCTTTAAATTACCATTTTAGTGTTTATAGTGGAGTGATTTGAAGGGTATTTTCTTCTGATTTGCAGGGATATGGAGCACTGTGAAAAGTTTGAAATCTCTGAAAATAATGTGAATCGAGGTCCAGAAAAGATCCGACCAGAATGCTTTGAGCTTCTGCGTGTACTGGGCAAAGGTGGTTATGGGAAGGTAAAGATTGTATTGATTTTTTTTGTTTCAAAAATAGTTTTGTTTTAAACTCAGTTTTATGCCCTGCTGGTTGAACTAAGCTGGCATTTCTCCTTGTTGCTTGTGTTGTGCTGTTTCTTACTCTTTACTACTTTTGCAGCTTAGTCCATTATTTCTTCCTTTGTCTTGCTTTGAACCTATTCCTTCTTCCTTATCTGACTGTCAGTCCCTACTTACCTTTCCCTTGCTCCATTTTAGATTAAGGAACTATCAGAGGGTTTCTTGCTGCAATAGAATTTTTAAATCTAGAAAATGATATGGGAGGTTAAACAAGAGTTGCCATATATTTAGATTCAGAGCTGGGGGTATTATTTCCACAGAATGATCATGTGAATTCTACATAATCGAGGCTGAAGGAATTTCTTCATCCTTGCTGTCCATATATGGATAGAAGGCACGGCGGTTCTTTTGAGTTAATAATTTTATTCCCATCCGACAGATCAGATCCGACAGGTCTGCGGTTTGGTTTTCTAGAGGTGAGTACTTTTCATTAGTGATGCTCCCTCATTTATCTATGGCTTTATCTTGAGAGCAGGAGAGAAGGTTGTCACTGGGGCAGAAAGTAATTGGATCCATGAAACATGTGAAGAGTTTTGCTGTGCAGTTGTGTTTCATGGTTGATATCCCATAGACTGAGCCAAACCTGGAACTGAGGAACTTGCAAACAATGTTCCTCAGAGCTCTTGACTATCAATTTGTGCAGAAAGTTCTGCAGCAGAGAAATGACTGCATGCATCTGAAGCTGATTAATTTCATCTTTGTTGAACAGAGAGGAGACTTTTCTTTTGTAACACTCAGGTCTGGGTTTGAACTCACATTGCAGAAATGAAAAGACAGTGACAACTACAGATGCTGTTCTTTCATCCTTTTACATTTACCAGGTGAATTCCTAATGCTTCAAACTGAGATATAATTAGCTAGTACTCCAAAGTTGTGATAATGCGCTATTTGTAGATTATTGTAGAATCTGTAGCTAGCTCAAATATACAAAATTTCTCCTGACTTTGATCATTAATCTTGTAACATGACATGGCGGCACACTGTTGGCTAAAATACAAAGAGAAATTGTGAACTTGAGCATGCTTTTATTTTAATTGGAAGATTTTATAAAAACAGATCTTTTAGCAACATTTTCGTGGAATAAAGGTTGTACTGTAGCTTGGTGAGTGGGGGGGGAAAAAGTACAGACAGCTTCCCCAGTGGCTTTTGAGCAAATGTAAAATCTAGTATGGTACTGAGCCTTGTATGAAGCACTATCCTAGTTTTTGATCTAAAGCATCTATATTAGAGTTTTTGTGTGTGGAGGTGGGTGGGAGAAAGAAGAGATTTGGAGTAATCTGCTGTTTTGATGCTGCATATTT
Source organism: Rhincodon typus (assembly GCF_021869965.1). NCBI lineage: Eukaryota > Metazoa > Chordata > Chondrichthyes > Orectolobiformes > Rhincodontidae > Rhincodon > Rhincodon typus. Next base: position 5,508,825 of record NC_063357.1, on the reverse strand, counting down.
TAAGATGGTGGCTGAGACTTTGCTTTCATAGCGTAACAGCTTGCTGATTTTCATGTAAGCGTGCATATAAAAGATGCCTATTTACTTGAGACAGCAGGGAATGCTAAGGGATGCAAGTGCATTGTGTATTTAATAATAATTGTTTTGGCTTTTCAGTTTAGTGTTTTAACACTGCTGAGGCATGTTCTAAACAAATGTAATCACCAAATTAACAACTGTGATGTTTATTATAAATAACCCAATACAGTTTTAATGGATAAGTCTATATCCAAGGCCTTGAGTTACTCGCTAGAAAGTTCGAACATTTCAGTCTGGCTAAGTCTTCCTTCACCTTTTCCTGAATACTGTGGATTTTTTGTTTCATTAGTGATGCATTCTGAAACCTAATGAGTGATAGTGTCCAAAATGTCATCTGTAGTGTAAGTTGAATACCTGGATATCTGGGCAATTTCATGTAAAGTCCTTTTATGAAAGGTGATTGCAAAACATTTCATGGAAATTTTTATGCTCTTGTACTGAATTTTCTTCCATTGTAAGGAAGAGCTGCTCAGTAGAGCTTCTGATTGTACATGCTGTCTTGGCTGTGTTGTTAGAGTATTGAGCACAGATGATGTGCTTTATAGAAGATGTATGGTATGCTAGGACAATAGTATACCCAGGCAATCTTCTGACTATAATAGATGACCATTAAAGACCAAGGGAGCCATGAGATTGAGTAACCTTAGCATGTATCTTTTATATAAAGACAATTGTTTTTTGGAAAGCTAAATCTAAGAGCTGTGAACCATAGCTTAATTCACATGCATAGCAGTCAAAACTAATACTGTACAATGTATGAGTCGTGTAGTCAGAAAAGTAAATGCATTACTCTTCTCAAAAGTGACGAAGGTTAAAATCCAAATTTGTGTGTAGGTTTGTGACGGCTATTAAAGGAACAATTTTAAAGTAAGGTAATGATCTTTTTGAAATAGCTCAACATAATATTTGTTAAACAACTTGTGAAAATACTTTTATAACTAACTAAATCTGATTAGATTTATATCAGACAACTTTAATTTTACTCTGAATTCAGACAGTAAATTCAGTGTACTTTCTGCCTTGTGTCTGAGTCATTAGGGAAACAATAGATTATACTTAAAAGGATTAGTTATTTTATTGATATCATGCCTGTTCTCTTTGAGTAAAATAGCTGAGTCCAGTTTCCTCCTCATCTGATGAGCATTCATGTATTCCACAAGTTGCCAAATAGTGATCACAAGTCAGAATCCTGGATATTTTTCCTAATTTCCTTAGTCAAGGCCACCGTAATCATTGTAGCAGCCCATTTGAAATGAACTTACTCGGTACTAACCAGAAATTGTGAATGTGTTCTGCATGAAGGCATTATGCTGTGTATCCAAACTTGTGCAAAACTGTGTTGCCCTTGCATTATTGTAGGTCTGATCAGAGAAGAGCTTGAGGCCAAGCACAGATAATTTTAATGTCAGTTGACAAGCAGGAAAATGACTCCACTAGGTGAATGCGCAAAACAACTTTGCTAGTGCAAAGGTTTTCTGACCTTGTAGTCTCTCATCAGTCTGTAATTGATCATCAGCAAAAGTATCATTGCCAGTGTCATTTGCCCTATGTGTCTTTTCCAGCTCTCTGCAACAGCTACACAACTGGTTCCAATCACCCTTCTCTCTCTCCTTTTCAACCCTGCACTTTTTTTGTCTCAGATAATTCTCCACTTCCCTTTTGACAGCTGCAAATGAGTGTGTCTCTACACTTTGAGGTAGTGCATTTACTACATAACAAGGTTTTGTGCCCCCTCCGGTTCTTTTGCAGTCACCATAAACTTGGGTCATCTGGTTCTTGATCCTTTTGCTTCTATGAACAGCCCATCCCTATCCTGTGGGCAACCATTAACCAAAACTTAGCTAGATCCAACATGCACATACTAGAGCAGCTAAGAGCTGGGGTGACTGACACACCTTCTGACTCACTCCCCAAACAGAACCATCAAGAACAAGATTGTGACTGAATGCTCTCCTCTTCACTGGATGAGCACAGCTTCAACAACACTCGAAGCTCAACAACCAGGATAAAGGAACCCACTTAATTAACTTCTCATCGATCATCCCTGTGTGTTCATTGCTTCCTCCATGATGCATATGTTTGGATTGTGTTATTTATAAGGTTCACTGCAGCAATTAACAAGATTTCATGGACATAATTTTGCAAACTTGTGACCTTTTAACACCTAGGAAAACCAGTCCAACTGGTGCATTGGGAAACTGGTACCTCCAAGTTTCCTTACAAGTCATGCAGCATCCTGGCTTGGAAGTTTATCACTGTTCCTTCGTCGTTGGATCAAAATATTGAAATTACTTACCTAACTGTACCGTGGGAGTGTTATTGCCACATGGACTACAGTGATTCGAGTTGGCACCAGCATTGTTTCAGATAATTACAGATGGCCAAACAATGCTGGCCTTGTCTCATAAATGAATGGATAATTAAAATGGAAAATATATCTATTGGATTACATGAATCTGTACTAACCTTAGTTGGGTTGCAGTCTGGTGAGTTTAGAGATCTAAAGTAATTTCAAATTGAAAGTATTTCAAGCTGGAATATTTCTATACTTCATTTGAGATAAAAGGTTTTTTTTTCCTCCCGTACACTTGCTCCTTCTCTTGTCTGCTGAAATAACATGATTTGATTTGATGCTTTTTAATTTGTGGAATTAGATGTACTAGTCAAGTGTAAAGTGAGAAACATTTTCTTCTTGTTTACAGGTTTTCCAAGTCCGAAAAGTATCAGGAGCGTACACTGGAAAGATATTTGCTATGAAAGTGCTAAAGAAGGTAAAGTGTGTAATCTTTAAACTGTATCCAACTCTCAGTCTTCTAAGCCCCAGAATCGCTGCTAATTTTACTTTCTTTCTGGATATCATTTTTTGCACATTTGTGACCAATCTAGTCTTGTCTCCCTTATAAATCCACTGACCTGCATTGATGAAACTTTTTAAAAGAATGTTCAGAATATAATTTCAAAAATAGCTGATATTCATGAGTTATCAGGTTAAATCCACACTGTACTTTCCACCTTGAATGTCAGTACTGCCTTACACTAATCTGTTATAAAGGTTAGCTTAAAATAAAGTTTCCAAAAATAGCTACAGTGGCTACCCACAACGTTTCAAAAATGTGTAGGAAGCAGTCTGAGTGTGCTTGTGGATGCATCGTGAAGTAGTTACATCTAAGTACCAAAGTTGAAAATTGGCAGTACTGGCTGCTTTGAGAAAATGGATGGCTTTTTTGGAAACAATATTTGAATCAGCCATCTTAATAACTCTATTAATAGGTACAATAAGTTGTATGCATTTGAGCAGGAAGTTTTAATAGTGTATAAACAGATTTGGGGGAATAATTCTGTTCATGGTAGGTGGACTTCAGTTTAGGGACATGAAAGGTTTACTTATTCGACTGCCTTGGGTCCCAATCTGTACACTTTCTAAACAGTGTGGAACTGGGAACTTTGAATGAGTATCGAAGTACACACATCAGAAATTCAGGTACAAAAATAACCAAAAAGGTTAAGAGAACATTTTCCCTTTTCTCAGATCAAAATGCAAATGGGAGTCAATATTGGATTTCGTTTGGGGCACCAGACCTTGGGAAGGATTATAGAGGTTGCATAGGGTAGAGCAGAGATGTGCCAGATAGTACCAAAGCTGAGGACAGATTGCATTAAGTTGGCTTGTTGGTGACAAAGTCTTTGGTTTAGGTGGTTGAAATGCGATCTAACAAAGTTTTTAAAACTTTTTGAAAAGAATTTGATGGAGAAGTTATTCCCTCTGTTAGGGAAAGGCAATAAATGCTGGCCTAGCCAGTGACACCTATATCTTGTGAATGAATAACAACCAATCCTGATATTAAAGTTGGACAATACAAGAATGAAATTAAAAAGCACTATATTATGCAAAGAGTAGATGAAATGTGGAATGTTTACCAAACACCTAGCCCCAAACAGGACGTGAACCAGAATTCATTTTGCAATACTGAAATGAGATTATTTGTTAAGGTTATCAAGAAAGGTAACTAAATGAAGCTGAGGTACAGGTGACACTTGGTTTCTATTCTTGTCATAGCATTCTAGAGACTAAACTGTGGAGTGGAAAAATATAGTTTTAATGAATGTTAACCTGCAAAATCTGTCTGTTTCACATTTTTCCTGGCTATCTTAAAGCTACTGATTTGGGTTGATGTTGCACAGTTAGTGGTAGTTACATCTAAGTACCAAAGTTGAAAATTGGCAGTACTGGCTGTTTTAAACTTTGTTAGATCACATTTCAACCACCTAAACCAAAGACTTTGTCACCAACAAGCCAACTTATGCAATCTGTCCTCAGCTTTGGTGCTATCTAGCACATCTTTGCTCTACCCTATGCAACCTCTATAAATCCTTCCCAAGGTCTGGTGCCCCAAACAAAATCCAATATTGACTCCCATTTGCGTTTTGATCTGAGAAGAGGGAAAATGTTCTCTTCAGTGTGTTATCTAAATAGCTGTTCATTTTTGAGCACTTTGTCAGAGAGCTTTAATTAGACTTCGTGTTTATTGCAACTAAACCTTCTCCTGCCCTCACCTATTTTCTAGCCACATACTTTTCAACAAAGGCTGCTGTACATCAATCAAGAGTAGGAGCTCTGAGCTGTTTTACTGCTCCTCCAGTAGTGTAGAGGCTTTTCACATGTTCTGACTTTGATTGCCTAATTTGGTACAGATCAGTGTTCAACTGTTGTATTTTTACCTATCGATTTGGTTCAGTAAGCTGATTGGCTTGCTTAACTAAAATGGTAAGAGACCATTCTCCCCTGCAAGAGGGAGAATGCTATTATCGGCTTACTTTTAAGGCCTGTGCTGCTGTTTGTGAATTATGGTGCGCACTGGTTACATTTATGGAGAGGGCTGTAATTGAGTGGTTCTTCTGAGAAGAGCAGATACGAATGTAACTAAATGTATTCCATTCTCATTGCAGCATTGAACTTGATATTTTCATTTGTTTTTATTTCCCTTCTCTTGATTTACACTGCGCACTAATCTTTGTGGATAGGTGCTGTAGATATCAACCTGTTTAGATACGCTATGACAAACCTCTACATCAGGTGGGACTTGAATGCAGGCTCTTCTGGCCCAGAGCCGGGGACACCACAAGATCCCTTGGACAGATACGCTATGAGCAATGATATTATTTAACTCTTTACCCCAGCACACCGGAGTTAATGGGATTTTCATAAGTTTTGACTGTATTGATGAAACATAAATTTATAGCTATCGGTGATAGATTTAAGTGCTGGCAAAATTTTCTGCTTAATGTATTAACAGTCAACAGCAAGTTCTCTCACTGTCACCTAGGTCAAATCCTGTAACTCCCTCCCTAATTGTGCTGTAGGTGTGCCTGGCGTGTAACACTCAAAAGTGTCCATTACCACCCTTTAGGGAAATTATGGGTAGACATTTGGCTTTGCTACTGATGTGTATATCCTGAATGAATAATCAAAACGCAGCAGCAAGCGCAGAATGTGTGTAACATGTGGCTGCTTGTAGTCTGCTGAAATACTGTTGACTAACCCCACACTCAATTTAAGTGGCAGTGATTATGTCACTGCTTGACTGATAGTTACGTCATGACCTCTGACCAGCAGTACATTTGCAAACAGCATCCTGTTGTCAATTTACTGGCAACTGAATTGAAACTGTTGACACACAGTTTAACTTAAAACTTTGCATCTGGCAATGGGCAACTTTGATGTTGTTTAGACTTGGTTGGATCAAGGCTATTGTGTTCTCATGAATTAAGCATCTAGTTTCTTTTCCAGTGCAATAATTTAAGTTAAACAGTTTTAAGTAGTCATATTGTCTGTGGCAACAAGTAATTTTTATTTTGCTTTGGCAGGCAATGATCGTTCGTAATGCAAAAGACACTGCGCATACTAAAGCAGAGCGCAGTATCTTAGAGGACGTGAAGCATCCGTTCATTGTGGATTTGATGTATGCTTTCCAGACTGGGGGTAAACTCTACCTCATCCTTGAGTATCTCAGTGGTCAGTACCGCAACTTTTTTTTTCAATGAGGGTATAATGAATGGCTTGCTACTAAAACTGTGCAAATGAGCAAGCTACAAAGAGACTGTAGGATTTTCTCAATAGCAAACTTTTTATTGATGATTCACATCCGGAATCTTTGCTACACTGCAGAAATGCATTTGTAATCCAGTGTGTTGCACTACAACATTGCTCACAAGATTTTTTTTAAGGATTTCGAAGTTGCAACTGAATTTTTCTTTGCGTCTGAAAAAATGCACTGAAAACTTCGGTCTGTTTTCAGTGGCCATCTCTTTGAATCAGGTTACAACATTAAAGACTAGGATATAGTCTATTTTAGAAGGATTCAAAAAGAAAAAGGAGGCATTGGTTTGTAATGTTAAGAATGGCTATATGGTGTTCAGAGGGTTGAGATAGATGAGAAAGGAATTCAAATCATGAATATGGTTTTGTCTTCAAGTGGGGATAAAACTTCCTACTTTTGTATGTATGTAGTATAGACCTCAAATTTATAGAATAGTTATGGAAGAGAAAATCTGAACATCCATTAGAGCTGAGTAGGAACAAAATTTTTAATTCAAGAGAAAAACTGAAAGAGCTAGAAATCTGAAATTGAAAAATGCAGAAAATACGCAGGCAGCATCTGTGGAGAGAAACAGCACTTCAAGTCAGTGGTGACCCTTCTTAAATGTTCTGATGATCCATCATGTGAGTTGAGTCATGATCCTTTTTGAATGGCAGAGCAGGTTCAAGGGTTAGTCACTTCATCTGACGAAAGAACAGCACTCCGAAAGCTTGTAATTCCAAATAAAACTGTTTTGAATATAACCGGGTGTCATGTGACTTCAGACTAGTTCGCCCCAATCCAACACTGGCATCTCCACATTCTACCTTGATTGTGGCAGGTGACTTCCAAGAAGACAGTGGAAATGCTTTATACTTTTTCTCAAAGCATCCCCAACTCATGGGAGATCCTGCCTTATGACCAGCCAAAATCAAGAATGCTCATTGAGGAAGACACCAAAGACATTGAGAGATTTTGTTGAAACACTCGTAGGTGGTGATGAGCCAATGGAAGGATGCACGAACTTCAGTACAACCTATCTTCCAAACTTTCCAGCATCTCCTGCCCACGTGTCAGAATCTGCATTGGACTTATTAGCTATCTGCGACCCAAAGAATCAAAGTGGAATCAAGTCGTTCTCAATCCTGAGAGGCTGTCTACGAGTAAGACACTATGGAAACAGCACTGAGACTATTACAACAATCACAACTTGCATTTATGTAGCATCTTTTAATATTGGATAAAATGTCCTGAGGCCATTTGCAAAAGTATACAGTTGGACAAAAGTTATTGCCAATCCAAAATACAATTTGAGAGTAGTAACAAAGCTTTGGTGAAGAGATCAGTTTCAAGATTTGCAGAGGGTACAATGGAAGTTCATTACGAAGCTATCTAGCATGAGAAGATTTGGAAGAACCAACAATGGGTTGGGGTAAGTAGAAACAGACTTCTGTTCTTAAGCAGTGAAGGACAAAAGGCCAGGAATACAAGATCAAATCTCAGTTAGAACTGAAAGCAGAAGCAATTTCTTTGCATGGTTGTGAGGCTGTTGAATTCACTTTGAGAGTTAATGATTGAGGGAGAAACTTGGTCAACATTCAAGATTAGATTGGATAGGTGGATGAAGGCAAAGGGTTTGAAAAGAAATCGTAACAAGGCAGGTAAATTGATTACAATTGTTTGCTTCTGTGAAGGAAAAATGCCAACCAGTGCTGGTTGGACCAATTGGCCTGTTTTCATAATGCATTTATTTTGTACATTTTAAAATATAATCTAGTTCTGTCTGGGTGGAACACAATTGTTTTAATGTACCCAAATTTCAACTAAACATTTTAAAGTGTCAGTGTATCCTGATTATTTTACATCCCTTGTCGCGAAAACACATGCTGCGCTGTCTCCTATTTTTGATTGCAGTTTTTAATGTTTAACTCCTGACATCCGGCGATCTAAATCTTATCGGGAACTACTATTGTCAGCATTAATGTTTAATCGACAAGAGTATGTCACAATATGGCAATACTTGTCTCGGGAAATTTTGCACCTTAGATTATTGCTGGGGTTGGTTTACGTAAGGGGAAGAGATGTGTATATCCAGTGTTTCCATGGCCCCAAAATACTTTGTCACTGAAGTACATTTGAAGTATGGTCACTGTTATAATGTAAGAAATGTGGAAGCTAATTTGTTGTAGAGCTAGCAGTGTGATACTAACCAGAAAATACTATGATATTCATTAAATAGTTCAGAGATTGAGAATCATAGAGTTATACACTGCAGAAACAGACCCTTTAGTCCAATTCATCCATATCGACCAGATGTTCTAAACTGACCTAGTCTCATTTGCCATCATTTGGCCCATATACCTCCTGAACCCTTCCTTTTCATGTACACATCCAGATGCCTTTTAAATGTTGTAATTGTATCAGCTTCCACCACTTCTTCCTCTGGCAGCTCATTCCATACGTGCACCACCCTCTGTTAAAAGGTTGCCCCTCGGGTCCCTCTTAAATCTTTCCCCTCGCGCCTAAAGCCTATGCCGTTTAATTTTGGACTCCCCTACCCTGGGAATTTTATTGTCATACTATCTGACGAGGGAATAATAAAATATCAGTAACAGCAGAAGTAGTGACAGATGCTGTCTCCAGGTGGGAAACTATCTTGCTAATTAAAGCCTAGATTGAGAATGTTGTCACTGCTGTTGAATTAGTGTATATATGAAATGTATTTTTAAAATGTCTGAGCTTCTTCAAACATAAAGGAAGTGATTTATTGAAGGCAACATTCCAATGTGCACTAGACCGTGCAATTTCCCCAATCATCCTCCCTTCTCAATGACACGTTAAAATGCTTTGCTGTTTAAAAGTAAATAGCAATTGTTCTGTGTCATACTGCCTGCTGAACACTACAAAATGGCCCTATGTAGAGCCAAAGCCAGGAAGTTCTTGTGTACAGAATCAAGTATAGTTTAAAGCTAGGGGCAAAAACAGATACTGCTGGATAAGGTCAGCAGTTCTGGCAGCATCTGGGGACAGAAATCAGAGTTAACATTTCGGGTCAAGTGGCCCTAGTTCTGAGGAAGGGTCACTTGACCTGAAACGTTAACTCTGATTTCTTTCCCCAGATACTGCCAGACCTGCTGACCTTATTGAGCAATTTTTGTTTTTGTCTCTGATTTACAGCATCCACAGTTCTTTGAGTTTTTATTGAAGTTGGTATGAGTTATCATATCGTGTAGGAATACAGATGTGAATGCTTTACGATTGTAAACCCAGCCAGCTGTTTATTGTATTAGCAGATTCAACAATTCCTTTAATTTGTTCACCAATACTTTATTTTGGATCCACGATTGAGAGAAAACTACCTTTCTCCAACTCTTGTCATTTTCCCAACAATTGCCTTAGATTTTCAAATTTTATTACAGCTTTATCACTTTCACAATTCAAATCTCAGCCTTACAGTTGTGGGCAGCAAACAGTACGATAAATGGGACTTCCCCAGATGAAAGAAGGAAAAGATTCACAGAAGAAAACACTGTAGTCTGTTCATGCACATGTCCAAGTGGCAGATTGTTACCATAAATTGATTTGGAGCATATGTTCAGATGCTTTAATATATGTATAATTTGTTTTACATCCTGTAGTGTCATTATGAATTGCCTGCTCAGATTTGAGGTGAAATTAACTTATTTTAGCATATCGTGTCTTTCATTAATTCTGTCGGGCTTTTTGTCTTTTTGGTGCATTGGAAAGATGAGCTGTGATCTAAGTGTATTTTCCTATCCATGTCCTTAATGCTGCTTTTCAGATCTGGTTGAAACATGTAAGGTCCTGCAGTGATTTGACAGGGCAGGTGCTGAAAGAGTACTTTCCCTTATGTGATGGGCTGGAGCTAAGGAGCTGAGTTTAAAAATAATACTGTGAGAATTTTTGTATCTGTGGTTGGTTCATAGAATTCTCTTTTGCAGAGAGGTATGGAGGCAAAATTGAGGCAGAGTTAGATTTTCATGTCCTAGAGAGTCAAAGGATATAGGTAGAGATCTTCTCAAAGGCAGAGCATCCTTGAGAGGTCAACAGGCCTCGTCCTGCTCTAAATATATATGTTCATACTGAGGGAATAATTTTCCAATTAATGTCTTTTATAACAGTATACCCAAAGATGGTAATTCAGGAGTTGAAATAGTTTTTATTTTCCTCCCTTACCACCCAGTCCAGCTTTTAAACTAGTGAGTGCAAATTGACGGGGAGACAGTGATGATGTCTTTTGACTAGTAATGCAGATATCCAGGCCACTGGGTTCAAATTCTATCATCACAACTAAGTTTTTGAATTTAATTAATAAATCTTTGAATTAAAAAAAATTGTCTAATTGAGACAATGAAACTGTGTAGTTGTCATAAAAACACACCTGTTTCAGTAATGTCCTTAATGGAAGGAAATCTGTTCTTGCCTGGTCAGGCAGATGTGATTTCAGAATATGGTTGACCCTTAACTGCTTTCTGAAATGGCCTAATAACCCACTCTATCAAGCTGTTATATCTAAGAAAAGGAAAAAGACTGGATGGATCACTTGGCATTGATCGAGGCTCTGGAAACAACAATGGCTAATCTAGTGCATTTGATTCAGTGACATCCTGCTTACTAACATTTAGGGACTTGACCAAAAATTGGGAGAGCTCTCCCAAAGAATAGTGAAACAACAACCTAACATAGGTCCACAGAATTGTACCTCTCAATGTTGCAGACGTCACCACTACAAGTGACGGCACAGTGGCAAAGGGTTAGGAGGGAGTTGCTGTGGAAGCTCTCGGTATTGACTCTGGACCTCGCGTTGTCTGTTGGCACCAGGTCCATGAAGCCCCTTGCTGATAACCACCTGGCCTCTCCCTCCTCCGCTTTCTCTCTCCCCTCCAACTGAAAGGACTTAGCTGTTAGGCTGGGTCGGAGGCTGGTATTGAAGGAACAACAAGAGAAAAACCTACTTGGTATTGTCTTCATCTATCTACCTGTTGTAAATGCAGATGTTCATAACACTACTGGTAGAAGTCATCCCTGCACAGTTCTTGTGAAGACAAACTCCTGTTTTTACATTGAGAATAAGAATTATGGGTAACATTCTCAGCTGGTTGAAGCCATACCCAATTTAAAGGAAAACAGCGTGGTTGTTATCGGTCACTCAGCAATAAGACATTATTGTCAGAGTTTCTTGTTCACCATTTGAACTTCTGCCCACTGTGAGGTCAGAAGTGGAGAATTTGTGCAATAATTGGCAATTTGCAACACCATTCGCTGCCACAAGATACTGAAGCAACTTGAGTCCTTAAGCAGCAAGACGTAGATGACAACTAGATTTGGACTGTTAAGTAGCAAGTAACATCCAATGACAATCTTCAACAGCCAAAAATCTAACACTCCTTCTTTGTTCAATGACAATACCATCATTGTATCTCCCACTACCAACTTCCTGTGGGTTACAATTTACCAGGAAATGAACTAGACCAGCATATAAATATTGTGACTGCAAGAGCAGATCAGAGGCTAAGAATCCTACAATGGATAACTCGCCACCTGACTCCCCAAAGCCTGTCCACCATCTATAAGACACAAGCCAGGAGTGTGATGAAATCCTGTACACTTGCCTAGATGAGTGCAGATCCCAACAAAACATGAAGCTTGACACCATCCAGTACAAAGCAACCTACTGAATTGGTATCGTATCCACAAGCATTGACTCCCTACACTACTGATATTTAATAGCAGTAGTGTGCACCATCTGCAGGATGCAATGTGGGAATTCACCAAGGCTAATTAAACATCTTTCAAACCCATGATCACTGCCATTTAGAAGGACAAGCAGTTGTTACATGGAACACCACTACCTGCAAGTTCTCCTCCAAGACCCTCCCCATCCTGGCTTGATAATATGTTGTCATTCCTTCAATGTCACTGGTTCAAAATCTTGGCTCTTGTCTAATGGCATTGTGGGTCTCCTGACACCTAATGAATCACAGCAGTTCAAGGCAGCAGCTGCCTAGCACCACAAGGGCAGCTAAGAATAGGCAATAAATGTTGACCCACATACTATAATACAATTTTAAAATGTCAGCTTGATTAGCACTTCAGTCACCATCTTCAACTTTACTCGACCCGTTCACCAAGGTGCAATGACAACAGAATGTATCATCTACAAGATGCACTGCAGCAAATCACTTCGGCTCCTTCGACAGCATCATACAAGCTGGTGATTTCCAGCACCTAGAAGGACAAAAGCAGAAGTTGCATGGGAACAAACAACACCGCCTTGCAAGTTTCCTCCAAGCCTCACCCCATCCGACTGTAGAACTGTATTGCTATTCCTCCACTGAAGCTGGGTCAAGATCCTGAACACTCCCTAACAACACTGGCTGTACCTCCACCTAAGGTTCAAGAGGGCACCGCATTGTCAAAGTTTCAAAGACAGGGCTGTGTAATGAATGTTGGCCTAGTCAGTGAAGCCCACACCACCTGAATGAATTTTTAAAAATTGTGTACTACAGTTTCACATTAACTGTTCCTTCAAACTTGTGACCTCCCTTATTTCTTTGTTGCTGTTTTAAGTTAAATGGTGCATTTACTCAGCAAATACTTGGAGCGGCATTTTTTAAATAATCTTTGTTTTGAGAAAGAAAGTAGTACCAGTTGATGGGAAAGTATAAGCTATGCATTTGTTTTGCTGGCTAAAATTATCTAACACTAAACAAATTTAATGGTTTTCTTTTGTAGCTATTGAGCTGTATCGTATTCTCAGCTTTTTGTGGTATTCTCATTGTTACTTTCTCACATTGGTTATGTCATTGTAGGTGGAGAGCTCTTTATGCAGCTAGAAAGGGAAGGAATCTTCATGGAAGATACTGCTTGGTAAGTAAAGTATTATCGGCACTGGAATCGTGTAAAAGCAGGCCATTTGGCCTTACTGGTCTGTTATACTTCACAAGCACCTCTCATCATACTTCAATTAGCACTTATATCTTTCTATTCAGAAGATGAAGAAAAAGAGGAGTGGGAGTAGGCCATTCGCCCCTTCAATGCTACTTGCTTGCTTGCCCACATAATTCTTGATTCCTTTGTAGATCAAAAATTGGTCTTCACTCGTATTCGGTGACCTAGCCTCCGCTACTCTGAGTTAAATAATTCCAAAGATGAACAATCTCTTGAGAAGAAATTCCATCTCTGCTCCGTCTTAAACAGGAACTGCCTTATTCTGAGAAATAAAGGAAAGACTTGCATTTAAATGGCACTTTTCATTATGTCTAGACAGACATCCCAAAGTGACAGTGAAGTACATTTGAAATATCCTTATTGAAAGAAAATAAAGCAGCCAAATTTTGCAGAGCAAGTTCTCTCAAACAGCATTGTGATAATTACTAGATAACCTGTATTGGTGATGCTGTTTGAAGAATAAGTATGAGCTAAAACACTAGGTATAACTGCTGCTCTTTGAATTAGTGCCATTGGATCTTACTTGTGGGGCATATCTAATCTTTGTTAAATCGCTCATTCAAATGCAGTACCTTCAGTAGTGGTACTTCACTGAGTGTCAGCCTTGCTTTTTGTGCTCAAATCTTGTAGTGGAACGTTAGTCTGTAATCGCATCTGATCAGTCAGTTACCTAGTTTTCCTTTAACCTTGAGCTATTTGTCTTGACCGCTCCCAAGCGGTTATAAGTTCCACATTCATAAAAACTCTTTGACTAAAGAATTTTCTGAATTTCCTCATGCGGTATTCATGACTTCCTTATATTTATTGTGCCTAATTTTGGACTTCTGTCAGAAATGGAAACATCCTCCTAAGGAAGTCCAAATACCAGTGAACTATTTGCTTCTAGATTTGATTTGGGTATATGACATGACTGTTACTACTTGTAATAATGATAAATGCATGAAGGATGTGGTTTGCAGTTAATCTGGTTTCCAAGCAAAACATCAGAAGTGAAGTATTACAGTGAGGTGTCGATTGGGAGTGAGCCCACTGTCCTTTTCAGTCTGATTTCCTGGGAATACTCAATTCAGTTGTTTTCTCAGTTTAATATGAGCAGGCTGTTTCAAGAACCCTTGGGTGAACAGGGCATGCTCTTTGAAGGAAGCAGAAGTCCTCTCAAGTCCATTCTACATGCAAAAAGGCTGCCATTGTAAAGTAACAGTGGTTGATTCTGGTGGTTTTGAGAATAGCATTTCATTTTGTGATTTGGAGATTGATTTCAAGTTCAAATAAATTAACCAGTTTAAATATGTTTGAAGTTGTGTTTCACTGTTGGTTGGATTATGATGTTGGTCTCCAGTAAATTACCTATCTTGCCTAAAACGTGAAAAGCTTTGAGATGTCAAATTTTGTTAGATTTTTTGTGATAGCATAATTCAATTTTTAACAGTTCTTTTGTCAAAAATTTAAGAATACAAGACTTGCTGCTAAATGGGAGTATTTGAAACATCATGTGGATGCATTCCGAGGAAGGCTTGGCTCATTTGTAAAAAAATCATTCATGCGATGAGGGCATCGCTGGCTAGGCAGCATTTATTGCCCATCCCTAATTGCCCAGAGGGCAGTTAAGAGTCAACCACATTGCTGTGGGCCTGGAGTCACATGTAGGCCAGACCAGGTAAGGGTGGCAGTTTCCTTCCCTAAAGGACATGAGTGAACCAGATGGGTTTTTCCAACAATCAACAGTCAATTCATGCTCATCATTAGACTCTTAATTCTAGATATTTATTGAATTCAGATTCCACCATTTGCCATGGTGGGATTTGAACCGAGGACTCCAGAACATTATCTGGGTCTCTGCATGAAGAGTATGACAGGAGGCAGTGAGTGGACATTCATGTGAAGTGCACCCAGTGGTATAGACCAGTTGGACCGAAATAGTATTTCTGTGCTTGGAACTGAGGAACAGGAGTATAAGCTATTCAGACTCTGTAACCTTTTGTTGACCTGTACATCAGTTCTCTTACTTTAGCTCCAAGCAAATGATACTTTTTCAAAGAATTAGAGGCTTTAATTTAGTAAAGAAAAGTGGTGAGAATTTTTGAGCTCAGGTAATATTTGCATTAGTAAGAGCTCCAAGCAAGTTTAAGCTCCCAGCTTAATGGTTTTCTAGTTATTTAAATGTAAACTTGTGACCTTCAGTGCTAGAAACAAGTGCAACTTGTTCGATAGGAAACTAAATCAGGACTGATCAAGGAAATTCCGTAGTTGGGCTTGGACTTTTATTAAATTAAATAGTTTTATTATCTGGGACGTTTCTTGAAATTTAATATTGTAATCCTCTTTGTCTTACCCAGCTGTACTTAATTAACCAAAGTGATGGTTACATTCTAATTCCAGGTAGCCACCAGTTTCTGTAACTTTTCAGCATGCTTGACTCTCCTGTTTGATTACATCCACCACCATCTTTTTCCAATTGCTAGGCTTTTTTGGGAAATTACGGAAATGAAATTGGACTGAAATCTCAGCACATCTATTGTGGATTTTTAACAGCATGTAGACTAGCGTGTATTAGAAGAAATGCCCCTAGTCTGATGCAGCTGATCTGTTGCAAACCTGGATGTGACTTCTAGACTGGTTCAATTTCTAAACCATATTTGAGAATGGTTTAGCTTTGAGACTCCATTCCAGAGAATTATTTGTTTTATTCCTCAAAATGTCAAAACTGGTGGTCACCTCCAGTCTATTTAATTTTATGTCCATCAGTTAATGTGGATGCAGTTACTCCCTGAAAGATGTTGACCAGCCTGTCTTTGGTGTATGTTCTCTTTTCTTGTTTTTGATAATTACAGTCTTCATTGTGAGAAAGCACTTAGTTCTAGTATTGAAGGTCACAAGTTTACACTTAAATAACTAGAAAACGGTTGAGCTGGGAGCTTGAACAAATCCCCTGAACACTTGCAGAACAGAAAAAAAAAAATCACGTATTGCAAAAGTGGCCGTTTTCTGTAGTCAAATCCTGCCATGTAAAACTTGGTCTACATTTCTCTCTCTACTGAGTGTGATCTTTCTTTATCTGTGGCTTTAAGGGGGAGAAAAAGTCGAGGAAAGCTTACTTCCTGGAGTAGGTGGTGTGCCCTGTGCATGCGCAGTCTGCCATGTTTTTCATTTGCAAAAGTCCCTATTTACAGTGTTTCCCATGAATTTTAACATTAGCTCTTTGAAAGATCAGGTTCAACCTGCCTGGTGAACAGTAACGTTGTATGACAATGGGACAGATTATTACAGTTTATCAGAGAATATGGATTATTTCTTATTTCCCACTTGAAGTTTTGAAAAAGAATACTGTTGCAAGTATAATGAGACAAAATTGCTAACTTGTAGCAGAAAACGAAAATGCTGGGCTTACCTTTGTATTGTGGTCTGAAGAGGTTACACATTCACAATCTTGGCCTTGCCATCTTTTCAGGGCAAAACCATCCTGGGCTGTTGGTGTATGCTTCCAATTGGGCCTTGTCTTAGAATAGCATTGGGCACAAGTTGTGGTAATTTTGAGGAGGAAAAGAAGAAATCAGTTCCATACTGAAGGTAACCTGTAATTCATTGAGTATAGCCCGCAAAGTATAAGGACAAGAGTTGCATTTGTGAGCAAATTGAGATGTTAAAAGGATTCCCCATGAGCTTTTTGGAAAGTGGATTACAGAGTTATGACGACGTTCTTGTATATCACTTAATAGCCAATGTATTTTAGTTATGTACATCATGTGTTTCATTTTTAATTGAGATGAATACAGGGTATGTTAGAAAATAAAAACCTAAAGTACTGCAAATGCTAGATATCAGAAGCAAAAACAGAAATTGCTGGAAAAACTCAGCTGGTCTGGCAGCAGTAGTTCTGAAGAAGTGTCACTGGGCTGCCAGACCTGCTGAATTTTTCCAGCAATTTTGGTACCCAACCGTTACAGTAGGTTTGGCGCTGTTGACAACTGATCAAATCTTAGGGGTGAGAGCATTAAAATCGTGAACTTTTTATTTAAACTGGATAGGTGTGAGAAAATCTTTTTTTTTTTAAACTGGGATTGTAAATAATAGACTACTTTTGTTCCAGGGAAAAGTTAAACTAACTGATGAGCTAATTTGAACATAGAAAATATTCTCCATTGCCAGCTTTAACCGTTAAAGATGCAATTACTGGTATGCCATTTACCAAGAAAAAGCTGTTGTAACCTTCCTTCTGCCAAAATAGTTTCCTTTTAGATAAACTAATAAAAATACTAATGCCTGTCTTTCTCTTACCCACCACCCCCATCAAATCAAGTTTTTATTTAGCGGAAATATCAATGGCTTTGGGGCACTTGCATCAGAAGGGTATTATCTACAGAGACTTGAAGCCAGAAAACATCATGCTGAATCGTCAAGGTAAATGAAACTCGAAGTTCAGTTGCAGTGTGCTGAGCAGTGCGGCAAGTGTTTTTGAAGTTGATTTGAAACACAAATTACTTCGATTCTTTCTTAACTGAATGCATTATAAACTAACTCCAGCAATCTTAATGGTTCCAAGATTTGTTTAGAGGTCACAATAACATTTTAATTTCCAAAGTTTTACACATTCCTGTAAAATATATCTTCTCTGGTTGGGTACATTTCTGCTCTTGTAATCGGTGTGAGAAAAAGCATTATAAATGTTGAAGAATGGCAGATCTACTATTCATGTGGTGTTTATGAAACTCCTGTACCTTCCATGTGAATGATCTCAACAAATTTCATTGGACAGGACAAAATTTATAATTGTCGTGGATGTTGTTGCACAAGTTGCTGTTCTTGTATTTTGCCCATGTAGTGTCTCAGTTTGTGAACTCCCATAGAATTTGTTGGACATCCAAAGGGTGATGCATCATTTCACAACTTTATCCTGTCCTTGGTCCCTATTTGTCACTGAATAAGAATCAGGAATAGAAACCAGGAAGTTGTATATAATCCCTTCAATTGCAACCATATACCAAGACATTGAAGCTACTCCTGTCCAGTTTAAATAAACTAACTGTGGGCAGACCATTGCTGAAGATCTTCGGTCTTCTGTAGATATTTTCCAGTCAACCTGTTTAGAGTTTTTATTACACATTGCTGGAGCAGATGGGACTTGAACCGGGCCTCCTGACTGAGAAATAGGAGCGCTACCCCTGTGCCCCAAGAGCCCTTCCAATCATCTCTACACATTTTCTAACCAGTCCATTCATAGATGTTATGACACGCTTCTTGAGCAGGTGGGACTTGAAACTAGATTTTCTGGCTCAAAGCTAGGGCCACTACTGCACCACAAGAATCTCTCAATCTTTTGTATTATTTAACTGCTAATTGCTTTCATCAGAAATACAGCTGAATTTTTCCTCATTGTTCAGGTGGATTTAATTTTAAAAAATTTGCATGATTATCTAACAGCAATGAGCAAATAATGAACAAGATGTAGATTTATTTCTGAGATTGCCTGTATGGTCTCAGTTGCGCATAATTTTTAAAAATCACAAAGATCTTACTAACTTGAGGTCAGTAATGTCTTTAGTATAGGTCATGTAAGTGCCCATTTATCTGGGTAGTGAGGCCTGTGGTAGTGTAAAGACTTTGTGACCTCATTCTATCTGTGCTAACGGTTTGTCACTTTCTTTGATGTATTAACTCTGGACAGTGCCAACTTGCATTAAGGTTGTATTTTATCAAATAGTTAAATGAATACATAATTACAGAAGTTGGCCCTAAGAAATAATTGACTTTTGGTCTTCCTCTGTTTTGAGTGAATATATACAGGTATCATATTCTCAATTCAAGAGCGCCAAGATTGAATCTAAATCTGTCAGTAGAGTAGAGTATAAGTGAGGGTTTTTCCAAGAATTGCTTTTATTTCATACCTGCCACCAATACAATGCCTGTCTTTTTTGTGAAGATTCACAAAATCCTTAACTGGGAGAACCTGTTGCATATGCCTTGGTTTAAATGGCTTCAATTAAACATTATGACTGGACAGTTGTAATAAGTGTATGTGCACATAGCATTGGAGATCTGCTGGTCCTACTTCAGTACATATAGCAGCTCAGCTTCTGATACTGTAGCAGGTGTAGCATATGTCAACTAGGCTGATTGCAAAAGCCCACCTTTAATTTCCTGAACTGTGCCTCTAATATACTACTGTTGGTACACTTACTGTATTTGCAACATTGTTTGTCACTTAGGAAATTTTATGTGAAGGGAGTCTTTTGTTATGAATATCAGTATTTGCCACTTTCTCACAAATTTGTATGGAAATCTGATCTTAAATTTGTAGGATACTGATAGAATATAGATTCTGCTGTGGCACTGATTACCCTACAAAGGTGACATTTTAATCTTTTTGCTATTCATTCAACACTTGGCATTGCAGTATTTGAAGAGGTTAGTTTTTGACACTGACTATAATGCAATATTTCTTGTAAAATGTTCTCACCACATGTGATGTGTTAACCTGTGGTTGAGTGTATTAAAATAGTAATGTTGAGTATTAATGTTTGCTCATTGAGCAACATCTCCACACCCCACAGTGTTCATGTAACCTAGATATAGTGTACTGTAAAAAGAAACAAATTATGAAAGAGTTTTTGTCTTGCACTCACCAGGGCAGAATTGCAAGAACACCAAATTTCAAAGGAAAGAACAATTTAATACTGTATGGTGGGGGCGGGGGGGGGATCAAGTTAGGTGCTTTGTGTTGGTGTTATGCAGTAACGGCATGAGTTGTCACTCCACAGGAAGCTCCCATCAAGCCAAAGAGACATTCAACCTCCTGCGCAAATGAGTAAAATGGTATGCTTTTCAGGCAGTGGCTTGCCCTTCCTTAAAGGAGGCAAGAAGGGTACATAATTTGGTGAAAAGGCACTGGAAAGATATTCACTGCCTCCTTGCCACCTCAGCAATTAAATACTGACCGGGAAGGTTGATAGGGGGCCTTCTCAACTTGCTAGCTATTAAGATTCTTAAATGGTCAACAAACAACCACTTAAGGTCCTCAAATTGCTTTCAGCCCAATTACCTATCTTGCTGACAGAGAAAAGTGGCTAGCTTTCCGACTATGAAATCTGGGTGACCTGCCTGCTGGGTTTGGGAGGTGACCAACATCCGTTTACCCAAATCTGGGCTAGTCAGGAGCAGCAGTGACTAAGGAAACCCCAGTCCTCCTCTTCCTATGGCCCCTGCCTGAGAGTCTTGAAAAACATAAACCTACCTGTTCACCATTGGATCCCCTGAAGACCAGACCTCTAGCAATGATCTTTCGTATCCAGAAGTTGCGAGCCCCTGATTGGGTGACTGCTTCTGGTGAGGTGGGACTTCAGCCTCGAGGCCTGAGATTCACCAAGAAGCTTAGTGATCAGTTCTTAACTATTTACTTGATAGTGCAGAATCCTTCATCACTGAACACATGTACTTCCTCATTTAGGTTGAGGAGAATTAAATCTTGACCTCAATACTAGTATGACACCAGACATGTAGGCTGTGCATTCCAGTGACTGGTGAATTGTATCAAACAACACATCCCTTTGTCTGTTGGCAGATTATTGACGATCTTCAATCAGCTCATGCTTGTAAAACTTCAAAATTAATGTACTTTAGATGTGATTACGTAATTAGATTGTTCTAAGAACTACACTAATCACCAATTAAGATGATCACTCAGGCTTGCAATGTGACTCATTTATGCCCAGTCAGAGCTACATACATTGAAAAGCAGATTTCTGTCCTTTGCAAACAGGCCATGTCCATGTATTCTTCTAACAACTGAACAAAAACTTGGGAGTTAACCTTTACTTGCTGCATTGCCCGTGGAAATGCTTTGACCAATCAAGGTTGACTTGCTCGTTTGAATTTGAACAGAAACTTGTGGGTAACTGTTCCCTGGGGCACCATGGGAATTTTTTGACCAATCAGCACCATTTTCTCATGCAGTGTAAATTGTTGTTCCTTTTGAAATTTGGTATTCTTGTCATTTGATCCTGATGAGTACAAGATTATATGTTTCAAAAGCAAGTCTTTTTCAGCAATGCTCAAGTTATGGATGATTAAGTGAATATTGATTGACCATAGTGATGTTAGGAATGTGAAATTGAAAAGAGACTTGCGATATGAGGGTACAAAAATTTTGGAGTAGAAAGATTGTGGAGATTTAGTACAAGCTTAAGAATGTTGCTAGTTAACAGCGAAAAATATTTACTCTGGAAGTTGGTAAAGAGGATCACCAATTTAAATGAGGGAAGAAGCTCGGGCAAGTTTTTTTTTAGCACAGTTGATTATTAGAATGTGAAAGACTTTTCAGCAGGAGTGGTTAAGATGACAATTGCATCCGTTTAAGAGAAAATTGGATACATTTTTGAATCAAATTGCGTTATGATGTCAGTTGTGAGAATAGTGGATAAGCCAGAACTCGTTGCTGAAGGCTGTGGAGGCCAAGTCATCGAGTGTCTTTAAGGCAAAAATAGGTTCTTAATTAGTAAGGGGATTAAAGATTATGGAAAGAAAGTAGGAGAATGGGTTTAAGAAACATCAGCAATGATCATATGGCAAAGCAGACTTGATAAACAGAATGTCCTAATTCTGATGCATAGCTTAAGATCAAATCAGAAAAGGCTAGTTCACTAGGCAGCAGGGAACAAATGCACTGTTGGCTTTTGCTTAAAAGAGAATGAAGTAACAACAAGGAGACTTTCACAAAATTATATGAGGCATTAAGTCAGATCACAGCTGGAATATTGTGAATGGTTTTGGTTTATCTAAAAGATATAATGGCTTGGAGGCAGTCCAGAGAAGATTCACTTGGTTGATTCTGGGTGTGCAGGGATTTTCTTATGAAGAGAGGTTGAGCAGGTTGGACGGACTTAGTTTTGAAGATTTCAGATAAATGAGAGACCTTTACTGAAACATGAAACCGATTCAGGGGGCTTCACAAAGCAAGTTTTGAGAAGTAAAAAACCGAAAGATCTGCGGATGCTGTAAACCTGGAACAAAAACAAAGTTGCTGGAAAAGCTCAGCAGCATCTGTGAAGGAAAAATCATTTAACGTTTCAGGTCCAGTGACCCTTTCTCAGTTCTGAGGAAGGGTCACTGGACCCAAAATGTTAACTCTGATTTTTTTCTTCACTGATCATGCCAGACCTGCTGAGCTTTTCCAGCAACTTTTGTTTTTGTTCCAGGTTTACAGAGGTGTTTCCTTGTAAGAGAGTCTAGGACCAGTGGGCATAATCTCAAGGTAAAGGGCTGCTCATTTAAATTTAAGACACAGATGAGGAATTTTTTTTTTTTGAGGGTAGTGCATCTGCAATTATTTACTACACAGGACTGTTGAGGCTGGGTCATTAAGTATATTCAAGGCTTAGATTTTTAATCACTAGGGGGATCAAAGATTATGGTGATAAGGCAGAAAAGTGAAGTTGAGGGTTATCGGATCAGGCATGATCTCATTGAACAGCAGAGCAGACTTGATGGCCAAATGGTGGTCTTCTGCTCCTACATTTTGTGGTTTTATGGTCTTTCTTTTTGTATGTTTTTACTTCCAGAATCTATTTTTGTAGCAACCTTGGGCTTTTTTTTAAATGGAGTCATGAATTTGTACAGCATGGAAGCAGACCCTTTGGTCCAACTTGTCCATGCCAATCATATGTCCTAAATTTGGCCAATATCCTTCCTATTCATGTACCCATCCAGATGCCTTTTAAATGTTGTACTCCACTACTTTTTCTGGCAGTTCTTTGCATACACACACCATCCTCTGCGTAAAAACATTGCCCCTTGTGCCCCTTTTATTTTCCCCTCTCACCTTAAAGTAGACCAATGGAAGTTATCTACCTGGACTTCAAGAAGGCCTCTGACAAGGTGCTGCACAGGAGGCTGCTGAGTAAAGTTAGGGCAAGCTGCTAGCATGGATAGAAGATTGACTGTCTGGCAGAAAGCAGAATGTGTGGATAAAAGGGTCTTTCTCAGGATGGCAGCCAGTGACAAGTAGTGTTCCGCAAGGGTCAGTGTTGGGACCACAACTTTTCACTTTATACATTAATGGTCAAGGTGAAGGAATGGAGGATATTCTGGCTAAGTTTGCAGATGATACAAAGATAGTTGGAGGGGCAGGTAGTATTGAGGAGGCGGGGAGGCTGCAGAAGGATTTGGACAGGTTACGAGAATGGGCAAGGAAGTGGCAGATAGAGTGCAACGTGGGAAAGTGTAAGGTCATGTACTTTGGTAAGAAGGATAAAAGCATGGAGTATTTTCGAAGTGGGAAGAAAATTCAGAAGTCTGAAGTGCAAAGAGACTTGGGAGTTCTAGTCCAGAATTCTCTCAAGGTAAACTTGCAGGTTGAGTCAGTAGTCAGGAAGGCAAATGCAATGTTGGCATTTATTTTGAGAGGACTTGAATATAAAAGCAGGAATGTACTACTGAGGCTTTAGAAGGCTCTGGTCAGGCCACATTTGGAGTATTGAGTGCAGTTTTGGGCCTCATATCTCAGGAAGGATGTACTGGCCCTGGAGCAGGTTCAGAGGAGGTTCACGAGAGTAATCCCAGGAATGGAAAGCTTAACATATGAGGAACGTTTGAGGACTCTGGGACTATACTCATTGGATTCTAGAAGGATGAGGGGGGACCTAATTGAAACTTTCAGAATACTGAATGGCCTGGACGGAGTGGATGTTGGGAAGATGTTTCCATTGGTAAGAGAGACTAGGACCCGAGGGCACAGCCTTAGAGTAAAGGAAAGAGCTTTTAGACCGGAAATAAGGAGAAACTTCTTCAGCCAGAGAGTGGTGAATCTATGGAATTCACTGCCACAGAAGGCTGTGGAGGCCAGGTCATTGAGTACATTTGAGACTGAGATAGATGGGTTCTTGATTATCAAGGGCTACGGGGAGAAAGTGGGAGAATGGGGTTGAGAAACTTATCAGCCATGATTGAATGGCGGAGCAGACTTGATGGGCCGAATGGCCTCATTTCTGCTCCTATGTCTTATGGTCTTAAACCTTGGCCGTCTTGGACTCCACTACCCTGGAGAAAAGACCTTGGCTATTCATCCTACTGATGCCCTTTATGATTTTATGAAACCCTATAAGGTCACCCTCAGCCTCTGAATCTCCAGAGAAAATAACTCCAGCCTTTTGAGCCTCTCCCTATAGATTAACCCTCCAACCCAGGTAACATCCTTGTAAAACTTTTCTGAACCCTTTCACGTTTAACAACGTTGTTCCTATAGCAGGGAGACCAGAGTTGAACGCAGTATTTTAAAAGTGTCCTATACAGCTGCAACATGACATCCCAACTCCTATAATCAATGCACTGACCAGTAAAGGCAAGTGTACCAAACACCACCTTCACTACCCTGTCTACTTGTGACTCCACCTTCAAGGAGCTATGAACTTATACCCCATGGTCTCCTTGTTTGGCAACACTCCCCATGTAAGTGCTGCCCTGATTTGCCTTGCCAAAATGCAACACTTCACATTTATCTAAATTAAACTCCGTCTGCCACTTCTTGGCCCGTCAGCCCATTTGATTAAAATCTCTTTGTAATCTTAGATAACCGGCGCTGTCATCTACGCCACCAATTTTGGTGTCATCTGCAAAACCTCCTAACCTTTCCTACTGTATTCTCACCCAAATAGTTTATATAAATGACAAAAAGCAGTGTACCCAGCACTGATCCTTGCAGCGCACTGCTGGTCACAGCCCCCCAGTCTGAAGAACACCCCTCCACCACCACCCTGTCTCCTACCTTCAAGCTAGTTTTGTATCCAAATGGCTAGCTATCCCTGGATTCCATGTTATCTGACCTTGCTAACCAGTCTACTATGCAGAACCTTGTTGAATGCCTTGGTGAAGCCCACATAGACAATGTCCACTGCTCTCATTTCTGAAAGACTCTCATTGCTATCAAAAATCAAAGCATTGTAAATGCACAGACATAACAAAAAAAACAAAGTTAACAGCTACTAATTCATCTTAAACTAAAACTGTACATCTTTACAAAGATGGCCCATGCAACTTAATTATTGTAAACATCATCTGTGATTTTAATACCATGTGCATCATCTTTGGCAGAAAGGTTGAATCATTACCTTTTAAAGTTAAGTTTCCCATTTACCTAAATTTTCAATTCTCCCGGCTCCCATGGTTGCAGCTCCGAGGTAACCACTAATTTATTTACTTTGGTTTTCTTCCCTTGGTAACAGTTGATTTATGTCTTTGTAATGCTCTCAGGCTGGCTTACCAGACCCAATAATGCTGGGCTGAATCTCTCCAGCCACCTACAATCCCAAAGGCCTCACCTGCTTGTAAATTCAGCTGGGTCCTTCCCACAATCATCACTTCAAAAATTGGGACCTCTTCTCTTCCCTTTAACCACAATGTGTGGCTTGAAAGGACACAATGTTAAATAGTCCTTGCAGTGTGTATGCTGTGTACCTTACACTGAGAATAAAAAGAATTAAAGCAAGACAAGGTAGAAAATGAACTTTTAAAAGAAGGCTAAAAGTGAGGAAAGAATTGGATAGAGAAGCAAAAATGATGCAATCAGAAGAGAGTTACGGCAACATGAAGCAAATTAGATATTGTGATTCATTTGGAGCAAACCTACTGGAGATCTCTAATTAGTGTGGCAAAAATGTAATAAATGTCTTTGTCAGATGTCATGTATGGTTAGATGAAATCATTAACATGCTGACTTCTGATTTGAGTCTGAAACCAACCGATGTATTTCCATCTCCAAAATTCGCTGCTCTAAAAATTAAATTCTGACATGAGCCAGTTTACTTGCTTTGATTTTGTCCCCAACTTAAAATTATCAAGTTCAATATGCCTAGTTGTGTTATGTAGTTAAAGATTTGAGGTTTTCATGAATTTCAAATCCTTGCTCAATGTCTTAACTATGTAATTCTTCCAAAATTTAAATTGGTAAAAGTACAGTTGTTATCCATCCTGAAGAAACCTAGCTTCTGTTGGCAGTTGACAAAACTAGCCAAAAACAGGAAAAAAAGTTGAAGTTAAAAACTAAATTGAAAGTCATCTTCTAACCTAATGGCACAAATTGACATGGTGCAAAGCACTGTTGTTCTGATTCACTTTCTATTCTAAGTTAGTTGATAAGTGGTGAAGCTTAGTCATAGAAAATTATCTGCCAGTGGTTCTGTTTCTCTTTGGTAACCGTGACCCTTACTGGAAATTGTGGATTTTTGTATGTCAAATAAGAGCATGATTGGACTCCATTGCAGTCCTTCTGAGGAGACATTTGCCAGATATAAAAATAAGACCATAATAAATTGGAGCAGCCTGCTGCGCTGTTCAGTAGAATCTAGGCTGATCTAACATTCCTCGCATCCATTTTCCTGCATTTTCCCCATAACCTTAGATTCCTGATCAATAGGAAACTCCATCTCAGCCTTAAATATAAACAAGGGCTCTGCTCCTAAAGTGGTCCAGGGCAAGGAGTTCCAAAGAGAGACAATCTACTGCAAGAATTTCTTCCTCATCTCAGTTTTAAATTTAGCACCCTGTCATTCTGAGACTGTGCCCTCCGGTCCTAGATTCTATCATGAGGGGAAACATCATCTCAGCGTTTACCCTGTCAAGTCCCTTAGTAATCTTTTATTCTTCACTGAGATCCCCCTCATTCTTCTAAACTCCAGGCAGTAGAGCGGTCATAATGGTCACTTGGATGAGGTCTTGGCTTCTATGCAATTGTAGCCCAGCAAGAGAGTCTGCACTTTCAGGAGAAATCGTAGAAAATGTAAATAGCCAAATACTGACATGAAATTACTCAATTTTTTCTATAACTTTAGATGACGTTGGTTATTGGCCAACGCCATATTAAAGCCTGGAATTAACCATAAATTTGCAACCTAACTAAGATTAACTGTGTGCGTAGTGTTTTTTGAAGTGTTTGAACCCTGTGGACAGATTGCTGTTTTGTAATCCCTGAAGGATACCTTCTCTTGCATGCCCAGCAATCAACTTGTGTTTTCCTTTTTGTTTCAGGGCACGTTAAACTGACAGATTTTGGACTATGTAAAGAATCTATTCATGATGGTGCAGTGACCCACACGTTTTGTGGCACAATTGAGTACATGTGAGTCCTTTTAAAAACTAGTATTGCATGGAAATGTGCAGACTACAGAGAATATTAACATTTATTTCGGGAAATTGAACCCTTTATTCCTGATAATCATACCTGTCATTTGAGTATAAAGAACCTAAGCTAAGTGGACTCAATTTGAGCTTACTAGTGTCACTTGAATTTGTTCTGTTTTACTATTTATTTTTCACGTGCCTTAGCTGGGGTCTCACAATTTAAACCTTGATGTGTTTTCACACCCAACCTTTGTTTTCATGTTTTAGCTTACTACAAAAAGCTGTGCAAGAGACAGAGAGGGGATGGTTACCTGTTTGCTGTTCCAAATTGCAGGGTTCAGATTTGGAGCATTTTTTATTGAATTGCAGGCAGGCCTTCACTACTTAAGAGTCCACATTGAAGCACGTTGAAATTCCAGTGCAGTCCTGTCTTTTCAAAATTAGTGTCTAACAAAATTATTGGTATAATTCAATCATTCTTCCATATACCAGAATTCTTAAACCACTGTGTGCACCACTTGTGTTGATGGTCTTTTTTTCAAAATGTCTGTGATTGACATCCTCCTTTTAACCAAGACTATCAGGAATGCATTAAGTGATCATTTGTCTTATTGTTATGTGTAAAATGTTTACTGAAATATGACTCCAATTTGGTGTAATTCTTTAAAGGTGATGTGCTGCAACATCCATCTTGGCAAGGCTGCCACAACTCCATGGTCACCTAATTTGACACCATCATAAATGACTCTGACACTTGAAGCTGTAATACCTACTGCATTACACCACCTTCCTGTCACTTTGGGGAAGCCCCTTAGAAGAAACTGTGAATCAAATTGAAATTTGTCAAATGAAAGTCTTGTTTTGTGGTAGTAGATTCTCTAGTTTTCTCCAAATAGGACAAATCACATGCTTCTAATTGAAAAACATATGAAGATTTCCTTCTCCCTCTCCTATTTTGATGAAATGCTGCAGTATTTGGAACAGAGCTGAAGAATAATGGGATCTTGTTCCTTTTCTTTTCTAACAGGGCGCCTGAAATTTTAATGAGAAGTGGACACAATCGAGCTGTGGACTGGTGGAGTTTAGGAGCCCTAATGTATGACATGCTGACTGGAGCAGTAGGTGCACAGTTTAACATTGCATGCTTTTGAACCTTTCACCATGTTAAGTGCTTCGCTCCATTTTGAAAGGCAACAAAACAATATGTTGTCAGAATACTTTTTTTGACTCTTCAGGAGGCTGTATTGTGTTGAGAAATTTGGTTTTGGAAATATTTTTCCACAAGGTCTCATTTGGAAAACCACTTAGATAATTAAATACACGTTATCTCCAATGTGCTCTAATTCACGATGGGGAAGCTGGTGGAGAGTGACTGGCACAGAGAAGCTTAACCTTGAAACTTAGAGTTCAGATCACCCATGTCATTCATTTGCACAAATCTCAGATTCCCAACATTGGAACTCGGTTAAGAGGGCTAATGCTCCATCCTTTGGCTATGATAATTGTATTCAAAATAAAGTTACATTAGCAACATTTAAATAACATTACATCCTTTTTAAGAAGTTGTATAATAAGAAATGCAGGTGTAGTTAGGCTTTTATTCTAGGTTCTATCCTCATTCCTAAGGTTCTGTATCTCATGTTGGTGTAATGGCTATTCAAAATATTCTGAAGTATTGCTGCAGGTAACTTTAAAATGCCTGATTTTTCTTCCACCTTCTATAGCCTTCCTGCTAAGAATTCTGAAAGTGTATGATATCCTTTCGATTCTAGGATTACTTGTTATGTTTTGTCTTCAATTAATGTTTTTTTAAATCACCTTCACATAGTCTTGGTTTTGTTTAGTTCACTTTTAAAGATTCCAGTCCAGACATAAACTAAATCCCCAAAACACAGACAAAAGTATGCTGACAGAACAGTTCTAAAGCGCAAGCCTAAGAATACATGCTACAGATAAAACAGAAAATGATCAAATATAGAATCATTTTTGTTTGTAGTCCAGCTATTTTCTTTGATAATAGTGACATGATTTTTAAAATTTTTAGAAAATATGATGGGAGTTGACTTCATTTTTAGCCTTCTGCAATTGTCTTTTGATATCACTAAAACTATTTCCAAGCAAATGAAAAAGTTGGGTGAATTCTGTTTAATACTTGTGCATTGGGGGTGGGGCTTAGGGGGTGAACGACGTGAATGAGTGATTTAACTTTCTAATGCATCTGAATGGCTCTTGGTAACTTCCTGAAAAACAGGATGGACTGGAGCATCATTTGCTTTCCCATTCCTTCTGAAATGGAGATTTGCATGATGACAAAATATAATGGGGAACTTAAACCAGTAACTTTGACAACATGAGAGACAATAATATACAACTGAATAATATTTGCCTTGATATTTCAAGCTTTTATCTTGTCAGTTGTTAATTATTGGTTGGAAATTCTTGATCTTTTCTGAAGTTAATTTTAAAACAAAACTTCTTAAATTTTTTGAGTTGGTGTGTTTCTTCGATTTTACTTAGCCACCATTCACTGGAGAGAACAGGAAGAAGACAATTGACAAGATCTTGAAGTGTAAACTCAATTTGCCACCCTACCTCACGCAGGAAGCCAGAGATCTTCTTAAAAAGGTATCTGTCCAATTGTCTTCCTACTTTAAGATAGTTTGATGTTAGATTGTTGGCAGAAAAAGTTAACAAAATTAAAGTGATCGGAGATTCATCCTTTACGACTGGTTTGATTAGTTAAAGTGGTTTACTCCAGTACTGTGTAATATAAGATGGAAGAGTGAGCCAAATCAGGTAACTCTTGCAGAAGCTAGTTTTCAACTTATGGAGTCATATTGGAATCTCCATGTTTCCTGAATTTGAGCACAGATGTATCCAGTTAATGCAAGTCAAAAGCTACATGTTTCAACTACCATACCAATCCTATGTTTCAATTCACAGTATTTTTAAAACGAGTGTCATTTTGATGTTAGTGTGCTTGTTGAGTAATACTAGGATCTTAAAGCTGTGAACTATTTGCCTTCATTGGTTGTCACTTTCACATTCTTGCATTCATTGAGCCCTGCAAGTTTATTCTGCTATTTAGTTGAGTCATATCCACTTGTCCATCTTCATTCCATTGTTCTATGAGTCACCAGGGCTTTTGAGTACGTCTTCTTCATTTATTTTATTCTCATTATCACCTTTAAACCACCGTTCAACCTGATGTGATTCACCTGAAAGCTGCTATTCCAGAAGCTGAACTGCTCTCATCTCAAAGGCCACTTCAGCTTTTTTTATGTTAATGATGATCTTTAAGGATGTGACCAGAGGATAGAATTGAAATCGATGTATTGAAAAGAACTTTGCAAAATTGAGAGAGTCTGATACGGCGCCTTGACAAATTAAACCTTTGTAAGTGATATCAATGTAGGAACGTGAACTGGGAAGTCTGGAACACATTATTCCATCAAGACTATCAGTTAAGATCTAGTAATGTGGGGCATGTTCTGTTCACAGCTACTGTTGAAGCACCAGGTTCTGCACAGTGTCAGAAATTTTGACATGATTGGTCACAGTCTGAATATTGAATTTGGATATTGGGAGACTGCACACTTATTTAATGAAAATTGCTTATTTCTTTGGACATTTTCAGAAATTCATTGCTAGCTTGCAAATAAGGTAAAGCTCATTGTTGAAGTCTGTACTTTCATTTGTTTTGCTTTTAGCTGCTAAAAAGGAATGCTGCTTCACGCCTTGGAGCTGGAGTTGGGGATGCAGCAGATGTCCAGGTGTGTTTGCAGCAGAGACCTTCATATGAGTCAGCACCAGAAAATTAAGGTTTAATTTCTAGATTCTTGTATCCTGGCAATCCTTAGTTTTCCAAACATGGCTTGACCTAAGACAAAAACTGGCTTAAGTAATTAACAAGCTTCACTAGTCAGGGACAGATGAGTTATTGGCAGATAATGCCATCCTTAATACTAATGTTTCACAATCTTATTTTTGGTTTAAAAATTACTGCCACTAAAAACTACTGCCACTAAGATTGATGCAAATGCCATTCCTTAATATTCTGAACAAATTTTGAATTTAGCATGAAAATCAGTTCCACCTGTTAATTGGATTTTTGCCCATGTTTGGGATAGAGTCCATATCCAGCTAATTTCTTTGAGGAGGATTAATTGTTTAAACAAACATTCTCGCATTGTGCCTAAGAAAAGTCGATTGAGGAAGAAAGAAGGGCTCATTGTTAACGGTTGTTATAACTTTAATTTTAATCTTAGATGCTATTCCTGTATTACTTGACAAAATTAAGCCATCAGACAAAAGCTCCCCAATTTTTCTGAAATGTTAAATGCAAATGGGATGATGTCGTTGGTGGCTGTGCATGAGAAAAATTGAATCCACTTGTGATTGCTGTTCAGTTACACGTGATAGAAATGGGAGAATCTTAGGACATCAAAGGATGATCAGCTTACAACATTCACAAGTTCATATATGAAGAATTGCTGCTTGAGAAAGGTAGTGTTTATGGTTGTTCAGTAATGCTATTAAAAATTGATAAAATAAATCATGAGAAAATTATTTTTGTAGTTGAGTTAGTAACTAAAGGACATAAATGTAGGATCCTTATGAAATGAGCAGAGATCAAGAGAATTGCGTAAGCATTTTTGACACCTGGAATGCCCTACTGCAAGTAGAATCCATATTAGTTCTTAAAAGGGAGTTAGATAAACCTTTGAAAAGCAAGGTGTTGAATGGTGTTGGAGAAAATCCAGACAATAGAGCTAGTGGATAGTTGTTTAGGGGTGACGCAGTAGTTCGTTTGGGGAAGATGCATGAGGCTGAGATTAATCTTTCAAGTTCATTGCTGTCCAGAGTTAGAAGCTGAACTGATTTTTCTCTTATCTTCCTCTACATCATGGCCACAGATGCTCGTTATAGTGCCTGTTCTCAGTTCAAACTGGAAATAAAACCTAGTGTTTCACATTTATTAATGTGTTCCCTCTTTTGGGCTAATCCAGGCAAAAAACTGCAGTCTAGAATGGAGACAGTTTAAATCTTCTAGAGCAGTACTTTTGTAATTTGCCTTTAATGAATTACAGCAATGTCCTGGGCTAAAAATCCAGTAAATTTGTTATTGTTTTCTTTGTAAGGAAGCCACTAAGTCTCAGATGCATGTTTCCTTTGGAGATAAAGGTAAAATACATAATCCTTAATGTGGCTATTTGGGGGCCATGACTTGTTCCTTGGGGCAAGGTACAACTAACTGTAACCTCACAGTCACCATATGGCTCCAGTTCCTAAATGTTCTTCACAACAAGTTAAGTATATATTTGTACGTAAATGATCAAACATTGAGTATGGTGGTCCCTTTATGTTTGTCTTTAAGGTTTCTGGTAAAGCACCATACCTACAGTAAATGATTGTGAGCACCATACCTACAGTAAATGATTGTGACCAACCCACCTAGGTGATGAAAACATACAACCACTAGAATTGGATAAGGATGAGTAGGTCATTTGGTGTGATTCTCTTGGAAGCAGGTTTAGTTTAGAACAATCTAGATGCCCAGCGTCCGTTCAATGGAAATGCTGTATACTTGCTAAAGGAGTGTAAACATCTTGCTAACTGATTTTGTTGAACTTCTTGGGATAGCCAAGTTGGGAAGAGTTTTACATGCAAGACTACATTGTTTAGGAATACCAGAACCAGTGAGTTATGACCTGAGGTGACAATGTGTGAGATGCTAGTGATGCTGTGTGAATAGGGAGTCTGACTTTGGGATGGTTGGAGAAGATTTGAAGGGAAGACCTTGTCAGAAGTAAGTGGAAGGCCTAAAAAATCAAGCCTTACTCAAATCTTTGAAGTAGTACTCTGAGCAGGTGATTAATTTTCTGATTTTTTTTGATAAGTACATTGATTTTGGGGTATAAAATGAAAAGGTGTTGAAGGAAATTGGAGTTAATTTTGGTTTGAAAAATAAATGGTATTCAATGTTCTGTTAATAGGTGTAACATGATTCATTGTAAGATAGTGATAGTATTCATATTCTTTGAATTTTTCAGTGATTAGTTTCATTTAAACAATGAGTTTTGTTGCTTTTAGTAATTCTTTTGTTCTGTGGTAAATACCTGAATTTTCAGATTCCGAAAGAAAAATTACTGGTCTTTATCTAGATAATATCAACATGAATTTATATAAGCCAAATGTTGTTTCTCAGGATGTCCTAAAGTAATTCACAGCCAATTAATTACTTCAAGGGTTTCCCACTCTTAAGTAGACCAGTAAATACCCAATTTGTGTAAAACAAGTCCCTGGAAGTGGCGAGGGAGCTAAGTTAATTGATACTTTCTATCCAAGGAATCCATCTTTGAGTACAAATTCAATGTTGCATGTGCTGATTTTATGAGATTTTAGATTTGAAATTCTATTTATATTAATAACTCAATTCATTCTAATGCAGGCTCATCCTTTCTTCAGACACACAAACTGGGAGGATCTACTTGCTCGGAGAGTTGAGCCACCTTTCAAGCCATTTCTGGTAATTGTAATCATACTCTGTCTCCTTTCTTCCTTAATTGTGTTTTGATCTTGACTCCTGGTGTCCCAAACATTTTCTGGTTCCGTGTTCCATCATTTGTCTTGTGTGACCCCGTCCAGTGCATGTCAGTTGACATTTGACATTGTGGAGGCAACACAGTTGAGATGTCCATATTCTCACAAGCGTACTTTGAGCAAGGGATGCTAAATACTTATGGGGGAAAAAAGAATCTTTTTTTTCCTCATCTCTAAACCAGGGTGCTGAGGGAAATTGTAATGCCTGTGTTGCCACTGGAGTTGAGATTAAGCACCTTTAACATAGATGTTGCATCATACTTGACATATTCCATGTCTGTATAACCCAACTGCGTGCAGGTTTCTTGGGGAGTTTGCCAAGTCAAATCTGTTTTTTTTTTTAATCTGAGGGAGAAATAAATTAATAAAAACATAAATTGTGCTCCTTCAAGTTATGTTCAATTATTTGCAGTGGTATTGGCGTTTACTGACCTTGGCATGTCCTAAAACATTTCAGAGCCACTGGAATACTTTTGAAGTGTGGCAGAAAAATATGCGCACGGAATTGCAAACAATGATGTAATAAATGACAAGATAATCTGTTTCACTGAAGGTTGAACAATAAATATTAGCCTAAACAATGGGAAAACTTTTTTTTCTGTCAAGGTAAGGAGGCAGCTAAGGCCTCAGTTTAAAATCTCATCTGAATGATGGAAGTGTATACTTCCACAGAAAGCCATGTTTTTGTATAGCACATTTTGTGCCCTTGTGAAACCCCAAAGGACCTTGTACTGCAATGATCCATGCACTTCGTGTAGTCCCTATGGTTATGTGGATACAGTTGTCAATGTTGCGCAATAGGATTCCAGAAATAGCGTTAGGATAATGAGCAGATAATCTATTTCACTGATGTTGATTTACAATGGATGTTGCCCTGGACACCTAAGAGAAGCTTCCTGTTCCACTTTAAAATTGTGCCATGGTATCTTTCACCAGAAAGGCAGACTGGGCCATGGTTTCATGTCTCGTCTGAAAGAGAGTTCTGCGGTGGCCTGCGTGTGCATATTATATACTTGTGCCCTTAAAATAGGGCTTGAATTCAGAAACTTACATGACAGCTTTGCGTCGTTGGCAGCACTAAAGCCTACATATACCTGAATAATTTGAGGGGTTGCTTTGATATTTTTAAGGTCCCGTGCTATTCAGTAGAAGTGTCCAATGTTGAAGATCCTATGAATTGAGCTGTCTTCCACTAGAGCCCTATTTCAAAGCCAAAGGAACTGTCTTACCAGTGAAATCAAATTCACACCACTTTTAAGCATTTGAGCATGGAAATGAGACTAGCCTAACAGCAAGATGTTTTGAGTTCAAATTCCACACTGGCAGGTTACGCAATTGGATTCCATAAATCTGGTAATTTGACACCAGAATTGAAAGTTTGCCAAACTGTTGTAAAACATAGCTAGTTTGCTGATGCCCTACATTATCTGGCAAAAACGTGACTTAGTTTGCACTGCAAGGGTTGTACTTAAATGTTATCTGAACTGGCCTGGCAAATCATAGTCCCTTGAAATTAGGGATAGACAATCAATTGAACTTTCTCAATATTTACCACATCTTAAGAACAAATAAAAATACCACACGTTAAGTTGGAGTCCAAACAATTTTAGAGCACATTTTTAAGTTAGAAACTGTAAAAATTGTTACAAAAGTTAAAATCCTAGAATTGTAATCATATCATCCCTACGATGCCGAAAGAGCCCATCAAGTCTACGCCGACCCCCTGAAGAACATCCCACTCCATCCCCGTAACCTCACATTGACCGTGGCCAGCCCACCCAGCCTACACATCCCTAGACACCGCAGGACAATTTAGCATGGCCAACCCACCTAACCTGCACAAGTTTTGGACTGTGGGAGAAAGCTGGAACATCCAGAGGAAACCCATGCAGACACGGGGTGAACATGCAGACTCCACACAGTTGTCTAAGGCTTAATCGAACCCGGGTCCCTGGCACAGAGGCAGCAGTGCTAAGCACTGAGAATTTGAACTTGTGCAAAATCAGTACTTCTGTATGTTGTTGTCTTAGTGACTCATCCATGACTTCCTTTAGTCTGAATGTTAGCTGTTAAATGTTATCTTTGTTCAAACCCTTTTTTAAAAAAAACACAAAATACATGCACACATCAGATAGAAGTAAGTATAAGTACTTAGGTTTGAGGATTTTGTAAATTGTACTTCGATCTATTTAGTTATTCAACTACTACAGAAGCTGAAATGAATTAACTGCGTACAGACTAATAAGTAAAACAGATACCATCCCATCTATGAAACTGTTCACTGAATAACATTGAGGAAAGAATGTAGAAGTGTTATGGGATTTTTTTCTCCCTCTTATCACACTAGTGCAGGTTGGGCGTGTTTCATTTCACTTTGTCGTAAGAAGCAGCTGTAGCTGTGAAAAGTTGCAGTAAATTGAACTTGCATGTAAATGGCATTAACTTTTTATTTGCAGGTCCCAATGTAGTGTTTCAATATTGCTGATCTTTTATGCACCAAGATAATTGTTCTGCCTGATGTTAATGCAGGCTGTATGTAAACAAAGTACTCCTTTTGTTCTGAGTTTTGCTGAGTTTTCCAGAAAGATGAATGGAAAACAAAAGATGAGAAGATCCTAAGGATTAGTAACCTAATTCTGAATGAATCATGACTTTTTTCCTCTTTAGCAATCAGATGATGATGTTAGCCAGTTTGATTCAAAGTTCACACGACAGACACCTGTTGACAGCCCTGATGACTCAACCCTCAGCGAAAGTGCCAATCAGGTCTTCCTGGTAAGCTTTTTCAATATACCATATGCCTCTGCTGTTTGAGGTAATTAGTGTGTTTTTTGTAAAGTTAATGAGAAGTTTGAAGTGTTGACACTAGACAAAGGAAGTAGTTAAGGAAGCTTGTATAGATGTACTTAAGGAAAAGCTACATAAACATGAATGAGCAAGGAATAGAGAAAATATCCTGAGAAGGAATGTGAAGAAGTACAAATGGATTATAAAATGCAGGCATATGCCATGATCCTTTGCTGCATTGCAGTCTGAACGTAAGATCTGTTAGCACCAGGAGTAGTATAGCAGGAATAAGTTAAACATTTTGTAAAACACTCCCTCCTCTGTTCCAGTGTTGTACTTAGTATTGATCTTGAGCATCTGCTGCTGGCAAGGTGACACATTTACTGTTTTGCCAGTTGTTTTTAAAGAGTGAGCAGTTTTGTTCTGTAAGTCTACCATGATTGTTTAAAATTGTTTGCAATTGAATGTATCCACTTTGTTTTAAATTTTATTTTTCACTAGTGTTAAATTTGTTATTTGATCTAATTATGCCAAGGTTCTTATTATATGCCTTACTACTTTTAAGTCAGGCATACTAGAGGACTTTTCAACATTTCCATCGGTTTCAGGTCCAGGATGCTCCAGTTCCTTTGAAAATATTCAGTCATAAAATTATGTGGTAAATGATGAACTGCATGAGTTTTTAGATTTGATTTAGAGTTAGCACACTTGCACTGTGTCAGAAACTTCAGAGATTGAGTGCATAATCCAGAGTGAAACATCAGATCAGTACTGAGGGAAGGTCACAAGACCTGGATTGCTGCCTTTCAGACAGAGCATCAAATTGAAGCTTCATTTTGTTATCTTAGATGGACATAAAAACTTCCAAGGTATTTCTTGAAGAACTGGAGAGTTTTTCTTAGTGTCCTGGCTAATATTGATCCCTGAACCAGTTTCAAGATTTATAAGAGTCATAAAGATATATAGCACAGAAATAGACCCTTTGATCCAACTCATCCATGCAGATTATCCTAAATAAATCCAGTCCCGATTGCCAGCATTTGGCCCATATCCCTGTAAACCCTTCCTGTTCATTTACCCATCCAGATGCCTTTTAAATGTTCTAATTGTACCAGTCTCCGCCACTTCCTCTGGCAGCTTATTCCATACAGACACACCACCCTTTGCACAAAAAAGTTGTCCCTTACATCCCTTTTAAATCTCTCCCCTCTCGCCTTAAAACTATGCCCTCTACTTTTGGACTCCCTCCATTCCAGGGAAAAGACCTTGTTTATTTACTCTATCCATGCCCCTCATAATTTTATAAACCTCTGTAAGGTCACCCCTCAGCCTCCGACGCTTCATGGAAAATAGCCCCAGCCTATTCAACCTCTCCCTATAGCTCAAACCCTCCAACCTTGGCAACATCCTTTTCTGTACCCTTTCAAGTTTCACAACATCCTTCCTATAGCAAGGAGATCCGAACTGCATGCAGTATTCCAATAGTGGCCTAGCCAATGTCCTGTACAGCCGCAACATGACCTCCTAACCCCTATGCTCAATGCACTGATCAATAAAGGCAAGCATACCCAAGCGCTGCCTTCTGTCTACCTGTGATTCCACTTTCAAGGACCTATGAACCTATACTCTAAGGTCTGTTTGTTCAGCAGCATTCCCTAGGACTTTGCCATTAAGTGTATAAGTCCTGCCCTGATTTGCCTTTCCAAAATGCAGCACCTCAGATTTATCTAAATTAAACTCCACCTGGCACTCCTCAGCCCATTGGCCCATTTGATCAAGATCTTGTTATACTCTGAGGTAGCTGTCGTTGCTGTCTACTAAACCTCCCAATTTTGATGTCCTCTGCAAACTTACTAACCAAACCTCCTACGTTCACATCCAAATCATTTATATAAATAATGAAAAGCAGTGGACCCAGCATCGATTGTTGTGGCACACTGCAGGTCACAGGCCTCCAGTCTGAAAAGCAACCCTTCACCACCACCACCCTCTGTCTTCTACCTTCAAGCCAGTTCTGTATCCAAATAGCTAGTTCTCTTTCTATTCCGTGTGATCCAACCTTGCTAACCAGTCTACCATGAGGAATCTTGTCAAAAGCTTACTGAAGTCCATATAGATCACGTCCACAACTCTGCCCTGATCAATCCTCTTTGTTACTTCTTCAAAAAACTCAATCACGTTAGTGAGACACTATTTCCCATGCACAAAGCCATGTTGACTATCCCTAATCATTCCTTGCCTTTCCAAATATGTGTAAATCCTGTCCCTCCGGATTCTGTCCAACAACTTGCCCACGACCAAAGTCAGGCTCACCGGTCTATAGTTTCCCGGCTTTTCCTTACCACCTCTCTTAAATAGTGGTACCATGTTAGCTGATCTCCAGTCTTCTGGCACCTTGCCTTTGGCTATCAATGATACAAGTATGTCAGCAAGGGGCCCAGTAATCTCTTCCTAGCTTCCCACAGAGTCCTAGGGTACACCTGCCCAGGTACCAGGGATTTATCCACCTTTGTGTTTTAAAATGTCCAGTACCACCACCTCTAAAATTTGACATTCTTCAAGATGTCGCTATTTATTTTCCAAGTTCTCTATCTTCCGTATCCTTCTCCACAGTAAACGCTGATGCACAATACTCCTTTAGTATCTTCCTCCATCTCTCATGGTTCCACACACAGGTGGCCTTGCTGATCTTTAAGGGGCCCTATTTTTTCCCTATTTACCCTTTTATCCTTTAATGTATTTGTAGAATCCCTTTGGATTCTCCATAACTCTCTTTGCCACAGCTATTGTGTCCTTTTTTTTCCCTTCCTGATTTCCCCCTCAAGTATACTCCTAATGCTTCTAATACTCTTCGAGGGAATCATTCGATTCCTGCTGTCTGTACCTGACCTACACTTCCTTATTATTCTGGGCCAAAACTTCAATTTCTCTAGTCATCCAGCATTCCCTACACCTACCCGCCTTGCCCTTCACCCTAACAGGAACCTACTGTCTCTGGACTTGTCTCTTTTTTTATTTTTTTGAAGGCTTCCCATTTTCCAGCCTTCCCTTTACCTGTGAATATCCACCCCCAATCAACTTTTCAAAGTTCTTACCTAATACTGTCAAAATTGACCTTCCTCCAACTTGAACTTTAATTTTTAGATCCAGTCTATCTTTTTCCATCACCTATTTTAAAAATAATAGAATTATGGTCACCGGCCCAAAGTGCTCCTCCACTGACATCTTAGTCATCTGGCCTGCCTTATTTCCCAACAACGTTGTTGTGTATTGAATCAGAAAATTTTCGTTATCCACTTAACAAATTTGCCCGTCCAAACCCTTAACACTGTGGTAGTCCCAGTCTGTGTTTGGAAAGTTAAAATCCTCTACAGTAATAACCCTGTTATTCATAAGGCTAAATAAGTTTTCAAAGAGGAGAGAGGGAGAGCAGAGGAATGAAATACAGAAGGAAGCAGTGGGATAGTAATCAGGAACTTCAAGCTAATGTTCTGGGGATATGGCTTCAAATCCACCATAGCAGATAGTGACTTGTGATATCAACAAAAATCTTCAATAAAAAGCTCGTCAGTGGGATCCCTGGAACTGCTTTGATTTATGTGAAAGGCCATCTGGGTTGTAATGTCTCTGTATGCCATTCATACTTGGTCTGGTCTATGTGATTCCAGGTCCACAGCAATGTGGTTTCCTCATAACTGCCCTTTGGGCAACTAGGGATATGCAATAAATGACACATATCACATGAACAAATAAAAAAATCTACGGTATCTTTTGGGATATTTTCCTAGGCATTTGTCACAGTAGAGGGGAATGAAAGACAAATGGGGCAAAAGATGAACCAAAGTTCTTCTAAAAATATCTAATTACTTCTGAGGAAAGTGCAGGTGATTAGTTTTTAGGCAAGGTCCAGATCAGGTGCCTTTGTGGTTGCCGAGCTTATCATATTGCTACCCTGGTGCACGTGAAGAATACCTACATGGGAGAGATATCATGGGCACTGGAGCTGCTTGTGGAATTGCAGTCCAAAAAGACTCTACCTTTTTGTGAGAGAATGAGTGAAACTGTATGACCGTGTCTTCTCCATTTTCAGGGATTCACATATGTGGCTCCATCAGTACTGGAAAGCGTCAAAGAAAAATTCTCATTTGAGCCAAAAATCCGTTCACCTCGCAGATTTATTGGCAGCCCTAGGACTCCAGTCAGGTAATCAAATGTTCCTTACTATGTTTA
This sequence comes from Rhincodon typus, assembly GCF_021869965.1. Lineage (NCBI taxonomy): Eukaryota > Metazoa > Chordata > Chondrichthyes > Orectolobiformes > Rhincodontidae > Rhincodon > Rhincodon typus. The sequence goes on along the minus strand of NC_063357.1, from coordinate 5,467,975 downwards.
ATATTCTGACAAAACACTTAGCTACCATCTAAAGAACAATTCCTTCATATTAGTCATAAGTTCCGTCTCCTGTAAAATGATATGCTATGTAACGGAATGCTGGAAATCAAGAATAAAAGTGCAATGTGTAAAATATTTAAAAATTGGTAAATTCCTTCCTTGAATGCATAAATAAATACCAGCTCTTTTCCGTAGCCAGTCTATTATATATTGATATTTTCTGACTCTGCTCTCCTAAAGAGTCCAAACTGATCTTGAAGCTCTTGTTCGAATTCAGATACGAAATCACTTGCTGTAGATTTTTAGCACACTAGATTTGAATTTATTTTTGTTTGTATTGCATTTTCATTGACTGCATTGAAACTAGTTTATGCCATACTTGTGATGAAATGCAAGATCTCTTTATGTTATCGGAGTGCAGTGTTAATATAGCATAAGGTGAGGCGATGGCCTAGTGGTATTATTATTGGACTGTTAATCCAGAGACCCACAAAATGTTCTGGGAACCTGGGTTCAAATCCTGCCACAGCAGATGGTGGAATTTGAATTCAATAAAAAATATCCGGAATTAAGAATCGAATGATTTTCTGATTGTTCACTAATGTCCTTTAGAAAGGAAACTGCCATCCTTACCGGTCTGGCCTATATGTGACTCTAGACCCACAGCAAAGTGGTTGATTCTGAACTTCCCTCTGGGCAATTAGGGATAAGCAGTAAATGCTGCCTAACCAGCGATGCCCTCATCCTGTTAATGAATGAAGAGAAAAATTACTCGGCAGACATTTGGAATTAATTGATCAGATGCAAAGAGGGAGCAAGTAGGAACTGGTGTATGGATGGAACTGTAAGACTGAGCAGTTAATTACTTCAATTACAAAGTAAGGTTTCTTGATTTTCTGTCTCTCTTCTGTCTGGCTGAGATCTAAGTTGACATTGGTAGTTTATGATGGTTGCCTAAAGGTGAAGATTGGAAATGGAGTTCTTTTCGCACCAAAATTTGTAATTGGATTTACTTTGGAGAAGAATAACTGAAACTAAATGTCAGTTAAGTGGATATATGGACATTATTTATGTTTGCCAAGAAAAAAAAGTAAGGTATTGGTACTGTTTGGTATTGGTATTGTTTCTACCTAATTAGAAGCAAGATGAAGCCTAATGTAAAGGTTCAAGAATTAGACACGAAGAAGCTTTGGAAATTCTATTAAAATTTATTGACACAAGTTATACGAAAGGTCACCTATTAATGCATGTGAGGCATTGTCAGACTTTGTTTAGTTATTAAACATGCTTGGACTCCTGTTAACTGAAGTTGGATTTTCAGAACAGCATGTACTTTTGGAACAGACGTCATAAGCCTTTCAACAAAAACAAAATCTTCCTCTGAATACATTAGTTGTCAGTGGCCTTCGTGTCTCAAATGGGGCATTCAGCAGTAACATGGCAGTAATAACGGATTTCAATGGTAGTGGCAAAGGACGATCACTTGGATGTAGTCTGAAAATGTCAGCATGAAAGGAGAATTATAACTAAAAGGAGTGATACCCTGGCAGTTAAAACCAACATCAGGAATTGGAGAGAATCAGCCTCGGAATATCCTACTATATGGTCAAATATGTGTTTTAGATGCAACTTGGAAAATCGTTTATGCAATGAATTGTCGGAAATGGAATAAAGTTTTTGAAGTTATACATGATATGGAAGGCGCGAAAGAAGATGGTGATACTGATTCTGACTGAGTGAATTGTACTAACATCATGCTTAGTCCAGTAATCAGTGTTTTTGTTGCAGACTTGTTTGGTTGCATATTTCTTTGGAAAGTCACTGGATTTGTAGTTAATACAATCCAGACGTTATACTATTCCTTCAACAAACCCAACTTCTCTAAGGAAAGTATTAATCAGATGTTATTAGCATCAGAAATTTAAAAGAGAAGGTTAATTATTAAGGCTAATTGAAATTTGCAGTTTGCCAATGTGTCTTCTCACAGGCTAAAATTCTTACTGGAGGATGCAAGAGTTTTTCTTTATTCATTCACGGGATGAGGGCATCACAGGCTAGACCTGCATTTATTGTCCATCCCTAATTGCCCATAGGGCAAGTAAGAGTCAACCACATCGAGTCTGGCATCACATGTAGGCCAGACCAGCTAAGGATGACAGCTTTCCTTCCCTGAAGGACATTAGTGAGCCAGATGGGTTTTTCCTGACAATTGACAATGGATTCAAGGTCAACATTAACTCTTAATTACAGCTTTTTTTTTGTATTATTGAATTCAATTCCACCATCTGCCGTGGTGGGTTTGGAGCCTTGGTTCCCAGAACATAGCCTGCATCTCTGGATTAATAATCCAGCAGTTATACCATTAGGCCATTGCCTCCCCCATAAGTAAGGGACAGTGGGAGTTTATGAAAGAGATGAGCAATATGTGATATCTGTATATTTAGGAAATAAAGGGCACAGTCTCTCCAATTAACAAAAGCCTCCATTGGAGGAATGGACTTGAGGATATGGGATAAGAAAAGAAAAGCATCTTGTACTTTATAGACATGGCTATTAGATTTAATTTGTCTACAATAATTTTGAGTAAAGAAAAGAGATTAATAGCATACAGGATAATTGAGAAATGAATAGGGATTGGACTGGGAGTACTGGCTAAAGTTTTAACTGATAGTTATGAGGAACTTATTGATATATTAGTGAAAAAATGGACATTATCATAATGAACACAGCAGTAGAAAATCCCTTCAGTAATGTAGTGTGTGAATGAAATCCCTGATAATAGGAGATGTTTTATAATATCCTAGTGGACTAACTATATTGTAAATTATTATCTGCTCTGACATGGGCAGTCCAGCTGAATAACTGACTGAAAATGGTTTGGGGCCTTTCTCCATAGCAATTGGTTTTTAGGAGAATTCCAAAATATCCTTTGGCAATGAGTGATTTCCCCTAACTTTGGAAGGATTTATAATTAGCTTTCTGAGCACTTGAATGCCCTGCACCAGGAAGGAAAGATGTACGTTAGGGCTGAACTTTCAGAAGAAATTAGGCAAGTCTTGTGGCATAATATAAGACTATCGGAAATGAATTTTAATCTAAGGGACATGATGTGTAACAAATAGGAAGGAAAAAGATTTGGAAGTTTGGGGAAATGTGATGCACAGTGGTGGAAATCAATAATCTTACAGTTTAGAACCAAATGGTGTACATTCCTCAACATTAATTGGCAGTGATTGCACACCTACAAAATCTGAACAAATTAAACGAAGTGTTGAATGACCGTGCACTTCACATTGGATAATTATAAAGACCGGATTATGGCAAATTAAGAGCTGACTGGATCTGACCAAAGTGGAACATAGATGTAGAACAAGGATGTCCAAGCCAATGTAACATGCATGCCAGAAAGGGCCGATGAATGGAAGAATGCCACCATTACAGGAAGAACAGTGAAATCCCAGAAGGAATCTGCAAGCTTTGACTAAATGTACTATGTAAAGAGCAAGAGATAAGATCCATGGATTGACAACATGGGGTGAAGATGTGGAATGCGAGAAAAAGAATTGTTGTAGAAGTGAAGATGGCCCTTGGGGTGAAAGAAAATCAGACTTGCAAAAGGAATCCTAGTCCTAGAAAGAGCAGATCTTTTGGTAGTGGTCCAGAACAAGAGAGAAGGGCAAGAATAAGGACTACTGAACAGGATGGGAATACCATGTGAAATGGTGCCCTTATGATTGAGACATTTATTGACAACAAGCATATTAGAAAATGCATTGATAAAAGATGTGAAGCAAAGTGTTGGAGGGCTGAAAAGAATTTGATGTATGTGCTGAAGTACTAGATAGGTGAAGCCAACTTCTTTATTTTGATAGAGGAATTTGTGATCAAAGTTCAGCAGTTAACTTTCAGTCGTCATTAACTAGTGCATCATTTATTGCATTGCAACAAGCAGAATCTACTCCCTTGACAATCAGCACTTTGCTTTTGTATTATGAATCTTGTTTTCCTTTACTTTGGTATTTCTTGCCCTGGTAAAGTGCTTTGACAATATGTATTTAGATGCATCTTGTTTATGTGTAGAAACAAAGATTAGAAGTGGGTCTAGAATTTGAAAAAAAATTCTTGATGGTCTGTTCAGAATCAAGGACTGAAAATCCTCAGGTGCCATTCAAAAGTAATTTTATGCCTTTATGTACTAGGAAGTGTGATATTTAAGACTTATTACAGGGAGGATTTCAGTTATGTAGATTGGATTCACTGAATTTATGTAGACTCTAGTTAAATGGGATTAAATAAATTATAACACAGGAAGCCATTCAGCCTGTGGAGTTTGCGTCAGCTCTTGCTCCATCTCCCTCTTTTTTTTTTCCTCCCTCAACTATTTGGCCAATTTCGCTTTGAAAGCTCCTACTGAATCAGTTTCGACCAATCTTTCCAACAGTGCATCCCAAGTTTTTAACCACATATAAAAGATTGCCCTTGCGCTGTCTCTGGTCTTTTGTCAGTCACTTCAAAATGATGTGATTGAAACAATAATATGATGCTTTAGCCTTATCCCTAATCCATGGCCCTTTCCACAAAGGGAGTGGAACCATGCAAAGATTATCCTGATGTACGACTATGAGCAATCAAATTTTTACAAGCATGGCTGACATTTACAATAAATTTATTGCTTCCTGAGTGGAGATATATCATATTACACAGCTGGCAGGGGCCCATTCTATTTTTTAACAGTCAGGGCAAAATGAATTTGAATAGTTTATTTTGTGAAACAAAATCAATACATGTACTTTTGGTGTCATTCTGAGGAAAGGTTTTTAATCTTCTCTGGGTCTTCATTGCAAAAGTATTACTATAAAGGATGCAAATCAGAGAAATGTATGTGTTCATTGTGCAATGGCTGCCCCGACTGAATAAATCATAAGCAACTTTGTCACTTGCATTGTAATCCTGGGTTAAACAATTCAGCAAATTCTCAGCAGTCTTTTTATTTCTGTGAGAATTAAGTATGAAGCAATGTTGCCTACAACAGAAGGTTGATAAAGCAGTGTGAGAGATATTGCAGATTAAAATTATAAATGGCATAAAAGCATCAGAAGAGCACCGAGGCCTGGAGACTGAGAAGGTCCCATGTTTGGTCTCCAGTTCACTGATTACAGCAAAGCACTGCTGCCTAAACTGTATTGGCCACAATAGCTCCTGACTGTCAAAAGGAAAACCAGAATTTCTGTTGACACCATTGTGTTAGCCGTGAGAGTTTGAGTCAGATTGTGACTGTAAGACCTGCATTTGTGTGTTTTGCAACAAACAAAGTCTAGTTACTCAGTAAGCAGTTTGTTTCAACCGCGTGCTCCAGCAAATGGGAAGTGGTGTGCCATTTTCTACAGCCAGAAACTGCAGCTCTCAGAACTCCTGATAGAAATTCAGAAATGACTCCATGAAACTTGCAAATGCAAATTGATTATTTCTCTGGCAAATTATACTTAGTGGGGAACATCAAGATACACAGTACATGCATACGGTGTATCCCAGATACTTAGTGGTACCTCCAGGCATGATAAATGAAGGAATTAACCAATCATCAGCTTTCTGGCCAGAAGTGTGGTGTTGCTGTGTGTAGCTGAGTTATGCAATGTTGATCTTTGAGAGAAATTTGAATTGACTGTGGATTGGGTGTAGACTCGTATACTGAACTTTTGTAATATTTCAGTATAAATAGTAGTGTCATTGATATGGCTGTGATGTGGAGGTGCCGGTATTGCTCTGGGGTGGACAAGGTCAGAAGTCACAACACCAGGTTAAAGTCCAATAGGTTTATTTGAAATCAGTCTTTCCGAGCGCTGTTCATTTGTCAGGTGAAGTGAAGAGAAGCCCACAGGCACAGAATTTATAGGCAGAGGAATCAAAAGATCATACAAATGTTGTGAGTGGAGTGTTGACAGGCAGAATAAGAAGTCTCTGCAGGTGATCAAAAATGTCAGATGGTGTAAGTAAAGTGTCAACAGCTGAATAGCAATGAAGGGATGACCTTTAATCTGATTAACTGAGGCAGAGAAGTAATTACAAAAAGGTAAAAATAATATGGAGCTGGAGACAAACCAAATGGCTGGAATAATATGATTGGTTAGACCCTCGCATGTGACTCTTAAACCTATGTAACAAGTAATCCAAAACTGTACAAACTAATTAATGTCGAGAGATCAAAACAAGTTATCGAGATGATGGTGTCAAACTAGGACAGTAAGGAAGAATTACAAATAGAGGACAGTATAGTGTAGTCACATGTAGCATGGCATGAACTCAAGATTATGGTTGAGGCCGTCTACATGGGTATGGAACTTGGCTATCTGCTCGGCAATTCTGTGTTATTGTCCATCTCGAAGGTCGCATTGGAGGATGCTTACTGGGCTAATAATTCACAAGCCTGGGTAGAGAATGAGAGTTCATGTCCCAGCAGGTGAGTTCAGTATTTTATTCTAAATAAATCCTGGCAACAAAATCGGTAAAAGTGATCATAAAGCTGTCAGATTATTATTAAAACTTCAACCTGATCGTTTTGGACACATCTGAGGCTGTGAAACTTGTTTGTAGAACAAGTCGTAGAGACAAAAACTTGTGGGAATGTTTGATATTAGACTAGACTGGGTTGATGAGTGTAAAGGGTTGTTAAGTACGTAGTGATCCATTTGCCTGCGTGGCGGGTAGGTGCCTGTTTACATATTGTATTTATGTTGGACAAAGTAATGAATGAGTAGCATAAGCATAAAATTGTCTGAGCTTTGTGCATTCTTTTACTGAATTTTTTACATGGGTTATCATTGTTTCAGGTTAGTGCTTGGCTATAACAAGAGGTCACCTTGTACAGGGATTGCCTGAAATCTAGGTGGTATTGTATGCAAACCTGTACAAAATTTTGGATGATCCCAGTTTGGTTTCCCTCAGTATATTTTCTCTGCTTTAATAAGTTCATTTTTGACAGATTGAGCAGACAATTTTCTGTGAGTAGTTCACTTAGTGCCACTTTATTTTTGCAGCCCAGTGAAGTTTTCATCTGCTGACTGCTGGGGCCGGGGTGCTAACATGGAACCACCCAGAGAACGTGGATCTTCAGACTACCCAATGGATGTTGGTGTGGAACAGATGGACGTAACAGTGAGTGGAGAGGCATCTGCTCCACTGCCAATCCGACACCCTATGGGCGTGAGCTCTGTGCCTTTCAAAAAGCAAACGTATCCAGTGCCCCCAAATAGACCCGCACATCTGCGTATGAACCTATGACAACAGGTGAATGGAGAAGGAAGGAAAAAGTTCGATGCAAGACTGCGCTTGTGCAAGTGCTGACCAAGTACAAATGAGAGTATTTTTGGGAGGATGCTAAGCCTCCCCATCTTTCTCTCTCCACAATACCCCCAAACCCCTTTTCAAAAACAACCATGGAACTCTTGGTTCAGGATATTACTCAATGAAACTTATGCATCACTGATGGAAGAAAAAGGAGATTTAAAATAATTGGTGGGGTGATGAACATTTTTGTGAGACGCATGTACTGCATCAGTTTAGGGGCATTAACGTCCCACGCAGCATTTCTCCTCCTTGAGGTTCTGCACTAGACGTTAACTGAAAAGTCCCGTGGCTCATCATCATTAATGGTGTTGAAGAAATCTTTCTGCTTAGGTGCCTGATGAACAGTATTATTAACGGCAGAGTTGTTGCACGGCTTTGCCTGAATCTCTCAATCAAATTGCAGCTTATGTCTGGAGGGGAGGGTAGGGTAGGGGAGGGTGCAGAAAATGCTGGGTGTGTCTGCACCCGGGATAGGAAAGATTGCACATTGGGTTCTGATAACGTTATGACAAAGTCTCAGACACTCAATCCTGTATTGTAACACATTGAAACCCACGTAAATACAGTTTATGGAAAGAGATCATGGATTAAAAAAAAAAAATCTATATACACGCTGTAATGCGTACAATGGTGATAGAATTGTATTAACTCTTTGGTACATGCAAGTCTTAAAAACTTAAGTTTGCTTTGTGTAGACTTAATGTTTGAACAGGTTTAAAGTTTACCACATTATCTGCCTTTTTGCTACTGCAACTATACTCTCTTAGAGTTGTCTATAATCACAGTACAGGTGGAAATCTATCTTGTTCTTTTCTAGAAAGAGTTGTACCATCTCCCAAGAGTGTACCAGCATGTTGGTGCACCATTTGTGCAGCAAGCACTTTAAAATCTAGCCTATCTGCATTTCTGGATCATTGAATTTCTAGTTTAAATCCTTTCTATACCCTTTAAATTTCATTATTCTCTGTTTCTCTTTCGAACTATGTTTTTATGCTGGCATCCATGCCACATACCTCAATAGCATAACAGACCCCAAAGTTGAGGTAAGGCAGGGATGGGAAATGAAGATATTCATTTAGACTCGAACCAAGTCTTCCCTTCCTGCATTCAAGCCCTTCTGAAGAGCCTGAAATTCAGTGGTACCTCCCATGTATAAGCCGTGGTTCTGAGCAGAATACTATATATTAAGATCTCCCAAAAAAAACTTTCCACAGCTATAGTACTCAACTGACATTTGTTCTGATTATGTCGTTGCTGTGTTGTAGATTTTCAGGTCTGATTTGTGTGAAATGTAGTGTGTGCTGAAATGTTTTTATTTGCAAGCTGCTTTTCCTGTATCTGTCTCTGCTACTGAAATCAGTTGAGCCATAGGATACAAGCCATAAATGTCTTTATGCACGGAAAGGTAGTCTGGCATGCCATAAGCCTTTTTGAGTACAAACCAATATGAAAGCTTAGATTTAAACTTAAAAGCTGTTATGTATGCAGACTTGCATATAGAGACCTGAAAATGCAGTTCAGATGCCATTCATTTCAGTGACATTTATCCTTGGTTAAATTCATAAATATTTCTCTCCCATTTCTTGTCCTTTGGCTCAGAGCACAGTGATCTCATTAATTTCAGCCACTTGAACTTACCTTTTGCTGAAGAAAATTCACGATTTAATCGTTAAGAGCTCCATTTCATCTTACCCTCACCCATTGTTGTGATTATATTGGTATCAATATTTGCTTTTGGGCGTTAATTTACATGTCTCACTTGAACACTTTTCCTGTTTTACTGAAGTAGAAAATCATGGTAAATGAAGTTCTGGTTGTGAGGATCGTACATGGACCTGTAACTTAGGAACTGGGGCCATTAATTGGAGAGAAGGAATTGCTTCTTCAAAGTATCTAATGCTAAAATTCAAATTTATTTAGGAGGTTAATTGCTAGTTTTGCTTTTTCATTTCTTCTCCCCGACAATAATTCCATTGTGATTTCAATAACGTAAAGCCATATTGGCCTGTTCTGTTTATCAGCAAAATCTTCGACTGAGAAATCTGATCTTGGTCTGGAAGAACATGGAAAAATGTTTGAGTCATGTAGTACAATAGGAGCATCATTTTAAATTCTCCGTAATGTTGGCTGTGAAGAGATTTATATTCTAATACTGAACTTGGATTGATCAGCCTCCGATCGTAATTATTGTAGTTTACTACAAATGGCTCAAGATTCAATACCAGTTATTGAAACTTAATGATTTATTGTGCATATGATTCTCTGAGCATGTTACATATTCAATCACCTATCCTGGAACTGTCCACGTGACTCAGAAGATGCTATGTACTGAACTAACATGACTATATCAATGGCAACCTTGGAGTTGCGTGTATTTGTCCAATTTGTCATAAGAAATGCTACATTTCATTTTTACAGTTTCTCAGGCCTATGTTCCACTAAATCCTCCCTCCTTTGTCTGTATGAAAATGGCCATGTTCCTAATCTGTGCAGCTGACCATATATCCATTTACCATAAAAGTCATTTGATGTAATTTGTAAGATATCGTTCAGTCTTGACTGAGCTAAAAGTAACTGTGGCAGCATTTGTTTTATTTTCTGTTGAGCTAGTTTGAAATGTTAAGTTCTAGAAATGCCTAAACCTGCCTCCTGGCCATGCTGCTGTATGGTTAGCTGAAATATGAGTGGCCTTTTGCTCAGATTCTCGCATCAAGCTTCTCTAGGTGACATGGTTGAGATTGGAATTTTTTAATTACAAAGAGGTTTGTGGCGTGAACTTGTGTTCCATCACTGCTGCAGCACAAGAGGCTGCCAACAAGCTCTATACCAGACGGAGATTGAATATCAGCTTGTATGTGATGCACTTAATACAATGTGATCAGAGAGTTGGTAGAAGCAATTTTAATAAGCTTCTTGTTAGATGCCATAAAACCAAACTCTCAGAACTGACCACGTTTGCCAGGAAACATTCTCCAGGAAGAGGGGCAGTTGTGCTCTTAACTCCAAGACTTAGTTGAAGTCATGATTTTTATTTTTTTAAAGTGGGCAAAATACATAAAGTAGATTTTATGTTTACAAGGGCATCACTACCTCCCACCTTTAGTTATACAGAGTTATTCAGTGACTTCAAAAACTGTCTTTATTGTATTACAGTGCTGAAATCTATTAATTTCTATTTAACTCTATAAAAAAAAGTCAGTAAAGGCTGATTTGCAGTCTATACATCTTTCAAATTCACTGCTGTTGTTAATGCAAGAGTTATACAATGGTATAATCAGGTGTGTTGTTTGAGTTTGTCCATATCGTTTTTATAATTTTGGGGTTTTACAGAGCTTTGTGGGTCACATTCTATGATTCTATGTTTCTCCATTTTGATCAGAAAGCCAGAGGCCAGAAATGAAAACAGTTCATAGATTTGAATATTGCTATTGCCCAAGTACCAATGTTCTGTTCAAGAAAGATCAGATCAATAACCTGAATTATATTCAAGGAATAATGTCTATGTAATCTATACAAGCATCCAAAGTGACAGTTTTACAAATGTCAAGTTCAAAGCAATTCTGAAACAGATTTCTTTGTAGAGAATTAGAAATGAAGCCTCTTCACTTAGAAAAGCTATTGAAGGAGCCTAATGACTTGGTTGACTTTGTGGAATCATTAATGCATCCAAAGTCCAATCTAATTTATGTTAAAAATATTCATTAGCGATGGATCATACACTTGCTAGGAGTTAGGGAGTAGGTTGCAGATGCCCTTGGCTATCTGGTATTCTGCAGTCACTAGGGCTGTTGTATTGAATTTGGGAAGGCTGAGAGAATAATGGCTGCATGTTCCCTATCACTTGTCTAGTTGCATTTCATAGGCACTGCATGATGAAATGGAGATGTAAGTGGCTTACTTCTATGATCTGCCAGATTAGCAAACATGCATTTACCCATTGGGTGATTTGAAGAGGCGTGGGGATTAAGTCTTGCTGTCTGGGTAATGAAAATTCACATTTTGTCATTCTTCCGGTACTGCTTCACAGCTACTGTAGACTGACCATAGAACATAGCAAATTAAGCATTGAATCACTATTGTGTTGTCAGTCTCTCTCTTTCTGTTATCTTTTTATGTAGCAGTCAGCAATCATGTAAAGGCCAATAAGTTTTCCAAGGTTGTAATTGCAAAGCACTAAAACACATGTTGGAATGAGTTTTGGTGTCTTTTATTAAATAAAATCCAACACTTACAAAGAACTGTGCTGAACTGTATCTGACTTGAAGATTTTTATATAATGAGTTTTCCATAATATCTGGGGAAGTGTCTTAAAAATATTGAATGCCAAAGTCAGGTTGAATTAATGTCTGCTTTGGCTGTTAAATCAGCTGTTTCACATCCTGAGTTTTCACCCTAATTTCTTCTCTCCTCCTCGGTCTGATTTCTACCAACTGCCCGCCACCCCCCAAAAAAACAGCAAACACCACAACTCTGGAGGAGAGGGGAGGAATAATTCTTGGAACACAAATTAAAGAAAGATTTCTGAAAAAGGCTGGCAGTGGGAAGGGGAAGTGTTGCAAAATTTGATTCATTGTAATGGTTGGATTTCTGAAGAGCTGTTGACAGTTTTAAAACAGATGAACTTTGCAGAGTGACTTAAATTAACATCTGATTCTCTGTGTAGTATCAGTTGAGAATGCCCTTGAAAATAAACTTCCTAAAAGATCCACACTCGGTTGATTGCAAATCTTCTTTGGTAGTATGTTAACGTTTCCAGGGTTTCGAATATGGGATTCATGTACATAGTAGCAGCCACTAGCACTGTGGCTTTTGGTCCCTGAAGTAAGTTGTGTAATGAATTTTACATGGACCGTGTAGTTTCACAGAACCCTCATCCTGTCCTGATCTTTGTAGTGGGGTGTTAGTTGAATGTATTACTAAGGAAAAAATTGGGTGACCTCTGCCCACCCCCACAAAAGGAAAAAAATCCAAGTCTTCCCTCTAACTTGGGGTTGGGATCCAGTACTTTTGTGGAGAAGAGAGCAAGATGATCAATATATTTCAGTGCTGACATGGGCCCTCAGGTTCACAATGAACTCAAACTATGCAAATTGCTTTTCTCCCCCAGTCTACTGAAAATTTGAAAACAAAAAATCTCATTGAATATAGATTTGTCAAGTGGTTTAATAATCTCAAAATTAGGCTTTGTATTTCAACAGAACTATAAATTTTGTGTTGATTCTTATTTTTGTATTATAGATTTGAAACTTTTATTGTGGTGCAAATGGCTAGCTGATTTGAATTGTAGATTAGAAAAAACATTTTGTAAACTGCTTCCTTTTCTCTCCCAGTTCCACATCCCTTTTGGAGGTTTATTTGATAGATTTTTTTGGATTCTTTAAAATTTGTAACTCATATTTGTGGGGAAATGGAGATAATTATCAATTTGTTTTTTTTATGGGAGCTGTCAAACTTTTATGAATGTGGAGTCTTTATAGGCTTTATGGGTCTGTAAATGTAGCTGTGGATACTGCCATTAATGTTTATTTGAGTTTGTTAACAAAATGTGTAAAGAGGTATTGATTGGTGTAAGCCTATTTGTAGTTCTCAGGCAGCTTGCTGCCAATGCTGTGATGTTGATGTAGCGCTGATGTTTGTGAAGCAGAATTAATATGAGTTGGATCCCTGTGGAGGCTGTCGGCCATGAACACCAATCCTGTGTAGAAAGAGCCATTCCACCATGACTGGCTTGAATAGTTTACAGCTGCGTTCACATTTCAGCTGCATCATTGTTTCAGGGCTGATAGCTAAATCTGCACACTGATTCTAAACCATTCTACAATTGGGTAAGAGTTTTCTCAGGAATTACATTATAACTTCAAAACTGTCTTGCACCAATGTTGTAGTGTAATATTGGAGCCTTAAATAATGGATTTGGGTCTTTAGGAAACAAACGTTTAAAACAGCAATTTTCAAAATATTAAGAGATCAATCAATTGGGTTTGTGATCTAAATATTGCAATCTATGGGGAGTTCTGTGCATATTTGTTTATTCCCTGTGATACTCATGGCATGTACTACAGTGGCTGAATTATCATTGATGTGGATATGCTGGTGTTGGACTGGGGAGGACAAAGTCAGAAGTCACACAACACCAGGTTATAGTCCAACAGGTTTATTTGAAATCACAAGCTTTCAAAGCGCTGCTCCTTTGTTAGGTGAAGCCAGTTCACCTGTTGGACTATAACCTGGTGTCGTGTGACTTCTGACTAAATTATCAATGTAGATGAGCTTCAGATTTTACCTGCAGTTTCTCTAGGAACAATGTAAAGCAAATGATTTGAATTTGTCTTAACTTATGGTAGTTGTTGATTGTTCTAATGGTGATCAGTTAATCAGTTAGTGACCAGTTCATGTCCCCAGCTCATTGCCAACACCCCCCACCCCCCCAATCTCTGCTGGAAACCAAAGGCAAGTAAGTGGAGAGCATATAATTGGACTTTATGCTGTCACAGATTCACTCCTATTCGGCATTCCCACCGCAACACTTTTAAGGATATTGAGGTTACTTGTAACTAAGTTAATACAAGTGGGGAATTGAAGTTTGGAAACTCTTGTTATGTGGGGCTCAGTACCATACTATGCTGTAGACTTACCCACTGAGCCATTGGAGAATCTTTTTCTTTTTAGATTGCCCTCGTGTTTTTAAAGATAATTTGGGAACAATCTATTATTGCATGAACCTTCTCACATTTTGAGGCATGTAACTGAAGCCTTCCAGATTTATTTGTCATTACAGTATTAATCTTTGATTCATATAAGTTTTTATTAGCAAGTAACTTAATCAACTAATTGTCTAATATTAATTTGAAGAGATGATATGCTGGATTGTCTGCCCAAGTGTGCTGTGCACAGAGCTTAACCATAAGTTCGTGCCCTTGATTAACAAGTTCTGAAGGTCCACTTAAAGCCCTGGTACAATTCAACAGAAGGACAACCAGGCCACTAGTCATCCTAAACTGCTACTTGTATGTACATCCAAAGGTAGATTTTCTTGCTGATATGAAAATACAGAGCAGTGAAAAAGAGGAATTCCCCACTTTACAAGGAAAAAAAGTTCATTTTATCATCTAGGCAAAGCAATGAGTTCGAAAAATTAAGTACTGTTGAGGTGTGTTGACTGCTTTGAATGTTCAGTACAAAGATGTTCTCTTATCTCTAACATTTTTTTTGGAAGAATTTATGGAAGAGTGACAGGCTATAGCTGCCTTCGGTGGAGCATTATTATGCCTTACTCCATATTATCTAAATCTTTATAATCTTTCTTTGCATAAACTTTGGTAGTAAAATCATAATTCTGTTGCGCAACCATGCAGAAAATGCAAATGCTGGAAACTTGGAATAAAAATATCCAGAAAGGCACAAATCAGTCACCTTATAAGGAACTGATATTTTGAAGAACGATCCTGTCCAAAGTGTTAATTGATTTTTTTTTTATTTTTGTACTTTATTCCATGTGATTGCAAATTTTAAGGCTGCTTCAATAAAAGGGAAGACTCCTGATAATCCTTTTAACTGTTTCTTCATTTGAAATCTTTATTTTCCTCTGCTTTCAATCAAAGGAAAACAATGCAATGGATTACAAGGGACTGGATGGTGGTTGATATCACTGTTTGTGTTGTATATGAATGTTTTATAGTGCATACAAACATCAGGGAATTTCTAACATCAATGACCTTCATATTTCTCTTGTTCTACGTTCGTATTGTAACCAACCTCTGTATAGTTTAGAGTTGTATTGATCATTCAATCGGATGGCTTATTTTCCTAATAGGATAAATGAAGGACGATAATTAATCTGTCAAAAATCATCACAAATGCTTAAAACACAAAGCAGACTTGAGAACAGTTGAATGTTTTATTGTATAACCAATGTCGACATTGATTTTCGAATTGTACCATTAAGTTACCAGCATGTAAAGTTTAAAACAATTACTTATGTAAATTTTGACAATGGAACCTTCAAAACCCAGGTTGTTAGATAGCTGTGGCTTGGTTGTGAACTGATACGGGGTTTGAACAGGTATACTGTAGTTGGGATGATATCCGGGCTCCGTAAGTGAAAGACTGTTTAGAAAACTTGGAAAGCTGCAATTGACAATGCTGTTGGAAACCTGTGCCCATTTGCATGGTTATGCCAATATTTTGGATTTGCTTCAATCATATTCATGTGGCATGTAGAAATTGCCAAATTTCTACAGACCAGTGAAAATGCAAATGAGAAGACTCTAACTAAAGTATGCCAGTTGATGTAAACAGCCTCAAGAAGATTAAATGTGATATTAACTTCTGAATGTATTATGACCAAATTCATTTGAAACCACTTACCACCCAGTTATTACTTTTATTTTCTTATTACTATCCCAGTACCAATCCCTACAAAGTGGTGGGTCACATTTTGGGATTCATGCATATGTCAGGTTGTAAAGCAGAAGGTTGCAATATGGATTAATGCCAATGGAATGAGTAAAATATGAAGTCAAAGCAGATTTTTTTGAAAAAAATGTCCCCAGAAGTGATACAGCTGTAGATGCAGTAAATTATGTTGCCCAACAGCGTGCAAGCAAATTGAATTTAATGCATCTCAAGTACCAGGGGAGCTGCATTTTATTACCTTTAGCTACTCATAGATCTGGGAGTATGTCCAGAACCCATGTCTTATTGGTTAATGGAATTCACCTGGAGGTGGGTACAATTGTGTCTACTAAATGTTTTTACAGTGCTCTAAGAACAATTTTGAACTTGTTAAATATGCTAATGGCAGGATATCACAGCTGTCCTTTTAGGTTGCTGTGTTTGGGGTGTCTCACTAGGCATTTTGAAGTTTACTATAATATAATTGGAACTTTGACATTAAGGGAAACGTAGTTTTAGTTGAAACAAGCAGGGTTGTCCATACAGTTGGCCAAGTGTAACGAGTAAGTTGTTCAGTTCTATAAAATACTCAACACAAATTGAGGTTAATTTTCGTCCCAACTCTTGCATTCCAACTGAAAGATAAAAGCACAAAAATCTCAACACCTTATATGGTATAATGTTGTATCTGGCCTTGGCTGACTTTTCCCTTACTCAAAGACCAATATTTGGCATGTGCTTTACTACTAGAGAATTAGATATGACTCATTATGCCAATAGGACTACATGATTTAGTTGCCTGAGTGAAAATGGTGTGAAGCTACTTTTTTCCCCTCACTAATCATCTTGTACTTAATCAGCTGTATTACTGAAATAAAATTTGATCAATGAATGAACAGCTGTAAAAGTTGAATGTAGTTTTGTTTTGTTTGAATGGAACTTAGTTGGTAGATCACCAGTAAACTAACACCTGGGTTTGGCAGTTGAGACCATCATGAATGGCATCATTTTTTTATTTTGTCACTCATAATTACAATAAGCACAAATTTCCACATGTAGCAAAGTTAAACCAATAATGTGTAGATAAAGAATAATAGGTTGATTAGAAAATTTCTGTACTTATAAACATTGAATTTTTGGAACTGGGGCAAACTAGCTGATGTAAAACAAAAGGCCATAATTTGATTATACTATACTTGTTCCTGCAGTGCACGTGCAGTGCTGTTTTCTGAAACCATATTTTTATTATTTCCATAGAATATGGATGTCACTGGCTAGGTCAGTGTTCATTACTCATCTTGTGTTGTCCTGGGGATGATGATGGTGAGCTGCCTCCTTGAAATGTTTTAGCCTTCTTACTGTTGGAATACCACATTGATGTTAGGGAGAGAGTTCCAGGATTTTGATCCAGTGACAGTGATGGGATGGCAATATAGTTCCAAATCAAGATGGTGAGTGGCCATCGTCATCCAGATGTAGAGGTGATCATAGAATCCCTACAGTGTGGAAACAGGCCCTTCGGCCCAACAAGTCCACACTAACCCTCCGAGCATCCCACCCAGACCCATCCCCCTATAATCCACTTAATCTATACATCGCTGAACACTATGGGCAAGTTTTTAGCATGGCCAATCCACCTAGCCTGTACATCTTTGGACTTTGTCCAAATTTGTGAGCGGAGCCTAAAGACATAGGAGAGGTCCTTAATGAATACTTTTCTTCGGTATTCACAACTGAGGGACCTAGTTGTAGAGGAGGACAGTGTGAAACAGGCTGGTAGGCTAGAAGAGATCGCTATTAGTAAGGAAGATGTGCTAGGAATTTTGAGGAACTTGAAGATAAGTCCCCCGGGCCTGATGGGATTTAATCAACGTTTCCATGGAAAGCGAGGGAAGAGATCGCAGAGCCTTTGGCGATGATCTTTTCGTCCTCACTGTCCACGGGTATAGTGCCGGAAGATTGGAGCGAGGCAAACGTCATTCCCTTGTTCAAGAAATGGAATAGGGATAACCCCGGAAATTACAGGCCAGTTAGTCTTATGTCAGTGGTGGGCAAATTATTGGAAAGGGCTCTGAGAGATAGGATTTATGATCACTTGGAAAGGCACAGTTTGATTTGTGATAGCATGGATTTTTGAGGGGTAGTTCATAACCTCACAAACCTTATTGAATTCTATGAAGAGGTGACCAAACACGTAGATGAAGGTAGAGCAGTGGATGTGGTATACATGGATTTAAGTAAGGCGTTTGATAAGGTTCCCCATGGTAGGCTCATGCAGAAGGTAAGGTGGCATGGGATAGGGGGAAATGTGGCAGATTGGATTCAGAATTGGCTGACCCTTAGAAGACAAAGGGTTGTAGTGGATGGAAAATATTCAACATGGTGCTCAGTTATGAGCACAAGGATCTGTTCTGGGTCCTCTTCTATTTGTGATTTTTGTAAATGATTTGGATGAAGGAGTGGAAGGGTGGGTTAGTAAGTTCGTGGATGATATGAAGGTGAGTCGCATTGTGGACAGTGCGGAGGGCTGTTCTAAGTTACAAAGGGACATTGATAGAATGCAGAGCTGGGCTGAGAAGTGGCAGATGGAGTTTAACCCTGAAAAGTGAGGTGATTCATTTTGGAAGGACAAACTTGAAAGCAGAATACAGGGTTAACGGAAAGATTCTTGGCAGTGTGGAGGAGCAGAGGGATCTTGGGGTTCATGTCCACAGTTCTCTGTAAGCTGCCACCCACGTGGATAGAGTTGTTAAGAAGGCGTATGGTGTGTTAGCTTTCATTAACAGAGGGATTGAGTTCAAGAGCCGTGAAGTTATGCTCCAGCAATACAAAAGCCTGGTTCGGCCACATCTGGAGTATTGTGTCCAGTTCTGGTCGCCTCATTACAGGAAAGAATGCGGAAGTGTTGGAAAAGGTGCAGAGAAGATTTACCAGGATGTTGCCTGGAATGGAGGGAAGGTCTTACGAGGAAAAGTTGAGAGACCTAGGGCTTTTCTCTTCAGAACGACGAAGGATGAGTGGTGACTTGATAGAGGTGTACAAAATGATCAGAGATATAGATAGAGTGGACAGCCAGAGACTTTTTTCTAGGGTGGAGGTAGCTATTACGAGGGGGCATAGTTTTAAAGTTTGTGGAGGTAGATATAGGGGAGACGTCAGAGGTAGGTTCTTTACTCAGAGTGGTTGGGGCGTGGAATGCATTGCCGGAGAGGCCACCAACAACTGCACCATTTTCGTTTGTGCCAGGTTTGACTCTAACCAATGAAAAATGGAAAGTGCACCCCACCTCCTTCCCAATTCCCATTGACTTCAGTGTTGTTAGGGCATTCTAGATGTCACTGTCAAATCCTGCCTTGATGTCAAGGGCTCACCTCAGGAATTCTGCTGTTTTGTCCAAGTTTGAACCAAAGCTAAGGTCAGGAGCTGAGTGGCCCTACTGGAACTTAAACTTAGTGTCAATGAGGTTATCCCTTTGCAAGTGCTGCTTGAGAGCACACACTGACCCCTTCAATCACTTTGATTGAGTAGAGGCTGGGTCAATTGGGCTTGCTTTCTATCGCCCTGACCATTGAATTTACTCTATTGTACCATTCTAATTTATTTAAAATAAAGCAGAGGGTTATGAGATGAATAGGAAACCTGATCTGTTAATGCAAAACCAAACGGGATAAAATATATGCAGATTTATACCGGAGTTGAAAAAGAGCCGAGATGTTTCCATGTTACTGATCTCTTCTACTGTGGGTAACTATGTAACAAAAGTGATTTGCAGCCACCTGAAAAGAATGACCTGAGGGTGAACCATGGAGAGATTAGTGATCATCGCTGAGGGAGGGAACACTGGAGCCCAGGTCTTAGCAACATACCAGTCAGCAGCCTCTTGTAAAATTACATCGGCACAGATCTGGGTGAATTTGCCAGGAAAGGAAATGCCATGAACTTCCAGAAGACAGCACAGAATGAAAAAGCACCAATGATGATAACACAAATACACATTTCAATGCAGATTATATACTGAGAAGATAAATTATGGAAGCTAATATTCCAAGATTCTTAAACTATAGTCAGTAACTGCTGGATAATGAAACTTGAACATCTAATGATTATAAAGAGCACCCAAATATAATGTGCTAGAGATAAAAGACAGTACATTAACCAGTGATAAGATCTAAATTCCATAAATAGTGCCAATTTGAAGTATGATGGTACTTTGGTATTTATTTATTTAGCACTTCAGAGTTCTTTGTATGCAAAGTCATGACATTAGAGCTTCCTCTGTGTTCATTAAATCAGCAGTCCAGAGCCTTACTACTGACCTAAGTTATTTTTCCTTAAAGTTTATGTCCATTCTTCTAGGGCTCATTGTTACGGATGGGTTAGCATGTAGTACAGTAATTAGCTTTTTAGCTGACATCGGCAATGATAAAAAGCCATTGTAGTGTACAGCTGCACTGTGTTTAGGGAAAAGATCTTACCATCTAGAATTAAGGTACCTTGGAAATTGTTGAGAGGGTGATGCAGAAGGATTATGGCATTTGTCATTGGATTAGCTATCAGAAAATGATAACACTCTAATTGTATTAAAGCCTATGGATGTACAATTTTTTTTAGGTAAGACAAAATTACCAGAATTTATAATTAGGGACTGAATGAGCATTAAACAGCATATGCTCCAGAGAAAATGTGGTTTTGGGAAGAGCAGTAATATCTGTCTAACCTACGCCTTTTAGAAGGATATGATGTGTAGGCAAATTTGAATTTTACATAAATGGATTTCTAGGCCTTCAAATAGTTTCCCCACAACAGCTTTATTGGGAAAAATGAAAGTGCCTGGAATTGAAACATGCACATTGCTGGAGAAACTCAGTAGGTTTGATAGCATCTGTGGAGAAAGTGTCAACTTTGAATCTGGTATGACTTCAGAATGGGGGTGGAGAATTGAAAGTAGCCTTTGCTCCACTGGTGATTGGTGATTGGGAAATTAAGGGAGAGTTAAGATAAACATGATACACTTTAGGATGTAACAAGAGGTATTTCTAGTGATCTTTACAATGGCCTACCCATTTTGCTCCATATATCAGTTTTCAACACTTTTTGGATATAATTCCAATCTTATACGTGCCCATGCTCGTGTGTAAATAATTGTAAGAAAACCTATTTTACCAGAGGGACATCAAAGCTGATCTTGATCTTGTATCACATGACATTAATTTTTGTGTGTGGATGACCAGACCAGGAAAATCCTAGCAGACTTTTTCCTTCCCTAGAGGAACTGAGCTTTGAAGTATCTGTTTTGCTAGGGATATGCCAACTTAACAGATTCAGGGTCAAACCTGAGATTCTTGGGTATTACTTGCATGCCCAGTTGGATTTAATAGCTTGATATAATGTCCACTGTTTCCTCAATTTATAAAAGGAGACTAATTATTTGCAAGAGTTCAATTGATGTTCTGACAGTCAACTAATTTAGAAGTGGAAGAATAACTTACTTAACTACATCCTGGACTAAAGGGTGGAAGAAAATAGTTTGTGCTGGAAGGCAGTGTCTAATGAGGATTTGGTGCAGCTGGAATAATCAAGCTGGTGCCTTCAGGAAAAACTAAGATGAGTAACCAGTTTCATAAAGTGTGAAGCCAGACACAGCGGTACATCTTTTCATACGTCAAAGAAGGTTGCCCAACAGCCATAAAGAGGATGAAAGCTGAAGACTACCACTAGAGCAAGTATTAATGTTTTTGAGAGGGAGTAATCCCTGGATCAATAAAAAGGGATGGGTTGTACTACACAGTATATACTTTGGTTCTCGAGGTAAATATTAAAAATGAAATTCCACTCTTTCAGAAACTAAAGCAACTTCTAGAATAGAGATGTGATCAATTTCAGAGCTGTATAAAGGTTATAAATGGGAGCTTCAGTGAATGATTTCGTGTTAACTTTCAGCTGTGCTATAAATTGATTATGGATGAAATTCCATTCTGGCTGCTTGATCCAGAAGGAGATACAGTTTTTCTATTACAACTATCTTAAATACTTGCACATGGAGGTAATGCAGCAAGTGTTCATCAGACTAATATCTGGGATAGCAGAACCGCCCTAAAGGAAGATTGGAGATTGAGCATGTATTCTCTGGAGGTATGAAAAATGATAGGCAATTTCATTCAAAACTTGCAAAGTTCTTGAAGGCCCAGACAAGGTGAATTGAAAAAAGCTGTTTCCCTTGGCTGCGGGGTTTAAAACCAGGCAACAATGTCCTACATGGCTTGCCCCTTATTCTGAGATGAGAATTTTTCCGAAGAAGGGTCTAGGCCCGAAACATCAACTTTCCTGCTCCTCTGATGCTGCTTGGCCTGCTGTGTTCATCCAGCTCTACACCTTGTTATCTCACTTTCTCCCATTTCTCTGGTCTTTTCCAACACAATGCTTTGAGGTAAGAATGGAACTTCATGACTTGAATGAAACTTGGCAATATTCATGATGGGCATTGGCAAGTGCTCACACTGTTTAATTGAATTGTCTTCTACTTTGTGATAATTTAGCATTCTTCTTTATATTTACAGGTGGATCCTAATTTGAGCCTGGACATTGTTCTCTTGATTAATGAAATGGGGAAAAGTTTTAGTTTGGCTTGTAGTTTGCACACTGTGACAAGCCTGTTGAGGTTTATATGTACATTTTAGTTGGGACTTACAGTTCTTACTAGTTTGGAACTGCTGGTTATAAATGGACATCATAAATTTAATGTACAAAATCCAGGACCAAGATTATTTTTTGGGATAATGGCTGGGTGAGAGCCGGCACCAATTTATGTTGGGATGACAGTAAATGTTACGGACACCCATGTAAAGATCCTTGTGTGAGCATCTGGATTAAGCAATAATTTACAAGTAAACATATTTGCAATGGTAAGGTGGCATCTGGATGCAAGTTGTCAACTAATCAGCAGCTTTAAAAATTGTTTGAAGGTGTAGATGAGGTGGGTTCTTCACATCACATCTAAAATATACAGAATTCTAGTTAGATTAGCAGGTTCCAGAGGCAAAATAATCTGCTTCTGCTCCAGTTTCATATGTTCACTTGCTTTGGATCCTTGAACTGACTTTTTAAAAATACACATTTAGGTGTTCTTTACAGGTACAATAAATAAAGGATGTCTCCTCAAGACAAGTAAGAGCAAGTTATTGTCAGATAACTTTATTTAGGATTATAAATGAAGACAAAGGGAGGGAAAGTGAATATTAATCTCATCTCCCTTACAACATGCATTTTACAAGCAAAATAAATCACATTTCAAAACAAACATAGGAAGTTATTTAAATCCAAAATACATCTGAAAGAAAAATCAGATTCTGTCCAGCATTTTGACTCTAACGTTATGAGATCACAACCTCAAAAGTTCCATTTTCAAATGAAACTGTATCATGCCATTTGTAAGTTATTTTAAAATGGACTGGATTCCTGTTTTTGACACAATTTGTTTGGCTGTGTGCATTGATACTTGGGAGATACAGAAACTTCACAGCCAGCAGCATTTGCTTTAGCCTGTATGGTCGGAATGCAGCTCTGTGCCTAGGAGCAAGTTCATAGCCTGTTTGCTTGCATATACTTGAAGGATCCATCCTGATTGGGACATTGATTGGATTGAGTAAGTAGTGGGACTGAATACTTAAAACAAAAAACTATTGTAGCTTCTAAAGTAGATTCACCAGTTAACTTCAGAGGGAAAACGGGATCTCATCTCAGCACAAGTTTGGCTTACGATTTTAAGTAATTCCTACCTTTGTCCAATGCTTTGGATTATTTTTCCAGTCTAGATAATGATATTTATCGAAACCATAACGGAGAAACTGTACTTGAATTTCAGAATCAACAAATTTAAAAAAAAACATTGAATGTAAAACTATACAAATATGTAAATTCCAGGCCCAAATTAAAATAACATTTCTAAGACGGTAGTATTTTAAAACTACCTTTTCCCCGAACACTGAAGAAATGTCATTCTTGAGGCACAGAATTTGAAAATTGGACATGAGAAAAATAATCCAGTGAATCCAACCCATTTTCTCACTCTACAAAACGAACTTGCTTAAAAAACTGATTATATTTGTTGGCAACTCCAGAGGTCTTGACCTTAACTTTCAGAACCAAGTTTTTTATTTAGGCATTGCCATTTTATCTCTTCCCTTATCTTATTCCCTCCAGTATTGAGAGGTAGAAGTGTTTCTGTTTTGGTAGAAAGATTGAGTGGGAAGGTGGGTTAATTGTTTTCAAACTTACCCAGTTATTGATGTGCAGCATTGTAACTCTACTAATTAACTTAACTAAGTTTGGTTCTGATTGGCCTGAAAATCACTTCTATGCTCAAATAACCCTCAAAGAATAATTGTGTACAAATGACATGCCTTTCTACTTTGAGAAATTATATTATTCAGATTTACTTGCAAGAATTTGCACGCTGTCTACATTGACAACTTTTTAAAGATCTTGTTCCAATCATCAGTGTTAAATTTTATAATCTTGACTCATCTAGTACAATCACACTGCAAAATGCAGTTTGTTTCATTTAAAAGTTTCATGTATTCACATTGTTGTTTTGGATAGCTGGCCAATGGAATGAAAATTTTATCTCCCAACATATAAAACTTACTTGTGCTAGGAAAATAAACATCTCCATGGCTTTGTTATTTGGCATGGGGGGAGCCTATTTATGATATTGCACAAACTCCTTTAACATTGCCTAGCGTTGCAAATGTGGTGGCCTGAAATTACCAACAAAATTTCTTTAAGAAATTTTTCAGATGAAAATGCAGAGGTCTTGAATAGGCTATTAAGGACATGGAAACATTTAGTAATTGTCTGGAGTAGGATTGATTTTCAACAATTCTTGTCCACACCACCCCTCCAAACCTGCATTTGGAGTAATACATTAAAAAGATCTAAATGTGAAGCCTGATAATTTGGAAACTGTAACTTGCCAAAATTCAAGTGTGTTTTAAATACTATTTCCAATATGGAATTGGAAAGGAGTGATGAGAGGCCTGGTAAAAACTATAATCAAATGATGGAAATTTATTTAAATATAATCATAAATCAAGGTATGCTGATTTAAGTCAAATGATATCCATTAACAGAATAAAGCATTTAAATGTTTATTACTAAAATTTTTTTCATGTTTTCTTTTGTACTTAATTGTTAGAAAGTTGTGGTTGCACAGTGTCCTATTTCAATGCAGTTGTCCAGAGTAACTTAATTAGCTTGTTAATAAATTTGTAGATGAGTAGAGGTTGCACCATCTCGCCAGGCCTGAATGTAGTCCAAGATGACAGTTCGACACAAGGGGCAAGTCTTTTCTCGATTGAACCAGAGTGAGATGCATTCCTCGCAGAATATATGCTTCAGGACAAAAAGAAAATAATTAAGAACAGCTAAAAGAAACTGATCCCTCTTTTTTTCACCTCTTGTTAAGACATTTACCTGACAGATGAGGAGAATAGGTTCTCTGAATTCTGTCTGACAGATAGGGCAAATATCTCCTGCTTCACTGCACTGAAGCTTGCTGGCTGCAATTCCATAGTGCTTCAAAAGAATGTGATATGGTTAATGGTTTTATTAACAATATTTACATACATATTTAAATAGTCTGCATGAATACCCACTCTTCCATTGTCAATTTTTATATAAAAAGTGTTAACATGAAACATTCAACTTAAAATATCAATTTGTTCTGAAGAAATCAGAAACCTTACATAGGTCTCGGTAGGATGCTCTTTAGGAGGGGGTGATTGGTGTGGACTCTATAACCCTGCATTTCCCATAGCCAGTCCACCTACTAGGTCTGGTAGTATGTTGTCAGAGAAACAGAGGGAACATTGAGTCCAAAATGGCACTACTTTGGAGCTGATGGGAACTGGAAAAGCGCTAGGCCGGGAAAAATGCTCAGAGCAAAACATAAAAGGAGTACTAATGGTAGTAGAGAAATGAGAGTAGGTAAAAACAAAAAGTCAAGTCTGCTAAGAGCAAACTCATGCAACTAAATAGGGGTGGGTATAGGGGATGTAAATGAATTAAAATCACACTTCATGGTCCCTTTCTACACATGCTGCCATACCTGCTGAGCTATTTGCTGAATAATCCTGAAACTGAAAAGAACTACGAAGAGGCTGACACCCAATTTAAAATAGTCTGTCAAGCAAAGTGTGGTGCCCTTGTGTGTATTGGAAACAACATACAAGGACTTGTTCTTTGCAGACAAAAAGAATGTATATAGAAACAGTGCCTGTTGCAACTCTCAATAGTTGACAGCTTTACCCTGAGAAATGAACCAGAGAAATGTCTTAAACCAAAATCATCCTGTCTGTTTAAAATGTAAACAAAGCCTTGGCAGTTTACTGTACGTCATAGTCATACAGCATGGAAACAGACCCTTCAGTCCAAATAGTCCACACTGACCATAAATCCTAAACTGAACTAGTCCCACTTGGCCCACATCCTTCTAACCCTTTCCTATTCACATACTTATCCAAATGTCTTTTAAATGTTGTACCTGTATGAGCATCCACCACTTCTTCTGGCAGTTAGTTTTTAAAAAGGACGTGAAGGGCAACCTTTTTTTTTTTACAGAGTGGTTCACGTGTGGAACTTTCTCCTCTCACCTTAAAAACATACCCCCTAGTTTTGAACTCCCCACCCTAGGGAAAAGACCCTTGATATTTACTTTATCTTTGCCTCTCATGACTTCATAAACCTCCATAATGTCACCCCTCAACTCCTAATGCTCTAGTGAAAATTATCCCAGCCAGTTTTATAATTCAAACCCTCCATTCCTAGCAACATCCTTGTAAATCTTTTCAGAACAGTCTCCAAATTTAATAATATCCTTCCAAAACAAGGTGACCAGAACTGTAGAAGTTCCACCAATGTCCTGTACAACCTCAACATGATGCCCCAACTCCTATTCTCAAAGGTCGGAGCAAGGAAGGTAAGCATGCTGAATGCCTTCTTAACCCACCCTGTCAATTCTTTGAAATTTACATCACAGATAATGTACCTGAAGCCCTAGGTCTCTTCTACAACACTGCCCAGTGCTCTACCATTAATTGTATAAGTCCTGTCCTGGTTTGTTTTACCAAAATGCAATATCTCACATTTATCCAAGTTAAACTCCATCTGCTATTTCCTCAGCCCATTGACCCAATTATCAAGATCTCTAATCTTAGATAACCTTCTTCACTGTCTGCTACAACACCAATTTTGGTGTCATCTGTAAACTTACTAACCAGGCCTCCTAAATTATTGATTTGTTTGTCATTCATAAGTGAACCTAGTCATCATTTTAAAAAATGCATTCTTGATAGCAAATCCTACTAGAATACACTTTCCAACAAATCAGCACTTCTCTCATGAAATAAAAATACTATTTTTTTCCTTTACATTGCCATGTCTTGCAAGTTGTCCTGATGGGTGCAAGACAAGAATCTTTGCCAAAATATTTTTTCCAGCAATAGGTCAATTATACAAACTAGTCAAACCATAGAATGCAATCACATCACTTTTACCATTTTATTCAGTCCTCACTGCATATCTAGTTCACCAACAAACTTCTCAGTCTTGTCTGTTTGTTTAGAGTAATGTGAAAGTGCTGACAGCCCATAAAACCCAGAAATAGAATTAAGACCTTGAAAAGACTTGCCTTTTCAAAATAAATCTAAGTCCACGCCACTGCATCATAGAATCCCATAGCATAGTAAAAGGTCCATGTCAACTCATTGAAAGACCTATACAGAATAATTTCACAGTCATACAGCACGGACAGAGACCCTTTGGTCCAACCAGTCTATGCCGAACAAATTTCAAACTAAACTAGTCCCACCTGCCTGCTCCTGGCCCATATCCCTCCAAACCTTTCCTATTCATACATCCATCCAAATGTCTTTTAAATGTTCTAATTGTATCCACATCCACCACTTCTTCAGGAAGTTCATTCCACATATGAACCACCCTCTTTAAAAAAAACAAAAAATTGCGTCAAGTCTTTTTGGAATCTCTCCTCTTGTCTTAAAAATGTGTCCCCTACTCTTGAAGTTCCCCCTCGTAGGGAAAAGATGACTACCATCAACTCTATTTACACCTCTCAACCTCCTATGCTCCAGTGAAAAAAGTCCCAACTTATCCAGCCTTTCCTTATAACTCAAGCTTCCATACCTGGCAAATCTCTTCTGAACCCTCTCCAGCTTGATAATATCCTTCCTATAACTAGGTGCCCAGAACTAGACACAGTATTCCACAAGAAGCCTCAACAATGTCCTGTACAACCTCAACATAACATCCCAACTCCTGTACTCAAAGGTCTGAGCAATGAAGGCAGCATGCCAAGCACCTTTTTAAACCACCGTGTCTATATGTGTTGCAAACTGTAAAGAATTATGTTCCTGCACCCTTAAGTCCCTTTGTTCTTCAACACCACCCAACATGCCCAGTTGCTCTTGGAAATTTGCTTGATTGCATTGTCTGTTTAATGTTATCTTTTATTTAAGAAAATAACAGGTGGGCACAGGCTCAAAACAGTTTAATATATAACATGGGAGATCCAGGAAGGAGCTGGGCAGCACTATAGAGACAGTATTTCTCCCATTTCACTGATGAATGGGTACAGGCAAACCTTCTCAACCAGTTAAATTTTGCGAGTGACTTCCAGAAAACGTAAGCTTTGAAAAACGGCCAGAATAAATCAAGTAGGGTAAGTTATTTAATCTGATAGCCTTACGAATTTCTGTTTCCTTTGGAGACCAAATAAGTTCTGTTTCAAGTTTTTTGATGTTTTACAGATAAAACAAAGAAGTGTGTGCACTGATTCAAATTACTTAAAATGTTGTTACAGGAAGCAAATGTCTTTAAATGTGGGTGTTGTTATTTTGCCTACATTGTCTGGAAATGCATTTATCCAACAAACATTAGCTGCATTGTCCTAAGGTGCCCAAGAGGTGGCAGCAGGCCAACATGTCATCTGCCGCTGTTGTCTGAGAAATGACCATTTGAAGGGGTTTTTTTTTAAAAAAAAGTCACTCACAGGATGTGGGTGTCCCTGGCCAGGCAATAATTATTGCTCATCCTTAGAGGGTAGTTATGAGTCGACCACATTGCTGTGGGTCTGGAGTGTTCCTCTCTAAAGAGGATCAGTGAACTGGATGAGTTTTTGCAACAATTGACAATGCAAAGGGAGAAAATTAGTTTATTGTAACATTACTGTATTGTATTTATTTACCTGTTTGTGGATTAAACTCTTCAAAGCCCTCATAAAATTGTTCCATCGACCATAGATTCCAAGGAGCTAGGGATTATAAACAAGGTGTCAAAGAATAAAACAGAAGTGTAGATGCTGAAGATCTGAAGGAAAATAGTAAGGGCTGGAGAAATTCAGCAGGTCTAGCAGTATCTGGGGAGAAAAAAAAGAGTCCAGTGATTCTTCTTTGAAACTCATGAACTTGAAAGGTTGACTCTGCATTCTCTCCAGGGATACTGCCAGACTTGCTGAGTTTATCCAACAAATTCTGTTTGCATCAGAAATAACTGCATTTAAAATTCAGAAGGTGATAACATAGCTCTTCAAGTTCCCTGACCAATTCACAACCATCCACTAAGTCACAGCAAAGTCTGACAATTTATTTTGAAACTCCAAGCAGGACATGAAGGCAAGCCCAGAGTCTAGAACAGACAGTGCAGGGATTGAACCCCATTCTGTTAGCATTTAATTGATATACACTCCAGTCATCTAATCAGTTCCGTAACCCCGAACCAAAACGTGATGATGCTACTGGATCATTAATCCAGACATCCAGACTACTGACCTGGAACATGCAGCTGGAATACTTGAATTTAATTGTTAAATTAATAATGCAACGACCAGATTATAGTACAAGCCTAACTGGTTCCACTTGTAAGAAATTACATGTAACTACTGATCCACAACAATATGACCACCTCTTAGCCACCCTTTAAAATGCCCTAGCAAGCTACTGCAGCTAGCATATCACCACCTGCTCAAGCTTAGTTAGAGAGTGGACACAAAATGCTGTCGTTGCCTGTGCTCACACTCTAAGAAAAAATTTAAAACGTGCTACTTCTCCTTCTCCATCTCTAAACCCAATGTCAGGATTTTGCTTTGTAATGGCAAGGGGTAAGTCACATTTAGTCACTACCTTTTGCTGTCAACCTTGTTTGATGTTGAAAAACTAGGCAGATGGCACAGCACTGTCACAAGAGAAAGCTTGTAAGATCTTACCTACTTTCAATTAAGATACCATTGATACTGCAATATCAACATGGATAACTAATCAAATCCACTGCCACTCTGTTAGCAGAGCTGGCAGCGTACTCTCTCAATGGCTACACCACTGAGTTGGACTCAACACAAAAGTGTTTCCAAAAAAAAAACACAAGCACAAACTGAAACCTTACCATTCTGCCACCACTACTTCTACATCCTTTCCTCTCAGATACGCACACCCCTAATTCCTCTAAGCAGCACAGGAAAAGCAGGAACCAGGTTTAGCTAGCTGCTGGCAAGATGACCAACAATGCGTCCATTATCTCTATTGCTTCCTCTTGCACACTGGAATATAGAATATCAGGTGCAAGAACTTAACAACATTCAGTCCCATCGATTTCTGAAACACATCCTCCTTGATATTTAAAGCTTATTAATACTAGTTCCCTTCAATTCCTCATTTTCCCTAGACTATTGGATTTCTAATTATGGGAGGTTTCTTATCTTTCTCAGTGAAGGTAGACCACAAAGTAATCATTTAGCTTATCTGCCATTGCTCTATTCTATATTAAACACTCTTCTTCCAGCAATATATCCACATGCTTTAGTCAGATACTCTCTTTTTTTTAAATACATATAGGAGTTTTACAGTTTGTTCTGTGTTTTGCTGGTTCATATCCAGTTCTCCCTTTCGTTGTCAGTTTCTGGGTCCTCTACTGCATTCCAAACTCCTCCCAGTCCTCAGCTTTACTACTATTTCTGGCCAAATTAATAGGCCCTCTTTTCTAATCATGTACAATTCTTAACTTCCTCTTTGCCAACAGTTTTAGGGTTCTTTTGTGTCTTGAAGGAATGTATACTTGCTGTATACTACGTAATAAATGTTCTATTGCCTATGTACAGGCATACTTTTTCACGCATTGTTCCAGTCTACCTCTGTCAGTTTTTCCCTCTCACCTTCATAATTTCATATTCAAACCACCTTAATTTCAACCTTAAAATGTAAATTTCGACAAGCTTTAGGGTGAGTGACCATGAAAATTATTTTACAAGATCATTGATCAATTCCACAACATATTCTAGAAAACCATCCCTCTGGAAACCATCCTTCCAATCTGGAAACTCATCATCCACAGCATTAACGTTCATTATGTTTACCTACACTATATATGCAGATTGAAGTCACTTATGATTAACTGTATTACCCATGAAACATGCTTCTCTAATCTCCATTAATACCATGCACCACACAAACACTTTGTTTGGTGGCCTATAAATAACCAATTCCAACGTTTGCTGACTCTTGCTGTTTGTTAACTTCACTCAAATAGATTCCATATTTTGTTCCTCCAATTCGGAAATCCTCCCATACCAATGTACTGATTCCATCCCTTATTATCAGCACAATACCATGTCTTTCGTGTCTATTCTTTCTAAATGTTAAATCCTTGCACGATGTGCAAAGGATCAATCCTTTTTACCTGGGAGGTGTATGAGACAGGTGATGCTGAAGATTTGCTCTATGAATATAACGTTTTTAATGCAGCAGCACAAACTAATATTTTCTTCTTACCTTGAGTATGAGGTAGAACAAACTTAACAGAATACCAAGAGTCCAGATCGTGAAACCATCTGATTCTTTATTACCGATCAGATACCAAGACCAAACTGGTAAGGGTACGAGTGAGCGGTGAAATTGGCTCACTTCTTCAATAACCATGTACCATTGACCCTTTAAAGAAAAATACAAGTGGTAAAAGTCAATAAACAAAATTACACAACTATGCCAAGCCCTGCTATAATTAAGATGCCTTTCTATTGAATACATACATGTTACATCTTCTGTTTTTGTTTAAAATACCTCTGAACCAACTTAAGCATCTTTTAATAACTGAAATTTTATTAATTCCAAAGTAATAATGAAGTACAGAAATCAGTAAGACAATAGTCTATCAAGTACATTGTTTCCTAACACAGGCAAGACTACAACTGTATCCATATCAACTCATTACACACACACACAATAGCAAAATCACCCAATGTTTTGCTCGCTGTAAACTATTGATAGGCTACCTTTTAAATAGAACAGCATTGTACTAGGCAATATCCATTGTGAAATTCTTCTGTTAAGATAGATCTGTATTTAAGATGGATATTTCTTTAAAGCCAGAAATGACCTAAGGAGACACAAGTTTGACTTTTGCTCAAGTTAGAAAACTTTGCAAACTGGAAACTGCCTATCCAGTTTAGATTGCAAGTCATAAACATCTGGCATGTTAAGATTATTTTGCAACAGTAGCTAAGTGTGATGACCACAAACTTTAAATAAGATTTGTCATGGATCACAAAGCAAGATGTACTTTTTAACAAAAACTATAAAAGTCAAGAGTTTCATACCGCTATACAAAATGTATTATTCTCGTCATGAAGCTGAAGTGGTGTCCCTTTAATAGATATTTTAATCAATTTAAATTAGCTGAAGCAACACAGTTTAATTGTTCTTTGGTCAGAATTTTGACAATTATAGTTTAATATTCAGATACACTTTGGCAAGATTAAATAACTGGCTTTAATGCCCCTAAATTCATTTTAACTGGCTTTAATGCCCCTAAATTCATTTTAAATCTTTAAGTGTAGCATCTGCACATACTGGGTACTAAGAATGGTGAATCAATCTACTGTGACATTGCACACAAAGGGAAGGTATTAAATACCTTGATTTTGTATTATTAATGATTAAATAGGAAAACTCGAACATGGGAAGCAAAGTTAGTTTGAGTAAGAATTTTTCTGCAGTACAGGCTGAGGCGTAAGGAGGTATTCGACTGAATCAGTACAGCACAACTTTTGTATTTGGAACAGAAAATAATTACCCATCCCTACGCTGGCTCCTAGTTTCCCTAATGTCTCCAATTAAACATTCTCATCCTCAGTGCTTTGCTATTCATCACCTCTAACCTCCTCCCACCAACACTTCCCCAACTTTGTTCTTCTGACTTTATCCCACCACTTCATTTTACTGATTAAAGCTATCTAAATCTCATCTAAAATCCACCACCCCCATCTTTCACTTCAGAGAGTGGAATGTTTGTGTTGGGTGTGTGGGGTAGTGGATAAGTTGGGACTGATTCCCTGAAGTGTAGGAGGCTGTGAGGTGACCTTAGAGGTTTATAAAATCATGAGGGGCATAGAGGGTGAATAGCCAAAGTCTTTTCCCTCGGGTAATCCTTATGTTTAAGGTGAGAGGGGAAAGGTTTAAAAAGGGGGGTTTGAGGGGCAACTTTTTCACACAGGGTGGTGCATATATGGAATGTGCTGCCAGAGGAAGTGGTAGAGGCATGTATAGTTACAACATTTAAAAGATATTTGGACAGTTTTGTGGATAGGAAAGGGTCTAGTGAGATAAGGGCCAAGTGTGGGCAAACAGACCTAGTTCATTTCAGGAAATTTGGTCAGCATGGACGAGCTGGGCTGAAGGGCCTATTTCCGTGCTGTATAACTCGATGCCTTTGTAATTTCATAAGTGTTGGCAATCTTCCAAAAATCACATGTGGCCTTAAACAATAAGTGTTAACAAGTTATTTGACCAAAGTCACTTGGGATTGGTGGATAATGATCAAAAAAAAAATTCCGGCTGATTTCCCAGAATGCAAATCAACTGAATAGAGGCCCAGAGTTTTAACTCTGACAGGGCAGTCTGAACCTGGACTTTCTTGCTCTATGTTGCTTAGGGGCGCAATAGGCTCATACATTTAGTTAATATGACTACATCAAGACTGTATAGTAAGTAAATGAGCATAATTTGCATCAACTGCTTAAAAGTTTCCTTACACCCCAAAAGCACTGATCTGCCACTTGAAACAAGTCAGCTCAAATTAAAGGGCAATCAACTTTGCAAGCAATGTGTCTTCAATAATTGCAGCATAAAGTCTGCAAATGATACTTAGCTAAACATGTACAAGGAAAATAAAGCTTCCTACAAAATCATTCACAAAATGTCTAGCATGAAAACTAATTGGCAGCACTGTGCAAACAGTTACCTGTGATTTGTATCCCTGCAATAGGAGCCAAGAGCATTTTGAAAAATACCAGTTTCAGAATGTGAAGCGTATCCCTGACGACAGTTTCTAAGTGCATTGTTTTCATTCTAATGCAACTGACAGGAATAAAGTAGTAAAGGAACTGTTGTTTTATAGTGTATAAACTCATTAGCAACTTTTGATAACCAATTCTCTCCCCTTGCCCAAATGAAAAGTTGGTTTCAACTCCTTCTGTCACTCAGTCAAGCACCCTTCCTCGCAAAGATCACAGGATCCTCGACTGTTTTCACACCGACTGCCTAGGCTAATGAGAGCTGCTGACACTTCCCTAACACCGATCACGTAGCATCATGAGCAAGGGAATGAACTCTGGGGAAATCTTTCTGATGTGAGCAGCACAGAACTGAAAACATCAAGGTAATGATGAGAGTAGTGATCCTTAAGTGTTTCAGCACATGCATTATTATGTGGTCTCGATAAAATAAAGATACAACTGAAGAAAACAAAAAAAAACTGAGCATTTTTGGAAACTGTAGTAAACATCATTTTTTAAACTGCCAGCTTTTTGGAAGTCAAATTACCTGTATATAGTTGGAAATATTTAACAACCAACCATTCTGTAAATAACCACAAGTTGAAGACTGCCATACAAATTTGTCACTTCTGAAGGTTACAGCTATACAGTGGAACATTAATATAAGGCTCAGCTGCAGCATAAACAGTGTCAGAAATAAACTGACAAAGTCTTTAGGAAGCATCACCACACCACACCACTGATGTGAACATTTCAGGCTCAAAATGTGCTAATGTTCTACATTCTTAGCTATGACTTCACAATTCCAAATAGGCCTGGGTCAGATAGCTTCTTGTGAAATCACCAAGTTCTTTATCACAACATTAAAGATCCACAGATAGATAGTTAACATACATGCTTTGACCACACTATCACCAACTAACCAAATTCCACTCACTTCCAGGTGATGACCCACACTTCATCCAAGTAACCAATCCTCATTTGTGAGCCCAGATAGCATTACCCTACTGCGTAATACAGATGTATTTACTGGGTAGATAAACAGAGGAAGACAGGAACAAATCAATGTTTCCCAACTATTTTCCCCCATGACCCCATTTTCAGGCTCGAAACTGTCAATGACCCCTCAGAGAGAACTGAGGCAATGGAGTTGGGGAACAGAAGACCTGTGAAACTGGGGGTAGGGGTGGAGGGTGGAGCTCTGCAGCAGACTTTGCGACCTAGTTACTCACAATCCCATTTGGGAACCCAAGGCCAACTTCAGGAAGCTCTGGCATGGTGTGTAATGCTATTAAATTTAGATAAGTAAACAGATGGGGCTTGATTAAAAAATAAGATACTGGCATGGACTGGTTGGACCAAATGGCCTGTTTCTGAGCTGCAATCCTCACCTGACGTCTCCAGATACTGCTTAGAAGTGTTCATACAATCTCTGATCAAGGGAACACTTTTTTTTAAAAACTATAGACAATCATTCACAGGAAATGAGTGCCACTGGCAAGACCAATATTTGTTACCATCCCCAGTTGCCCTAGCAAAGCGGTAATTTATTGAACCTTACTGAATGGCTTGCTAAGACTTTAACACTTTGCTTTGGGCCTGCAGTCACATGTAGGCCAGACAGGTTTCCTTCTCTGTAGGGTATTCATGAATCAAATAGGTTCTGACAACAATTCAGTGGTTTGAAGGCTGTGGCTTTGCTTTGCATCGCATCATATCGTATCAGATTTATTTAGCTGACTAATGTTAAGATAAATCTAATTGAAATTCTGCCATGGTGCAAGTTGCCAAGATGGGATATCTGCATTAGTGATGTAGGAATTTCTAGTCCAGTAACCTTAAGACTTTCTGTCTGGATGAATGACCCTAACCTCCTAATTTCTTGCCATTTCAATAACCATCTTGCTCCCACAATAACATTTCTGTCCTTGGCCTACTATAATGCTCCAAAGCTCAATGCAAGCTGAATGAATACTACCTCATTTTTCACTTAGAGACTGTACAGTCTAGGACTCAATATTGGCTTCCATAACTTCATAGTATAAACTCTGTATTCCATTTTCTTCTATACCCCACCCTCCTCTCAGCAATATTTTGAATGTCTTGTTTGCTTTGCTCTCAGTAGAGCACACTCATTCTCCTTTACACAAATAACATCTGCACCTATTTTACATCTGTCATGCCTTTACCACCATTATCTGTTCCGTTGTCTTAGTCACAACATCTGTTCCATTTGCTCCCCTTCTCCTTTTGTTACGAGCGTTAAAAAAACAATTTTGCAGCCCCTTTCAGTTCAGAAAGGGAGTCATATTGGATGTGAAACTTTAATTGTTTCTATCTCCAGCATTTTCTGCTTTTATCTTAACACATAGCTGATGTATCCCATTCGGACAGCCTGGTGCTGAAAGACATCATCCAGCACTCAATGCCACTGAGATTACTACAGTATAAAACTTCTCTTTACTCAATGAGGAGACTACACTATAGAGTTAGCAGTACAATTCCCAAGGACTGCAGATATACCATCAGCTGACCAGTAAATGCTGTTGATTAATCACTGGTA
Organism: Rhincodon typus; assembly: GCF_021869965.1. Taxonomy (NCBI): domain Eukaryota; kingdom Metazoa; phylum Chordata; class Chondrichthyes; order Orectolobiformes; family Rhincodontidae; genus Rhincodon; species Rhincodon typus. The sequence goes on along the minus strand of NC_063357.1, from coordinate 5,431,340 downwards.
GTTGTCTAGGATCAGCTTTCCTACTGCTGTTAAAACTTCACAAGCAGCATGAACTCATGGGCTGAGCACTATCATTCAGAAAGAAGTATGAACTAGTTTATTCAAGTTACCAGCATTGAAAGAGTGCTGCACTGCTAGGTATTTTGACTTTTGGACAAGACATTAAACCAAGGCTCTGTTTGCCCAGGATCCACTGAAGAGCAGGGAAGATCTCCCTGGTTTTTCAGCCAATAATATCTCTCAACTGATACCACTAAACAATTATATGATCATTATCTCATTGCTGTTTTTGGAAGTTTTCTGTACACAAAGGTGGCTATGACATTTTCTATAGCGATGCACACGAAGTGGTACTTAGGTGTCCATAAAATGCTTTGGGACAAACGGAGGGATGTAAGTGTGGAAATCTTGCTCATTAATTCAAAAAAGTTGAGGTTTCCTCACCAAAACAGTGCTATTTAAATTGACACTGCTAAACTGCATCAGAGGTCTCTACATGTGTTAAAGCGGTATAACTGTTCGAAGATCTATTTTGATTGGGTGAAGGTGGAGATAAAAATCAAAGGTGGATAAACACTAGAAAACAATTTTGCTTTTGGAAAGGAGTGCAGACAGAAAGAGCATAAGGGCTAAACATTCACCCACCAATAATGACAAGCCAAGTGTTTAAACAATATCTTAGTCAGGTTTTATTTGCAAGCACACATGTTCAGGCAAAGCTATGATGTTGAAAGTCTGTGCGTTAATCTAAGTGTTCATCAGGCAAGCAGCTGAACCATAGATTAGCAGATCTCCAGATTCAACTCTGACCATGCCAAATTAGTTGGTGTAGGCTAAGACAGAGTCAGAATGTTACAGTTGGCTTTGCCACCTGTGAATTAGAGGCAAGATTGAATATATTACTATTTTTATTAAACTAATGCCTGCTGTGAGTGAGAAAAGACTGGACAGCAGCCAGTGCCAGAATTGTGTTCAGCTTTAAAACCTCTGCCATCTCAAAAACTTGGATATGAGTGAGGACAACTTGGGCAAGGCATGAGGAAATGTCAGCATTCATGAAAATATTCTGCAGCATGGTACGAATAATTTCAGAACTGAACAGTAAGCAAAGACATTGTTAAAAAAGGACAAAAAGACATCTGTCTTTTCTTTCAAAGCTCCAACGACTGAAAAAAAAATCAAGGTGTTCTTGACAGTCAACTCAAGACCACTACATCCATAGAACAAGAGAAAGTCTGTATTATCCCAGTTGATGGTGAACCCACATATTGAATAGGAACAACATACATGAAAAGCATCTAGATGCTGCCAGGTAAAACAAAAAGGGACCCCAAAAAAAAAACCTAGATTAGGCAGTGATAAAACAGTTCAGAAAAATGTCAACAATTACAAACTAAGTTTTTCCTCCATTCTGTAAATGTCATTTTGAAGATATTTAGAGTGTATTAGTAATAGGAGGTTAATACTTCAAGAGGGCAGAGATTGGTGACTTTATAATGTATTCCTTTTGTCCCAGACATGTTTGGCAGCTCAAGATGTAATCAACCACAAGCTCAGACCATCTTCACTAAGCTTACCCTTGACTTGAATGACATCAGTGGCGAAGGTACCAATAGGATAAGGCACTTGAATCCCATACATAGGAACTTCAATATGAAGTCTGCAGTTCCCACAATCCATAGCACATCCCAGAATTCGACAGGATTGACATTGGGATGCAAAAAGATTAAACTGTAAAGAAACCAGTACCTTTAAAAAATTGCTAATATTATTTACACCAATTTTTTTCTAAAATTGTTCCCAACAGCCAAGTTTACAAATTCTTGGTAACATATTTCTAAATGGTTAATCTTTACACGTAATAGTAAATCATTTGATCTAAATCAATTTCACCATGTTGTAATGTAGCTATCACTCAGCATGTAAAGCCATTCACTGGGGCTTTAATTTGTTTGTCATGGAGATAATATTTTTTTTAAATTGAAAATTAAAATGTCACATTTGTACCCCAATGCCATCCTCCACCCCAAAACAGGGACAGGTGATTAATAGGAATCTTGGCCAACAGCTAAACCAATCTCTCATCTGATGACATCTTTTATGCCCTGGGAAATGTTTCCATATTACAAATGCAAATTGATGTAAAATATGCTGATTAATCTTTCATTGCATTACTAGTGCAGACAGGTTGGTACATTTACCAAAACAAAAGCCAATTCAAAAAAAGTGCTTCACTTTCAGCAGGCATTATATTGATAGCAGGATTGAAATTAAGCTGAGCCTCAATTTGTCTGTGCATTCATTTCTCTCACAAATCTAAATTACATTTGTTTTTCTCACACTACAACCCCTTTGCATTTTTCTTTTCCAACAAGCCCTTACTAAACATCTGCCTGAAGGAATGAAGCAATCTGAGCCACAACTAATTCACATATCAAAGTGTTCCATGATTAACCAATAGGAGCTATGATTTAAGTAGCATGAATCCAATTAAAACCAAGAATTTCTCCTCCTCAGCACTTCTCCCCAAACCTCTCACTGATCCCCAGTTTGGAATCGATATCTGGGTCACTCTCAAGATGGACTAGGGGTATAAAAGCAAACTGGACTGATTTAATTTCATATCTTACACCCTTAAACCCACCCCATAGTTAGTGCAAAACTTCTTTCGGTGAGTACCCCCTCCCCGGCCCCCACCAGTAAAACATTCCCTCAAGGCCTATAGTGCAACAGCAATTTTGTTTTCTCTGTGTGTCATAAGAACAGTTTCTTTAGCCGGTCCTTGGGCGTTCAGTGAAGCAGTGGCCGCTGAGTGCTAGGTAGGGAAGGAAAGTCTTCAGTGCTGTCAGTACATCCCCAGTGAAGTCAAAATTCAGCCAGGAGCCACATTCTCTCTCTTTCTAACCCACTGTGAGGAGCTGCCCAGCTGTACTGCACAACTGTCAGCATTACTTTGTTACCTTTATCTCTGTTCCCCGATTCTCAGTCCCAGGCTCTTCCCGACACTCAGTCTCAGCAGGGCTAGCAGCGCAGGTGTAGATGGTTATATTATTAAGCAGTAATTGAACATCACCAAGCCTATTTATGCATGCACAGGCAGCCAACTGAGAGTTCAGGTCAATTACTCTTTCGGTTTTAAAATCCAGACATTAATCACTGCCAACCATAGCCATCAAATTCACTCCAAACAAACACCAGAACTGATCACCAAAATAACACGTTTGTGGGACTAAGTGATTCTTCAATAATTAATCATTCTGATTTGATTATGAAAGGATTTAAATTATACTTTGTTTAGTTGTGATTAGTTATGAAAGATTTTCTCTAATTGCCCAGGTCAAAAAAGTAAGGTTTATCGTTACATTTTTGGCTCAAGCAATTGTAACCTTAGGCTAACAAATACAACAACGCTTCACAATAAAATGCTTTTACTCAAAGACATTGGCTTAGTTTTGTAATTTAAAGCACTCTACATGCCTATGTAAATTAGCTTCTATTGTTATTTTGAGCTTTAACTTGCTTTAAACATCAACAGTTGTGACAGTCACTCATAGTTAAGGGATATTGATAGGTCTTGGGGAGTATCAGTTAGAACACTTGGGATCATAATTAACTCTTGGGAGGTGACACTATATACTTGAAGCAGATTCACAAATTGTTCTACTGATGTGTTATTTTGGGCAAAGATCTATGAAGTTGGTAGGGCGAGAGAAAGAAGCTGTTACAAAAAGGGACAATCTTACAAAACAATTGGGATGTCAAAGAATGAACCAGGAGATAGGAGGAAGCGATGTTACTAAGATGATCCTTACTTCTGAAAGAAATCTACACAGGAATTGAGCAGACAGCACCTAGCAAATCTAAGACTGACTATGTACAGGCACTAACGAGGCATTTAGACTCTCTGATCATGAGAGGAAAAAAGAGGATGGTGACTATTAACTAGTGAGGATTCTTAGTGGTTTGGGACACAATAAGGAGGACTGAAGACAGTAGAACTTCAGTCAACAAAACAGATCAAGAGACCTGTCCTTAGTCAACCGATGTCACAATCTGCTGTCCCAAGGTGGATCAACTGATCCCAAGGTGGATTGGGAAAGCAATGGCCTCCTGGCATTATCACTGGAATTTTAATGCAGAAACTTCAAGTCAGAGTCCTACAGCACGGAGACAAGCCCTTCGGTTCAAACTGGTCCATGCTAACCCCATTTTCCTGTACTTGGCCCATATCCTTCTAAACCTTTCTTCTCCATCTATTCATCCAAATGCCCTTTAAATGTTGTTAACGTACCCGCCTCAACCACTTCCGCTGGCAGCTCATTCCATATGCTTACCACCCTCTGTTTAAAAAATTGCCCCTCAGGTTACAATGTATTCTTTCCCCTCTTGGCTTAAACCAATGCCCTCTAGTCCTCGATTCCCCACCCCTGGGAAAAAGACTGAGTGTATTCGCCCTATCCATGCCTCTCATAAGCTTATACACTTCCATAAGATCCCCACTCAGTTTCCTACGCTCTAAAGAAAAGAGTCCTAGCTTGTCCAACCTCTCCCTACAACATCCTTGTAAACTTCTTCTGCACATTTTCCAGTTTAATAATATCCTTCCTATAGCAAGGTGACCAAAACTGAACAAAATACTCCAAGTGTCGCCTCACCAATATCCTGCAACACTGCAACATAACTTCCCAACTTCTGTACTCAATGCCTTGACTGATGAAGGCCTTGATGTCGACATTACCTTAGTCAGTGTTCTGGTGACCCTGGTTTCAATCTCATGATGACAGATAGTTGAATTCAAATTCAATTAAAAAAAAAATCTGATACTAAGAATATAATGATTACCATGAAACCACTGCCGATTGTCAGAAAAACCTATATGGTTCACTATGCCCTTGACGGGAGGAAATTTGCCATCTTCACCTTGTCTGGCCCCTACAAATGACTCCAGACTCAGCAATGTTGTTGATGCTCAACTGCCCTCTGAAAAGGCCTAGCAAGCCATTCAGTTGTATTGATTGTGACAGTTGAAAAGAGAAATAAAACCAGTTGGAGCACCTGACATCAATCTCGGCACCAGAAATGGCAATGGCAGAAACAGCCCTGTCTACCTGCAAAGTTCTCCTTATCATCATCTGGGGGCCAGTGCAAAAATTGGGAGAACTGTCTCACAGACTAGTCAAGCATCAGCCTGACATATTTATGTACACGGAATCATATCTTACAGTATGTCCCAGACACCACCACTACCATCCAAAACATAGACAAAACAGCTGAACTCCAGAGGTGAAGGGAGAGTGACAGCCTTCGACATCAAGGCCATATTTGACAGAGTGTGGCCACAACTGGAGTATTGCTGTGCAGTTCTGGTCACCACTTTACAGGAAGGACGTAATTGCTCTGGAGACAGTGCAGAGAAGATTTACAAGAATGTTGCTGGGGATGTTGAATTGTAGCTACGAGGAGAGATTGGAGAGGTTGGGACTGTTTTCCTTGGAACAGAAAAGGCCAAGGGGCAACATAATTGAGGTATACAAAACTGTGAAGGGCCATTGATTCAAGCTAAGTGGGAGAAGGATTAGATGGGATGCAAGGAAAATTTTTTTTTTTTTCTTTAAAAACAGAAAAAGGTGGTGGGTATCTGGAATTTGCTGATGTAGTTGGCGTTGGAGGCAGAGACCCTAAACTCATTCAAAAAGTACTTTGATCTGCACCATCACTGCTGTAAGCTGCAGGGCTATGGGCTGTCTACAGGAAGATGGGATTTGAAAGAGCATCTGGATGTCATTGAATCGGTATGAACAAGATGGGCTGAATGGCCCCCTTCTATGTTGTATCATTTGTATGGCTCTATCAGGGAGCCCTATCTAAACTGGAAACAGTATTAAGTCAGGAAGAAAACTCTCCGCGGGTTGCAGTCATTTTGGCACATAGGAAGATGGCTGTGGTTACTGGAGGTCAGACATCTTAACTACAAGATGTCTCCTCAGGAGCTCTTTAGGGTAGTATCCTAGGTCCAACCATCTTCAGTGCTTCAACGACCTCCCATCCATCATAAGGAATTGGGGACGTTCACCAATGACTGCACAATGTTTAGCACCATTCACAACTCCTCAGATACTAAAGCAGTCCATGTTCAAATGCAGTAACACCTGTACAATATCCTGAACTGGGTCGAAACAAGGAAAGGAACACTCGCAGCACATAAGTGACCATCTAACCACCACCCCTTGGCATTCAAAGGTGTTACCATCACTGATCCCTCCACTAACATCCTGGGGGTTACCACTGACCAGAAACTCAACTGGACATACCTTAAAAATACAGTGTTCAGGAATCCTGCAGTAACTCATCTCCTGACTCTTCAGAGTCTGTCCACTATCTACAAGGCACAAGTCAGTAGCGTGATGGAATACTCTCCACTTGCCTAGGTGATTGCAGCTCCAACAACACTCAAGTAGTATGACACCATCCAGGATAAAGCAGCCCATTTGATTAGCACTACACCCACAAAACATCCACTCCCTCCAGCACCTCTGCTCAGCAGCGTAGCATAACTTAAAAGATGCAATGGAGAAATTCAAAGATCCTTAAGAAACATCTTCCAAACCCATGACCACTTCCATCTTGAAGGACAAAGGCAGCAGATTTATAGGAACACCACCACCTGCAAGTTCCCCTTCAAGCCAATTACTACCCCGACTTGGAAATATATCGTCATTCCTTTACTGTTGCTAGGTCAAAATCCTGTAATTCCCTCCCTAATAATATTGTGGGTGCATCTACTGCAGTTCAAGAAGGCAGCTCACCACTACCTTCTCAACAGCAACTGGAATGGGCCATAAATGCTGGCCCAGCCAGTGACACCTAAGAATAAAACAAAAGATTATTTTTATAAAATCAACTTCCTTTGCAATCGTGTAATAAACTTAACATTCTGTAAAATATGTGAAAACATATTTATACCTGCAATGGGCCTTGTAACTAATCAGGACTAATCACTAAACCTTTTGATAGGCCAAGTTGAATTGACTTGGCTCTTACAATTATGTTAAAGTGAACATCAAAATCTTGCACAAAAACTGAAATTGCTGAAAATGCTCAGGAGGTCTGGCAGCATCTGTGGAGAGAAATCAGAGTTAATGGGCAGTTCTGAGGAAGGGTCACTCCACCTGAAACGTTAACTTGGATTTCACTCCACAGATGCTGCCTGACCTGCTGAGCTTTTCCAGCAATTTGTTTTTATTTCTGATTTACAGCATCTGCAGTTCTTTTGGTTTTTATCAAAATCTTGCAATTTATTCTGAGAGTCTGTAACCTCTAGAAGTACAAAACAAATCTCTAACTTCATTTATGGTATTATCTTCTCTCTTATTTGCATAACATTAAATATTACATTATTACATATAAACATACCTGTAGAAGAGTGACTGGGACCGAAAAGTGTCATAGAGGAGAAAGGTGGAAGCTGTTAGAAATGCAAGCAACCAACTACACTGTAATATAGAGCGGCGCTCCTAAAAAAGAAAGATGCAGAGTAGTCACTTTCGGTCTGAATTTGCATAGTTCAAAAAGGTTATTATCAATCACTCTCATCATAGTAAATCTCAACCCCCAGGATAACAGTAGAATGATGTTTGTCAGATTCTGTGTCAGCAAGAGGATTTACCACCTGGAATCCATGACGTGGGCCATTTCTGTTGAAATTAGCAAACTGTCTGATTTTATCTGGCACAGCATATTTACCAACTGAGTCACGACAACAGCCTTGAAATAAATGCGTACGTGAATAGTGGCTAATTATGCAAGGAATATGTTGGAGATTGATCCCATTAAGGGGGCATGGCTTCAGGAGCAGAGGGACGAAAACTGGCAAAATGCTTTTAAATAAAAGAAACGTACCTGGAGGAAGACCTGATTTATAATTATCTTGTTTGCATAAAGGAAAGTTATGCACAGTCCAACACCGACTGCAATACCTAACAGAACAAAAGATATTCGTGATTGACTGGAGTGGAATTTTATAATTTAAAAAACAAGTTCACTTTAAGTGGGGAGAGGGAAATATTTATCTAAACTGTGACAAACCTAAACACGCCAAAAGGGAGGCAACTGGATACTTGGGAATCTTAGTTGTTCCTAGTTACTGCGTTTGTGCATTATATTGGATAAGACACCTAGACACTGAGATTCAGTGTAAAACAGTGTTATTCCAAAGGTGAATTTCTTTGCTGTCCTGGCAATATTTATCCTGCAATCATGAGCGAGTTGAATCGTGTAGATAGGCAGAAGCTGTTTCTACTCAAAACAAGAACAACAAACAAGAGAGCATAAGTTTAAAATGATGTGTAAATGAAGCAAAGTGATAGAGTGTAGAATGTAGTGGCCAGAAATATTGTGGAGGCAGGTTCAACTGAGGAATTCAAGAGGGCATTGGATGATTATTTTGATAGAAATGGTGTTCAGGGATATGAGGCCTGGCACCAGGTAACTGAACTTGTACAGACACAATGGACCAAATGGCTCCTTGTGCACCATGACAATTCTGTGATTCTGTGAACATCAGCTGGGATCATTACATTGCCCAGACACAATAATGAGCCTTGTCCAACTGTGTGTTTTCAACCTTGAAATTTCATTTCCAAACAAATATTAGGGAGCTGTTCAAGTCTCAAACTCAATTTTTCACTACAGCATGGTTTCCAACATTCATATCCTTGTATGGCATTTACATTATTTTACGTTTACATTAATTGACATGGCACAAGTGTGGATAAATAGGAATCTATTATTAAATCAATATTCAACAAGGCAATCTGTAACTTCCATTTTCGATCACAAACTATAACTCATTATGATCTGTTGATTGAAACAATTCCAACACTTTTAAAAGCAGAACTCCTAGGGTCCAAATTAAATTATTAACCAACACATCCTTCTGTCACCTCCCTCTGCACTGCAATATTTCCTGTCTCTATCTTCAAAATTTAATGATCTCCCTTTCAACTTTGCTTTACACACTTTTCCAACTCCCTACACCTGCACCTGCACTGTGTCGACCAATCAATTTATCTCATCATAAACTCTCCACATCCCATCACTGTGGCCCTCAACCTTTTACCTCATTTTTCAGCTTATGAAAAGGTTGTTTCATGTAAAATCAGAAGTACACACTACATCCAGATGGCTTTAAAATTAACTGGCTGAAGATCACACAAATGAAACCATAACTAATTCTTTTTGGAACCTGAGAGCTCCCATGGCCAGCGTCAGGAATGGAATGCACAAGAGACATACATTATATAGTAGTCCTAGTTTTAGGTTTACTTTTTAAATTTCATGTACTCCCAATATCTCTTTCTTCTCATCCCTCCCTGAGGTGCAGCTCCGCCCAGCACCCATACCAATCTCACCACATCAAACATTTTTTTTTAAAAAACCCTGATCATTAGTGGGCAGCAAGATTCTGGAATTCTGCAAGTTTTCTTCCTGACTGTCTGGCAGGAAAGCTGGTTTAAATTTGAGCCGGTGAAGCCTCTTGATTTACGTTATTGTACATGGGAATTTGTGGCTTTATTAAAGTTTATAGACAACCTTTTGCTGAAGTTCAACAAAAAGATCAGTGTGTTATTGAAGCACAGTTAAGTAAGCTGATAAACTCCCCACCATTACAAACAGCAAAAATTTGGTTTGGGTAATGCTAGAAAAGACATTTTGACGAAGCTTTTTATCTTCCCCTCATTGAGACCATTTACAAGATAATTCAACCAACATTTGTATCGATTGAGAGAAAAGTTTGCTAATAGCTGGCAAGTAGACTTTGATCGGTTAAGGCATTGCCATGTAGAATTCAATGCACTAATTAAATGATGAATGACAGTTAACTGACAGATTTTGTTTAAATTTTAAAGCAAACATGTTAAATTTGATTGGTCCTGAGAAATGAACCAATGAATTGCTGTCACCTATTTTGTTGATTTGAAACAGGCACAATACAAGTACATGTTCTTTTTGTCTGCAAACAACAGGACTAGTCATGGCATGCACTTTGTTGATACAATCATGCTTGTTAAGGATAGCTATTCCAAGCTGGCCGTGAGGCTTTGCAATGCCGCCAAATATTCACATTGCAAATGAAAATCAGATAAGTCGTTTGGAATCGTGCAATAAGCTAGGTCAGCTAGACACACCTTCAACGATTCACTGCCTTCAGCAGACACTGGGCTTGTGGTGGCATAGCCATGAGTGGAGGTCTTTGAACTCAGCAAATGCCTCTTCCCATTTGATGTAGGATGAAAGTACTAAAATTGAAACTATGCACAGGGACAAACTCCTTGCTTTCTTGCTATACATAGTTCAGAGAGATTTATTATGTGTTTAGTGGCATCATTAATTTCACTTCCAAACTATGGAAGACTCCAAGATGATCACACTTGGTCCTTGAAAGTGCCCCATCTACCTCAGATTAACTTGGAAGAGCAATGTATCTCAAAGGTTTGAGCCACAGATGTAGCTAGCTATTCAATGCTGCTACAATGTAATAGCAACATGAGTGATGTTGGCCATACATTCCAAACATTGGAATATCGTACAATACAGCATGTCTTTGGCTGTTCACAACAAAAAAAAAAAAAAAAATGTACTGACTACATCCAACCAGCTACACTTGCAAGACTCACAATATAGAGTTCAAAGTTAGATGTGATTTTGTAATTGGACAACAGTTGCTGGATAATTCCGTGTTCAAAGTATTTAGGATGAATCAACTGGACTAGCAGTGTGGTTCACTTGCATATACTTGAAGCTACAAGCAGTCTTCGTTGCAGACAGAAAGAACACCTACACACACTGTGCTTGTTTCAACTCAACAAAACAGGTGACTGCCATTTGTTGGTTCAATTTTCAGAGCACTGTTCTGATCAAAGTCAACATGCTTAAAATTTAAACAAAGCCTGACAATTAACTGTGAACATGAGAACATCTAGGAGCAAAATTAGGCAATTCACTCATAAGTCTGCTCCACCATTTAATACGATCATGGCGGATCTCATTTCAGCCTCAACTCTACATTCTTGTGTACTCTCCATAACCCTTCAACACATTTCACATTAAAAATCTGTTTATCTCCTCTTTAAATTTACTCAATACCCTAGGAACCATCACATTTTGGGGCAATGAATTCTACACATTCACAACCCTTAGAGAAGTAATTTCTACTCATCTGCTTTAAATCTGCTACCTTTTATCCAAAAGCAATGACCTCTCCATCTAGATTGCCCCACAAGGAAACATCCTTCTTGTGCCTACTTTGTCAATCCTCATCTTATATATTTTAATTACATCTCCTCTCTTCATAAGCAATCCCTCATCTCTGAAATCTAGTGAACCTCATCCAAACTGTCTCCAATATGACTACATCCCTCCTCAAGTATTGGGACCAAATTTGACACAATGTTTCAGGTACAGTTTCATTAATGCCTCACACAGTTGCAGCAAACCTTCCCTACTTTTATACTCTATCCCTTTAGCAAAATGCCAAAATTCTACTTGCTTTCTATAATATTTTCTGTACTTGCATACTAGTGCAAACAGAAACTGGTGCATTCTGATGGTAACACATCTACCAATGTGTAAGCTCCTCTCATGCAGTATAAATGTTGGTTTGCCCTTTGAATTGACATTCTTGTGAATTATCCTGATGACTTCGAGACAAAAAGCTTTATCAAAATATGTCTTTTTCAGCAATGTTCAAGTTAACTGCCATGCAAAAATTCAGCTCCTTGAAATATTTTGATTGTGCAGGGAATAGGAATATGCAGATCAGAAAATCATTCTGGAGGGGAGAAACCAGCCAGGGGTTAGGCTTCCCATTCTTGACATCTGCTAGAAAGAGAAAGGTCTTGTGTCTTAATCTCTACCTGACAGAGGTTCTGTCAGAATTGATTCCTTGCTCAAAAACGAATGACTGTGACTGTTCACTTGGGGCAGAATCATGCCCGGATTCATACGCAACAAGCAACCATTTGCAAAAATACCAGAAAACGTCCGGTGCCAAAACAGATGGTAAAATGATAAAGGAAGAGTAAATAACAGAATAATTAAGAATACGTCACTTCTAACAGGAACCTCAGTGCTTCCAGTGAGGAGTTGTTATTCCACATGTAAACAGGACTGATTGCTACACTTAATGATTTTGAAATGTTCCATGTGTTACAAGTAACACAAAAGCCCAAGTAGTTGTAACTGGCTTAAAGCAGAAAAGGGGACCAACAGATGCTAATTTGGAGATAAAAGAAGCATTTCTCAATTGTAAAAGTATCTTCCTCTAACAGAAGGATGCTGGACTAGATAACTGCACATCTTCAAAATATATGCTGCAAAGGACTGTTTTACAAATATTTCTGGGCTTCCCCCCCACCTCAGTTTGTTCCCCTCTCCTCCTGAAGACATCAATTTGACCTAAGATGCAGCTCCACGTGCCTTCTATACTATTGTATCATTGAAATGGGCACCCTTCAAGTATGGAGCTAAAGAGTAAATATAGGAAGGCTATTTAATCGTGAAACATCACAAAGAGGTACACTAACTAGAAAATTAGTTTGTGTATATGGACAAGCATGAATTCTAGTACTCAGCACGGGAACCATATCATGGGGAAACTGGAACAGGAATTTCTTTCTGGTCTGCTCAGCTCAATTTTATATATAAAAAAAATTCATTCATGGGATCTGGGCAACAAGACTTTATGGCCTCTCTCTGTTTGCCCTTGAGAAGGTGGTGGTGAACTGTTTTCTCGAATTGCTGCACTCCATTTGGTGAGGGCATATACACAATGCCATTAGTGGGGGGTGGGAGTTCCAGGATTTTCACCCAGCAACACTTTCAGAGCAGCAATGTATTTCCTAGTCAGGGGCGAGTGGCTTGGAGGAGAACTTGCAGGTCGTATTCCCATATATCTGTTGCCTTTGTCATTCTAGATAGTGGTTGTATGTTTGGAAGATGCTGTCTAAGTAGCCTTGATGAATTGTTGCAGTGCATCATGTAAATGGTACACACTGCTGCTACTGAGCATTTACGGACAGAGGGAGTGAATGTTTATCGATGTGTGAATCGAGCAGTCTGTGTGTCCAGATGATGTCAAGCTTCGAGTGTTGTCAGAGTTGCAATCATCCAGTTAAATGGGGAACATTCCAACACACTCCTTACTTGCGTCTTGTGGATGAAGGAGAGGCTTTGGGCAGTCACGATGTAGAGTTACTTGCAGGAACCAGATCTTATTACATTTGGACATGGATTCCTTCAGTATCTGAGGAATCATAAGTGGTAATGAACATTCTGCAATCATCAGCAAATGTTCCCACTTGACCGTATGAAGAGGGGAGGTCAAACAGCTGAAGGTGGTTGGGCCTTGAACACAACTTTGAGGAACTTTTGCAGAGATTTACTGGACACAAGGTGACTGATTTCCAACATTCCCATTAACTCTAGTTTTACTAGGACTCCTCCATGTCACAATTATCCAAGTGGAGCCTTGATGTTAAGGGCAATCACTTTCACAGTATCTGGAATTTAGTTCTTTTATCCAAGATTGAACCAAGGCTGTAATGGGGTCAGGAGCTGAGGGACTCTAGCAGAATCCAAATTGAGTGTCACGAAGCAGATTATTACTAAGCAAATGCTGCTTGATGGCGCTGTTGACAACACCTTCCATCACTTGACTGATGGCATTCCACACTGAACACACTCCAACTAAAGAATTGTCAGGTATGCACTACGACAGACTTTGAGAACATGTCTAACTTTTTAAAATATCATACGAGCCCTGAAATCTCTCAGAGTGTCAGTTGCCTGGTCTCCCAACACAGGAGACTAGAAAACAAATTCAGAATCTGAGAGCTGAATAAAAAATTTCAATATCATCTGCAATTCATAAGAACACCCTCTACTAAGCCAAAATTCTGAAATGTTTCTCATACCTAGAGCATGCTGGAAAACCAGTTTGGCACAAATGATAAGAATATATGGGAGACTCTTCTGAAGCCACAGAAAGATGTACCGAAGTTCTGAAACTGAGCTGGAGGATTCCCTGTTATCTAGTTCAGATCTTTCTTCAGCAGGACCCTCTGATCTGGGATGAGAATGTGAGTGACCATGTGAATGAGAAGAGTTTGAACGCTGGGTATCTGCCCCAGATCTGCTGCGCTGGCCTTCAGATGCTTCCACCTGAATTTGAACTTCATCTTTGGAAGGACGTGGCACGCTCTCTGGAGTCCCAACAAATAAAGCAGGACGTGAATCCATGCTTTCTCCTACAGCTCCATTTAATGGCGACGTGTGGTGATGGCTGATGCCTGTGTGCATAGTGACAAATTCTTTCTGCTTTTCAGATCCTCTTCCTGCTTGGCTGTTCAAAGTTCCTGATTTATGCAGTCCTCCAAAGCTCTGACCCGAGTGTCTCCTACAACATTAAACATCAAAACAGTGCATTAGCTCCAACACTAGAAATCAATTGACATTTTATCACAGAGGAGGTATTTTGGATAAGTTAGCCTCTTTAATATCCTTTCTGCTGCTAAAAGGACAAGTGCACAGTCCCTTCTCACCTAAGCTAGCATCCAGCTTCTGGGAGACGGAAACAGAAACAATACAGGAGTGCCTCATCCTGATTGCAGTCACACAGAAGAACAAGAGACTACTTTAGTATGTGTCCATCTCACTTGGTTCTGGTTATAATGTTTCGTAGTTATATTTGTATGCATTTTGCAAAGTTACTATCTATATTTGTTGGGAACCTGTAGTCTAGTAATAGCTCTTGCAAAATAATCTGAGAGCTGCTTGGTAAATACAAGATCATTATTGTATTCAAGGATTCTTCTTTGAGGGGGAAACATCAAGACATTCTTCTGGAATACATCATTCGGCTTTTGGTAATGTTGGCTGAGAGAGTAATTTATTCAACTGATTCAGACAAAAGGGTAGTGCTATAGCACCTCCCCTCATCACAATTCCTCTAAAGCTTCTTATCAGGCAATGAAATATTTTTGAAGTACAGGTCATTTTTATAATGTAGGAAACACAGAAACCATCCATGTAAATAGCAAGCTCCTGCAGACAGCAATGAGATAAATGATCAGATATCTGTTTCGGTAATGCCGCTTGAAGGATAAATATTTATCAGTACATTGGGGATAACTACACCACTTTACCCTTCAAAATAATGCTAACGGATCTTGTGCATCCATCTGGGAGAATACACAGGACCTTGAATTACTATTCAAAATTTGATTCAAAACAAGGGATGGGGCACCAACAATATAGCACTTGCCCCTCAGCACAGGGAATGTCAAAGTGGATTTTTGTCCTCAAATTTTTGAGTGTTTTAAGACCCACTGTTGATCACCCAATCTAGCTGAGGGAGTGCTGAAATGTCAGATGTGCTGTTGTTGCGATAAAGGCAGTAAGCAACAACTTTATATTAAGAAAAATAACTGCAAATGCTGAAAATCCAAAATGATGACAAAAATTGCTGGAAAAACTCAGCAGGTCTAGCATCATCTGTGGAAACAAAGCAGAGTTAACATTTTGGGTTCAGTAACCTTTCTTCAGAACTGATTTTACTGAGGAAAAGTTTGGTATATATGCTGATGATGGAAAGGCGGGGTTTGGATAGTATACAATACGTGGCGATGCAGCCCAGAGAGAGGTAGGGTAAACAATTGGGCAGACAAAGAAATGGGTAAAGATCAGCCTGGGAGAATCAATAGCTGCTAATAAGGACCAATAGTGGCTGACAACGGGTTATTTGTGATAACAGCCTACATCATGACAAGTTCTGGTGATTGGGGTTTGGGGTTTGGGGTAAGGACGTGGAAGAAAATGCCCAGGCCCTAAAATTATTGAACTCTATATTGAGTCGAGAAAGCTGTAGGGTCCCCAAGCAGAAAGTGAGATGTTCTTCTTCCAACTTGTGCTGAGCTTCACTGGAGCACTGCAGCAAGCCTGTGACAGGGACGTTGGCCAGGGAACACAGTGGTGTGTGGAACTGGCAGGCAAGAGGAAGCTCAGGGTCGATAGAACGTGGAGCTGGAGGAGCACAGCAGGTCAGACAGCACTTGAGGGGCAAGAAAATCAGGCCTGATGAAGGGTCCCAACCCAAAACGTCAACTTTCCCACTCCTCAGATGCTGTGTGACCTGTTGCATTTCTCCAGCTCCACATCTTATTGATTCTGACTTTCAGCATTTGCAGTCCTTGCTATCTCTGGGAAACTCAGTCTTTTTTTTTTTGCAGACAAAATATAGGTTTTCAATAAAGTAGTCTCCCAGCCTGTGTTTCATCTCCTTACTGTAAAGCAGGCCACATTGTGAGCAGTGAATACAGTAGACTAGATTGAGTGAAGTGCAGGTAAATCACCACTTCACCTAGAAGCTGTATCTGGGACCTTGGATAGTGAGGAGGGAGGAAGTAAACAGAAAGGTGTTACATTTTCTGCAATTGCATGGGAAGGTGCATGGGTTGAAGGAGGAGTGGTCCAAGGTGTCCCAGAGAATGGTCCCAAAAACTTGGTTCATCAGTTTAAGTGGACAGGAACGTATTCCAAATGTTAACTAAAAATTTGTTGCTGAACCATTACAACCCCCAACTGGCTGTCAGATTTCACTGCATAACAATAGTGGCACTTCAATAATAGTTAATCGCTTTGCAGCATTTTAAAGGGTTTTGAGAAGATTACTTGCTTGCTATAAACACAAGGCGTTTGCATTTTGGGGAGGGAGGAAATACATAGGACTTCGGAACTTATCATTCATAAGTAAAAGAAAAACATCGAAATCCCTTATCAACAGCTACAGTTTCAATACAGCCGAAAGTGAAGCAACTAGGTCTCAACAGGTTATTTGTTGAGGGAAAAAAAAGAAAAATCCACGGGTCTATTCACATTAGCCGCGGGTATTTCTGTAAGAATGAGTTACTGGGTATTTACCTGTCATTTTGAGGCCGGTGTTTCATGCTGGAAGAAGGCCAGCTTCCCCCCCCCAACCTTCAAACTGCCATTTCCTCAGCCAATGTCACAAACCAACTCCGGAAGAGGTCATAGGTGAGAGGTCATATTTTTACCCTCTCCAATTATATATTTCTAAAATTGAAATTAGGACAAGGCGAGGCATAGGTAACGCGTTTTTATAAACACACCCTCATTTTCTGTGTAATTTGGAAAAATATTTGACTTTTCTTTGAAAGGCCAACCGTCCACTGACGTAGTGACGTTCGATATGCTCTGTTACTGTAGCAACGAGTTTAACAGAGCACTGTGGACAGGTAAATATTTAATTCGTAGCTTTGGCTTCTAATATTTCATAAATAGATTAGCATATTGTATTATTATGACCTCCATTACCTGCCTTTCTAGTCTTTAATCTATTTTTTGTCTCATCTGTTAAATACAGCGCTTGTTTAAGACTGCTATTCCTGTCATGGGGAAGGTGGAAGAGAGTTTTTCAAAGGTGAACTGTAGTTACTGGAAACAGGTGGATTTCATTGACTATGATGTCCTTGATTGGGGTTGTTAACCTGGGTCAATCAGGGAGCCGTAGGCAACAGATAAATAAGGAGGCTAAGGAAGCTGGGTGCGAGCAGATTGTGCTCCTGTATCCTAGTATTTGGTTCCAAAAAAGCTTTGTCATTAACCATATTGTTGACACTCAATATTAAGCCTATGCACAAGGTGCTTTGTTTGGGCAATACCCATGGTAGAATGAAAGCTCAGCAAGGAGACATCAATGCTTCTAGTTCCCAGCACAACCCTCTAATCTCTGTGCATACCTCTAATTGTCCCCTTTTGCAGATCCTGGATTCTCATCACTCCACCATTGGCACAATACATTCAGCTGCCTATATGCTAAACTCTGGAATTCCCTCCCTAAACCTCATTATGTTTCTCTCTTTTAACATGTTCCTTCAAGCTTGCATGTACTAATGTATCTTTATGTATCTCAGAGGTGTTTTGTATGTCTTAGAGGTGTTACATAAATATGAGTTATTATTGTTTGTTGAACCATTTCCTTAGTACACCTATTATCCCAGGGGAGAAGTTTGTGACCCAGTGAAATTCTCATGTGAGTGTTGGGCAAAAGCAAGTTCAGCATTGGCTGTAATATCCCTGTAGGTAAAAAGCCTGTCAGTTTGTACTGCCACACATTGCACATGACAAGTGACCATTTAATTGAGGTATTCTGAAAGTAGGTACCTGAGCCAAAAACAAGCTATATATATAAAAATTGCAGAAATAAAATAGTTTCAAGTGACTTTTCATAATTTTTGTATTGTGTTGACACTGTTTCCAAAGTGTAATTTATTTCAAAGGTCTCCTGCATAACATTTCACAAAACTAGACTAACTTGTCAGCAGGTTATTGTTTATATTGCAGTTTGGACTTTTACACATCATTGATAGTAGTTCAATATCTCAAGAAGCTCTGAAATTCATCCGGGGTTTACCATGAATTACCATCCTTTCAATGTGGATTGGCTGGACTCTAGTCTCCAAGCAACATTGTTACCTGGGAAACCATGGCACAAGGTGAGCACATTGACTGACTGGATTTCACAATTCGTAAATCTGTACAAAGCATCTATGGAGTATTTGGTCATACGGAGAAATCCCGTGGATTTACATCAGGATGTATGGTGAATTCTGGAATAGCCTATCAATTAGAGCACTTGCATGTAAAGAAATATAACTTAAATGGAGGAAAATCTGATGGGCATCTTTACAGTGGTGCTCTCTCATGGACTTCCTAATAATTTGCTGTTCCCAGGCAATCTGGTGTAACTGGCAGTACGTCTGGGAATATCTCCCTTCATGTATTGATCCACCTGGCTATGCAAAGGCTGAATGCATCTCTTAAAAAGCTTTAAAATGTTTTTAAAAAATAAGAAAGCGGTCACTTTCAGATGTTTCATTCTGACCTGTAGCCAGATGTTTATTGCACCTTCTAATCTGAATACCCTTCAACAGACAACCCTTAGGTGTAAGTATTGCTGCTCCTCAGCGGCAGAGCATTAATAGATTGTGCACTACAGGCTATATCACTCTTATAAACCAATATGTCATCCAATTTCCTATAAGCAAAGTTGCAGGAAATCATTGTCTCTACTCACCTTGTTGCTATACAATGAGCAATTTCAACAAGAGAGGATTCAGCCATCTCCTTTTGACATTCAGTAGTATTATCATAGCTGAATTCCCCTTGTCAATATTTGTGTTGTCATTGTGCAGAAACTAAATAGTGTCTTACTAGAAATTCTTTCCTGACAGCACTATGGATGTACCTATAGCGATTCAAGAAAGCAATTCACTGCGATCACCTCTCCAAGAGCAATTGGGATTAGATAAATATCCACCTGGAAATTCAGTAGTGGTTCTGCCAATTTCCTGCTTTGGGTTTAGTGGCAGATAGAGGGAGGCCTCGGAAGAAGAGTTTGCATTGTTTTGTCACAGTTCTATGTAGCTGTTCCCTCAGTAAATCTCGATGGTTCTACTTGAACTGTTAAAATTTACAGTAAGTTTTGATTAAGAAAATAAAGTGAAACTGTTTCCACTGGTCTGGCAGAAGGATTAGAAACTAAAGGACAAAGATTTAAGATACTGTGATTGGTAGATAAATCAGAAGGGAGATCAGGAGAAATTCTTATGTGCAGAGCATTGTAATGTTCTGGAGTACACTACTTGAAATGGTGGTAGATGTAGAGTCAATAGTGACTTTCAAAAGATAATTCAATATTTGTTCAATAAGCATTCGCAGGGAAAGTGTATGAGAGTTTAACACAATTACACAGCTCTTTCAAAGAACCAGTACAGGCACAATGGGTGCAAAGGACTCCTAAGTTTGCAGCACCATGAATTGTACAAAAATTCAGCTTGTGACACTACCTCTATCCCACCACTAAAGGTACCATTCTTCCTCATGTGAGGAATGGGTCAATGACTATCTGTAGCTGTCATTTGCAAGGTAAGTACAAATGAGAGAGGCACCCTAACTGGGAGGAATAAAAGCACTTAGACATGTGAATGAGGATCAGTAGTATTCTATTCAGCCCCTTGAACCTGTTTTGCCATTCAATAAAATCATGGCTGATCTGATTGTAATCTCTTTTCCACATTCCCGCCTACCCTTGATAATTGTTCATCTTGCTTCTATCCACCTCATTTCTTTTGTGTTTTTTTTGCATCTCTACTAAAATGTGATGTATGGCATGTTACACCTTGAGTGCAGTTTAAAAAAAAAGCATACATTCTGTGTTCTGTGAAACACAGACCTGAGATTTCTCATGGCATGATATTTGCACAGTTTCTTGGCAGTGCAAAAGACCAAAGCTCCGAAAACTGAAGTTTAAAAAAGGATAAAAACTGAAAGAACTGCAGATGCTGTAAATCAGGAACAAAAACAAAAACAAAGTTGCTGGAGAAGCTCAGCAGGTCTGGCAGCATCTGTGAAGGGAAAAACAGAGTTAACGTTTTGGGTCTGATGACCCTTCCTCAGAACACTAAAAACTAAGAGGATTTTGCTAAACCTCAAAAGAATTGGAAGGCAAAAAGATTGTAATTGATTTTAAAGCAGATGGTTCTGTGTAAAAGTTTGTTCCATACTTAACATTATTGTGCTTTATATTTTGTTGACCTCAGATATGTGAGAAATTGGAACATGCTCTTGCTCATGAACTTGAAGGTCATTTGAAGAATCCTGAGCAAAGACAGATAATTTTTCAACTACTGGGGATTCCTTATGTACAGAAGCACTTCAGCAACTATCCAGATCAGCTCAGTTTACTGGTGAGTACTGTATGGAAAGGACTATTTCATACAACTGTTAGTCATCTAAGGAATGTTTCAGTTTTATATTTCTGTGAAGCCAAACTTCAGTAGATTGTTCACAGGAAATTTAAAAGTATTTTGTTTAATAATGGTGGGAACTTTATAATATTTAATGAATCTTCAATGACAATGCTTACAGTTAACCAAAGGAAATATTCAAGTTGACAGAACATAGGGCTGTTTTGTCATTAGAGAGAGACTAGGTGGTGGTTTAACTTGAGAGTCACACACCTCTGGGCAAGGGAGCGGCTGAGAAGGAGAGTCCTTCATGCAACTTGTGCCAGTGCAGGAATTGAACCCATGCTGTTGGCAAAACCCATCAAGCCAACTGACAATATAGAACACTTTTCTTTCAAGTTGCAAAACTTTCCTGTTTTCCTAATAGTAGTCCAACTGCCACTTCCATTTATAGTCCCAAAAAAAACTGAAAAAAAATGTGGTCTCCTTATCATCTAAAATTTGACTTGAACAACCCATTTAAACAGCGTATCAGAGTGCCTGTCAATGTCAATAGTTCTTTTACAATAATAATTTCAGTGCCTTTGGGAATTTTGTTCCCTGTGAAAAGCCAGGTCCAATGTGCAATACTGGTGAGTAATAAAATGTATATTTGTTTAAATCTTAGTCATTTTTGTCAGTTTCCAGAGTACCATTACTAAGAAGTGGTGGCTTGACTCATAGACGTTCGTTGAAAATGGTGAAAGACTCAATTTCTTTTACAATTACCTACAATTACAAGTAGGTACCAACAATATAGGTGGAAAGAGGAAAGAGGTTCTGCTGAGGGAATATGGGCAACTAGGGGCTAAATTAGAAAGCAGAACCAAAAAGGTGGTAATCTCTGGATTACTACGTGACCCACGAGCAAATTGGCACAAGGTCAACAAGAATAAAGAGGTGAATATGTAGTTCAAAGATTGGTGTGAGAGAAACAGGTTTGAATTCATAGGACATTGACATCAGTACGGGGGAAGGAGGAAGCTGTTCCAGTGGGGACGGGTTCCACTTGAATCATGCTGGGACTAGAGGCCTGGCAAATCGCACAACTAGGGCTGTGGTTAGGGCTTCAAACTAAATATCAGGAGGGTGGGTTCAGTTGTTTGGAAGATTATGGAAACAGTGGTGAGATCAGCGGAGGTTAAAGTTTCCAGAACAAGTAATAGGACAGAAAGTGTGGAAAAGGTCAAGAATCTAGGCACTGCACCTAAAGGGACAACTATGAGAAGGAGACAGTCAACACACGACTGAGGGTGTTTTACTCAAATGGATGCAGTATATGAAAAGTTAAATGAGCTTGTAGGTCAGATTGAAATTGGCAGATATAATGTTGTGAGTGTCACAGAGACATGTCTGCAAAAGGATCAGGGCTGGGAACTAAATATCTAAGGATAGACCACCTATCAAAAGGACAGGCAGAGGGGTGGGGGGGGAGGGAGGTGGAGTTGCCTTGTTAGTAAGAAATGAAACTAAATTGATAGCAAAAAGTGATATAAAGACAGAAGATGTAGCATCTGTGTTTGGGCAGAGTTCAGGAACTGCAAAAGAAAAAAAAGTTCTTCAGGTCAGAAGGGTGGCCATGGGTATCCGCATGGGCCCCTGTTATGCCTGTCTCTTCGTTGGGTACTTGGAACATTCCTTGTTGCAGTCCTATTCCGGCCCCCACCAACAACTGTTCCTCCGATATATTGATGATATAATCGGTGCTGCTTTCCTCTCTTGTCCGGAATTGGAAAAGTTAATCGATTTTGCTTCCAATTTCCACCCTGCTCTCACTTTTACCTGGTCTATCTCTGACTCCTCCCTTCCCTTCCTCAACATCTTTGTTTCTGTTTCTGGGGATGACTGGCCACTAATATCATCATATTAGATGAAGCCAACTTCGACAAGGGAGCCTCCGAAATGTCCCCCTTCTTCTTCAGCCGAGGATTCCCAAGCATTGTTGTCGACAGGGTCCTCAACCGGGTCCGACCCATCTCCCACACTTCTGCCCTCACCCCCTCTCTTCCCTCCCACAACAGCAGTAGCATTCCCCTTATCCTTACCTACAATCCCACCAGCATCCCACATCCAGAAGATCATCAGATGCCATTTCCGCCACCTCCAGTGAGATACCACCACCGGACACATATTCCCCTCCCCTTCCTTGTCTGCGTTCAGCAGAGACCATTCCCGCTGGGACACACTGGTCCACTCTTCCTTCACCCCCAACATCCCCCACAGCACTTTTCCCTGCCACCGGCAAAGGTGCAACACCTGACCATTTACCTCCTCCCTCCCCAGTATCCAAGGACCCAAACGTACCTTCCAGGTGAAGCAACATTTCACCTGTACTTCCTAAAATCTAGTTTACTGCATTTGCTGCTCACAGTGTGGTCTCCTCCACATTGGGGAAATGAAGCGTAGACTGGGTGACCACTTCACAGAACATCTACGTTTTGCTCGCAAAAAAGTCTGAACTTTCAGTTGCCCGCCACTTTAACACTTTAACCACCCTGTTCCCTGGCCAACATCTCTGTCTCTGGCTTGCTCCAGTGTTCCAGTGAAGCTCAGCGCCAGCTGGAAGAACAACACCTCATTTTCCACTTGGGGACCCTGCAGGCCTTTGAACAGCCTAATCTGCGACTATATCTTATGGTCTTATGATCTAATTAATATGCAACTTTTTCAAAATTAGTGAGAATACATATGGAGACCTAATATTTCGGACTTGGGTGTAGAATTATTCAATACTTTATGCTAATTAAGTGTAGCATAAATAGGAATTAACTTAATTTTTTTACTAAATTTTTTTGAGAAGATTTGTATCTTGGGTTGTGGACAAGGTTGTAGACTTGTTCACCGGGCCGGTGTGTTTGAAAGCAGTGTGACGAAACATCTGCAAGGTAACATTGTCAGTGTGCCTCCAGTGAAGCGTTGGTGTTGTGTCCCGCTTATAATTTATATGCCTTGGTTTGCTGGGGTGGTCGGCATCACTTCCGGTTCTGTTTTTCAGCAGTTTGTATATCAGGTCCAATTGAATGTGTTTGTTGAACTCCATCGACAAATATATTGAACTGGACCCAATGTTCAAACCACTGAGAAACAGAACCAGAATTGATGCCAACCACTCCAGCAAACCAAGGCATATTAATTACAAGTAGGACAGAATACCACCGCTTCACTGGAGGCACACTGTCTTTGTTACCTAGCAGGATGACAAAACATCTGCATTCAAACACAGCAGCCCGGCGAGCAAGTCTACAACGTTCTTACTGTTGTCTCATTTTAATTGTTACAATTATCATACTGTAGAACTCAAGTGGCTTAAGTTTAAACACAAAAAAACAGAAATCTGGAAAAGAACAGAGTGCTGGAGAAAAACAGCAGGTCTGGCAGCATCTGTAGAGAAAACAGAGTTGACATATTGAATCCAGTGACCCTTCATCAGGGCTAAAGATAGCTCAGGAAGGGTAGGATTTATGCTAATGATTGGGTGGGAATAGAATACAGTACATGGACACAGTGGCTAGAGAGAGAGAGAAGGAATAGGCAGATAAAGAGTTTGCATGTGATAAGCCAAGAGAGAGATAATAGGTGGGTGAGGTGCTAACGAGAAGTGCAAATGTTTGAAAAAGAGTTGGCTGTGCTGGGAGCCGCCCATACACGATGGACCTAGAGGTCTGGGGAAGAGAAGCATCAGGGGAGAGGGTGCTCCATGTTCTGAAATTGTTAAATTCTGAAGAAGTCCTGTTCTGAAGAAGGGTCACTGGACACGAAACGTTAACTGATTTCTCTCCACAGATGCTGGCAAACCTGCTGAGCTTTTCCAGCAAGTTCTGATTTTTGTTTCTGGTTTCCAGCATCCACAATTGTTTTGGTTTTTTTTTGTTACATTGAGTGATGAGTCCTGAAGAATGTCTTGGCAGAAGTTGAGGTGTTAATTTTTTAAAATATAAACGAATAAGTATATTATGCAATTCCTTTGTTATTATATGATGAGACACTAATATAAATGGGGTTTAAAAGAGTAAAGGAATTTCAAACAAATGTATTAAATATTTTAAAAGGTACTATTCACAGAGCTTCATTTTAGCTTCAACTATCTTCTTGAATCCATTTTTTCATTCTGTAGAGTTAGCATTCAGAATTTTAATTAAGAGCTTAATTTTTAAAAATGCTAAAGCTATTCAGAATTCTTCATAATTTCTAATCTTCCATAGTTTTGGACTGCAAACAAAATAATTTTTCAACTCTGTCTTTGTCTTCCTCTGAAACAGCAAACACCCAATATGACTGCTAGCCAACATGAGCTTCAACTGCAGAGTACACAAGTTTGGCTACAAGATCTGCTGACGAAAGTAGCCAAACAGTGCGGCTGCCAAAGGAATCCAGGTGATACTATGGATTCAAATCTCCTACAACTGTTTTTAACTAATGGTCATGTAGTTTATTATGTTGAGGTTGTTGGCTTGCTTACTGAGCTGGCTGGTTATCGTACAGATGTTTTATCACCATGCTAGGTAACATCATGTGTGCGGCCTCCGATGATGCAATGTTGTTCTACCCCATGTGGTATTTGTATGATCCGGCCTGTTAAGTTGGATTGTGTCATTTCTGGTTCTGTTCTGCATTGGTTTGTATATGATGTCTAATTCCACATGTTTGTTGATTGCATTATGGGTTGAAAACCAGGCTTCTAGGAATTCCTGTTTGTGTCTGTGGTTGGTACAACCCAACTTAACAGACCAGATCATATAAATTCCAAGCAGAGTGGAACAACATTACTTCATCAGAGGCCACACTGATGATGTTACGTAGCATGGTGTCAAAACGTCTGTATGATAACCAGACAGCTTGGCAAGCAAGCCACAACCTCATCCACAACCCGAGCTACAAATCTTTGCAAGAACCTTAAAGTTTATTATGTTATTAGGGCTAGCAGAATCTCTGCCAAACTTGTTGTGGTCATGGTCATGAGCTTCTGCATTAATGAGCGTGAAGAGGTGGTATGACAAGTTCTCTAACTAAAAATTCATAACGTCTCCATTATTGCGGAGATGTTATGGAGATCTGTCCTCCAAAATGAGCATAAAAATGCTGTGCATACTTTCAAGAATATTCTGCTTTATTGTCCAGGCATTCATAGAGTATACAACATGGAAACAGACCCCTCGGTCCAACATGTCCACACTGGCCAGACATCCCAATCTGACCTAGTTCCATTTGCCAGCATTTGACCCATATCCTTCTAATTCATATACCTGTCCAGATGTGTTTTAAAAATTGTAATTGTACCCACCACTACCTCTTCCTCTGGCAGCTCGTTCCATATATGCACCACCCTCTGCGTGAAAAAGTTAGCCCTCATGTTCTTTTCAAATCATTCCCCTCTCCCCTTAAAGCTATGCCCTGTAGTTTGGACTCCCCCACCCTAGGAAAAGACCTTACCTATTCACTCAGTCCATGCCTGTCATGATTTTATAAACCTCTATAAGGTCACCCCTCAGCCTCAGATGCTCCAGTGAAAAAAGCCCCAGTGTATTCAGCCCTTCCCTATAACTCAAACCCACCATTCCTGGCAAATTCCTGTAGATCTTTTCTGCACCCTCTCAAGTTTAACTACGTCCTTCCTATAGAAGGACAATTAGAATTGTACATAGTATTCTAAAAGTGGCCTCAGTGTATATGAAAAGGATATTCAGGCCATCATTGCTTTACTGTTTACTGTATCCAAATTGGCAGCCATGTTTCCCACAATAGTAAAAGTATTTAATTGGTTGTAAAGCATTTTAGAAATGTTGTAAGTCATGAAAGGCTCAATTTAATGTGAGTCTTGTTGTTTTCAGTGTTGCAATGGATGAGCTTGCTATTGTAGCTGCAGTCCCATGAAGGTATTGAGTGGTTGCCAGGTATTTTCCCACAAGAAATGAGGAAAATTATATCTGGTTATCCTAGATCTTTCTTGTGATTCTCCTAACAGTTACATTTGATGATCATTGACAAGGCAACTGTTTCTCTTTTCATTCTCTTTTATGTATACTTCATTAGCTTGCATTTATTTAACTGTGATACCCTGGGATTCTTGTTTCTGAATCAAAAAGTAGGGAGTTGAAATTCCACTCCAGAACATGCGTACATAATCTTAGCTGATAATCAATTAATTAGGGATTCCGTACTGACAAAGGTATCATTTTCCATTTACTCTCTCGGGTCTACGTAAAAGATCCCATGGCACTACTCTATGGTGAACAGATGTATTTCTTCTTGCCTTGACAGTATTTATCCCTCAACCAAAATCACTAAAATAGTTGAGTTAGGAATTTATTTCTGTGCTCTTTGTGGGATCTTGCCATGCTGAGGAAAATAAGAATAAATGGTTTGTCACAGGAAAGTATCACAACTTGCCTTAGGTCTTGTATAAAATTATTTATATGATATTTCAATAAATTTTAAAATTTATATTTCATTCTGCTGCATCAAAAAAGGCAGTAACTTCCAATGTGTTACATTGATTTATACACTGAGGCAAAGATAAGAAAATCAGTTATATTGAGTGTTGAATTATATTGCTGTTGGTAACTAACATTTTATTATTGAACATAACAGAAAAGTTTGATATTTTAAAAAAAAAACTGGGTGTTCACTATAATCAATGGTATTGAAATTTTGTTATGATTAATTCTTCAATTGTTGCTGTTATCAATTCCTGTGCATTACTAGTTTCATAAATGCTGACTTTTCTTAGCCATTAATCTCTGATCCTTCACCTATTTGGATCTCCTAATTTTACTAATCTATGTACTAATTTGTAATAAATGTACAACCTACATTTAGATCTAAAACTGTAATTTTAGATTCAACGTATTATTGCAAAGTTTGTTTGGATTTCTGTCTTTTGTTGCAGTGATCTGCTTTCTAAACCATTCTTAATCTCTGTCTTCAATCATAAACTAATGCTGGTGGAAGTTAACATATTGTTGCAAACTGAAAGTTGATTTTATTTCAGTTGCATTACCGCCTAAAGATTAAAAAGTCAAATAAAAGTTAGAAACAAAACCAAAACTGAAATTGCTGGAGAAACTCAACAGGTTTGACAGCACCTATGGAGAGAAATCAGAATTAACTTTTTTTTTATTGCAAAGATTTACTTTATTCATAGAAGGAAATCTTTATGTACATACACAGTTCATGAAGCCGTTCAGATCTATACTGCCTTTACTTGCAGAGAAGAAAACAATCATTCGCGTTTGGCTTTCTCTATATTTACAATTAAACTCTTGGCTTTTAGCTGAGGCTTTGGGGAGGGTCCAATTACTGGATGGCCCCCCATTATGCTTTGGCAGAAGGATGATATACAGTGGTCTTTCCCCGCTGCGCCTTGGCGGCAGCTTCCCCAAGCTTTAGTGCATCCCTCAGCACGTAGTCCTGGACATTGAAATGTGCTAGTCTGCAACACTCAGTTGAGGTCGACTGTTTCAACTGGAAGACCAGCAAGGTTCAGGCAGAACAAAGAGTGTCTTTCACCGAGCTGATGGTCCTCCAGGTGCAGTTGATGTTTGTCTCGTTGTGCATCCCGGGGAACAGACCATAGAGCACAGAGTCCCACGTCACAGAGCTGCTCAGAATGAACCTCAACAAAAACCACTGCATTCCTCTCCAGACATGCTTTGCAACGGCACATCCCAGAAAGAGATGTGTGACATTCTCGTCCCTCCACAGCCACTTCGAGGGCAGCATGTGGTGATACAGAAAGTCCGGGTATGCGTGAAGAATCTCATAGACAGAGTCCTTCTCACCACCAGCCAAGCAATATCCTGGTGCTTTTTGGAAAATCCTGGTGATGAGGCATTCTGTCAAATGACTGATAGTCTGCACAGAGAACCACTCAACAAGATCCATCCTCTCCTTTTCCCGAAGGTTCTCAAGGATGCTACGTGCTGACCACTGCCTAATGGCCTTGTGGTCAAAAGTGTTTTCCTTCACAAATTTCTGCACAAGGCACAGGCGATATGGAACGGTGCAACTACTTGGAGCATTCCACAGCGACGAGGCCAAGCCCATCCTTCGCAACACATGGGATAGGTAGAACCTCACTAAGTAGTGACACTTAGTGTTTGCATACTGAGGGTCTAAGCACAGCTTGATGTAGCCACACACAAAGGTGACCATCAGGGTGAGGGTAGCATCAGGTATGGTTTCGCCCCTTTGTCCAGTTTTTTATATGGGATGTCCCTTTGGACACAGACCATCCTTGACCTCCACATGAAATGATAGATGGCCTGGGTGACTGCAGCTGCACAGGTTTGGGGAGTAGGCCAGACCTGTGCCACATACAGCAACACTGAGAGTACCTCACACCTGATGACCAGGTTTTTACCCAAAATGGAGAGGGACCAGTGCTCCCATCTGTCTAGTTTCTGCTTCGCTTTGGTGACATGCTCCTCCCAAGTTTTGGCACACACCCCAGCCCCTTCAAACCAAATACCCAGCACCTTCAGGTAATCTGACCTGACAATGAAGGGGATAAAGGATTGGTTGGCCCAGTTCCCAAAGAACATGGCCTCGCTCTTGCCTTGATTTACCTTGGCACCCGAGGCCAGTTCAAACTGGTCGCAGATGCTCATGAGTCTGTCCGCTGACAGTGGATCCAAGCAGAAAACGGTGACATCATCCAGGTACAGGGAGGCTTTAACCTGCAGGCACCCACTGCCTGGAATAGCCATTCCTCTCAAACTTCCATCCTTCCTGATCAATTCGGCAAAAGGCTGTATGCAACACATAAACAACGCAGGAGAGACCAGGCAGCCCTGCCTGACTCCAGATCTGATTGGGAAGATTTCTGATTCCCACCCATTAATTGATACTGCACTAACGATGTTGGTGTCGAGCAGTCGGATCCAATTGCAGATTCCCTCCCCAGAGCCAATTTTGGAGATCACGTCCCACATGTATGTGCGCAATATTCTGTTGAAGGCCTTCTTTTGGTCCAAGCTGATGAGGCAGGTGTCCACCCCACTGTCCTGCATGTAGGAGATCGTATCCCTGAGGAGCATGAGGCTTTCAGTGATCTTCCTGCCCGGTACAACACAGATTTGGTCAGAGTGAATTACTGATCCCAGAGCAGACCTGACCTGGTTGGCAATGACTTTAGATGGGATTTTGGAATCTACATTCAACAGTGAAATTGGTTGCCGATTTCTAATTTCCTCCCTCTTCCACTTCCGTTTGTAGATGAGGGTGATGATACTTTTCCTCAATGATACGCTCATGGTATCTGCCAGAAGCGTACTGTCACACACCACCAGCAGATTCTGGCCAATCAAGTCCCACTGAGCAGAATACAACCCAGCTGGTAAGCCATCACTTCCTGGAGTTTCAAAGATAGTAAGAACTGCAGATGCTGGAGGCAGAAATAAC